>NW_012112475.1:365331-372250 GCF_000951035.1 Colobus angolensis palliatus | reverse complement strand
GGGCAGCCTCTGAATGAAATGCTACTTTCTTTAGAAATATAATAGCTGCCTTAGACATTATGAGGCATACAACTAGTATTTAAGATACTATTTAATATGCCCCATAAATGTCTTCAGTGTTCTTCAGGGTAATTGGGATCTCAGAAGATTTGGTTCGGATCCAAACAAATACACATTCCGTGTTTTAGCTCAGTGTTTTTCTAAAAAAGAAACTGCCACACAGCAAAAAATTGTTTACTTTGTTGGACAAACCAAATCAGTTCTCAAAAAAATGACCGGTGCTTATAAAAAGTTATAAATATCCAGTAGTTCCAAAACAAACCACCTGACCAAGGAGGAAGTCAGCTTGTGATTAGTATTTACACTGGACACCAGTTTTGTAATCACTGACTTATGTGCAAACTGGTGCAGAAATTCTATAAACTCTTTGCTGATTTCGATACCTGCTTTTTGTTTCATTTTGTTTTGTTTTGTAAAAATGATAAAACTTCAGAAAATAAAATGTCAGTGTTGAATAATTAAAAAAAAAAATACAATTGCAGTGGGCTTGTACAAACTTTCCATGACTTTCCATGCCCTCTTTTCCAGGCTTAGTCAGATTCAGTCACACTTATGCATTTGTAAATTCTTCAGCTCTTAAGGAAGTATAATAAGTGGCCCTTATAAAATCTTTCTCTGTGTAACTATTTAAGCTGCCCAGTGGCACAGTGATGGGGAGGCAAGAATCGGAAATGAGGAATTTGCTATGTTCTGAATGTTTATGCCCTCTCAGATTCAGATGTTGAAATCCTCACTGCCAAGGTGATAGTGTAAGGAGGTGGGGCCTTTTGGAGGTGACTAGGTCATGGTGGCAGAGCCCTCATGAATGAGCCTTTATAAAAGAAGCCCAAGGGAAACCCCTTCCACCTTGTGAAATTAGAGAGATGATGACTGTCTATGAAGAAACAGGCCCTCACTAGATATTGAATCTGCCTGCACCTTGGTCTTGGACTTCCCAGCCTCCAGAACTGTAAGGAATAGATTTCTGTTGTTTAGAAGCCACCCAGTCTATGATATTTTGTTATAGTCACCTAAATAGATTAAGACAGGATTCATAGAATTTAAGGATAGCAGGTAGATTCTTTCTTTCATTTCACAAATTTTTGTCAAGTTACTACTCTGTGCCTCATACTCTATACTAAGTCATATAGTCCTACCCTCTTATGAAGGGGGCCTGCCCCTCCACACCTGTGGGTATTTCTCATCAGGTGGGACAAGAGACTGAGAAAATAAATAAGACACAGAGACAAAGTATAGAGAAAGAACAGTGGGCCCAGGGGACCGGCACTCAGTATATGGAGGACCCGCGCTGGTGCCAGTCTCTGAGTTCCCTCAGTATTTATTGATTATTATTTTTACTATTTTAGTGAGGGGAGTATAGCAGGGCAACAGGTGGGGAGAAAGTCAGCAGGGAAACATGTGAGCAAAGGAATCTGTATCATGAATAAGTTCAAGGAAAGGTACCGTGCCCAGATGTGTATGTAGGCTAGATTTATGTTTCTCTTTACCCAAACATCTCAGTGTAGCAAAGAGCAACAGAGCAGAATTGTTGTCAGTATATCTTGTCTCTAGCTACAGGGCAGTTTTCTCCTATCTTAGAATAGAACGAATGAGAATGATCAGCTTTACACCAAGCCATTCCATTCCCAGGGAGGAGCAGGAGACAGAAACCTTCCTCTTATCTCAACTGCAAAGAGGCCTCCCTCTTTCCCTACTCTCCCTCAGCACAGACCCTTTACAAGTGTCCGGCTGGGGGATGGTAAGGTCTTTCCTTTCCCATAAGGCCATATCTGAGGCTGTCTCAGTTGGGGGAAGCCTTGGACAATACCCCGGCTTTCTTGGGCAGAGGTCCCTGAGGCTTTCCGCAGAGCATTGTGTCCCTGGTTAATCAGAATGGAGAATGGCGATGACTTTTATCAGGCATACTGCCTGCAAACATATTGTTAACAAGGCACATCCTGCACAGCCCTAAATCCATTAAACTTTGATTCAATACAGCACATGTTTCTGTGAGCACAGGGTTGGAGCTAAAGTTACAGGTTAACAGCATCTCAAAGCAGAAACAATTTTTCTTAGTACAGATCAAAATGGAGTTTCTTATGTCTTCCTTTTCTACATAGACACAGTAACAACTTGATCTCTCTTTTTTTTTTTTTAGAGGGAGTCTCGCTCTGTCGCTCAGGCTGGAGTGCAGTGGCACAATCTCAGCTCACTGCAAGCTCCGCCTCTCGGGTTCATGCCATTCTCCTGCCTCAGCCTCCCGAGTAGCTGGGACTACAGGCACCTGCCACCACACCCGGCTAATTTTTTTGTATTTTTAGTAGAGGCGGGGTTTCACCATGTTAGCCAGGATGGTCTCGATCTCCTGACCTCGTGATCCACCTGCCTCTCCCTCCCAAAGTGCTGGGATTTCCCTACACTCTTTTATTTATTTATTTATTTATTTATTTATTTATTTATTTATCTATTTATTGAGACAGAGTCTTGCTCCATTGCCCAGGCTGGAGTGCAGTGGCACAATCTCAGCTCACTGCAACCTCCACCTCCTGGGTTCAAGCCATTCTTGAGCTTCAGCCTCCCGAGTAGTAGGCATGCACCACCAAGCCCGGCTAATTTTTGTATTTTTAGTAGAGACGGGGTTTCACCATGTTGGCCAGGCTGGTCTCAAATTCCTGGCCTCAAGTGACCCACCCGCCTCAGCCTCCCAAAGTGCTGGGCTTACAGGCGTGAGTGCCAGGCCCTATCCCCTTATTTTAAAACTGAGAAAGCTGAGACTCAGATGGACCTAGGGTCACACAGCCATTTAAATGACAGGTTCATCCAGGTGATCTTACTCGTGTGTCTGGATTCTTCTTTTTATCCACCATGCTGAAGAGAAACTCATCTTAAGTCCTAAATAGTAACTTAATGCAGATGATAAATTTAAAAGGAGAACTGTCATCAGAAATATCACAGATCAAGTTACAGCGTGGAGTGGAAAGACAGTTGAGAAACCTAGTTACACAGCTACTGATTGCTGTCAGCATTATTGTCCTGCTTTTTTTGTTTTGTTTTTTGAGACAGAGTCTTACTCTGTCACCCAGACTGGTGTGCAGTGGCATAATCTTGGCTCACTACAACCTCTGCCTCCTGGATTCAAGTGATTCTCCTGCCTTAGCCTCCCAAGTAGTTGGGATTACAGGCATGCGCCACCATGCCCAGCTAATTTTTATATTTTTAGTAGAGATGAGCTTTCACCATGTTGGTCAGGTTGGTCTCGAACTCCTGACCTCAGGTGATCCACTTGCCTCGGCCTTGCAAAGTGCTGGGATTATAGGCGTGAGCCACAGTGCCCGGCCTAGCATCATTGTCCTGTATTAATAGCAGGAAGTGTTTCTCTGATGAGTAGTAACAGCAACGAGGTCTGTACAGATCCACAAACCTTTACCTGTAATTGCAAAATCCCAACACCCTGAAAACTATAAGGTTTTGTTTCTCCTTTGGCAACTCATTTGGCAGCAAAATCTGAACTTACCTGAAGACATTTGGCAACAAAATGCGTCCTGAATTGATGTGAATCAATTCATAGTCTCTATTCATCCTCCCTATTATGAAGATCAGTGCCTTTTTGCTATAGAAGCATTAAGATTTTTATTATAGGGCTTTCCCAGACCCTTATATGTGGTTTAATATAATATATGGATGATACTACTTTTCTAACATCCACAAAGTTCTGAATTCTAAAAAACATCTGACGCCAAGGGTCCTAATACAACTAAACATTATGGACCTGTATTACATTTAGAACATACATATCCCTCCAGAACTGAGGTAAGGAATACTGGTCTTTAACTCTCTCCCTATAATACCCAAATAAGATTTACTCCACTGAGACTTCACCAATCCAAGACTCAGTCCAATTGTGTGGTTCTACCAGGAGAACTGTTTTGCCAAGGGTTGGTCTGTCTTAAACTAACCCCTAGGATTCACTTGTCGTGAGTTAGGCTGGGGATTTGACCTGGTGAGATCTCCTGCCTGCCCATTATGCAGTGACTCGTGTTTACATTAGGCTTGTGGCTGCTCTGATGGTGAAGTGAGCTTGTACCTACATTATCAAGTGTTCATAGCAAGTGATCAGTGTGGACTTTGGTCCCATGGATATTGGCCTCTGGTCATGAGCTGTCCCACTACCCCTTAGATTTGTAATACTGAATTGGACTGTTGATTCAGTCCCCTCATTCTCAATCCTGTTCCTGGGTCTAAGTTAATCTTCCCCAAACTCCTGCCACCTTTTTCTTTCTTCTTTTCTTTTCTTTTTTGATACGATCACAGCTCACTACAGCCTCAACCTCCCAGGTTCAAGCAATCCTCGCTCCCACCTCCCCCTCCCAAGTGGCTGGGACCACAGCTGTGAACTATCACTCCTGTAGGCGGCCAGCCTCCCAGGTGCCATGGCAAGAGACCGAGGGCACAAGCCGTTTCAGTATAATAAAGAAAATATACAGAATAAGAATAGTTACACTAGAAATAGATTATAGATATGATTATATATGAATATCATTAATCATTAGTTTGTAGCATTACTCTTTATTCCAATATTATGATAATCTTTGTTCTACAATTATAACCTAGGAAAAACCAGGCCATACAGAGATAGGAGCTGAAGGGACATGGTGATAAAGTGACCAGAAGACAAGCATATAAGCCCTCTGTCACACCTGGACAAGGCCACTAGAGGGCTCCCTGGTCTAGCAGTAATGCCAGCAGCTGGGAAGGCACCCACTACCTAGCGGTCTTTAGTCTAGTGGTAGCGTCAGTACCTGGAGAAGGCACCAGTTACTCAGCAGACTGGGAAAGGGACTCTCCCTTTCCCCAGGGGAGTTAGAGAAGACTCTGCTCCACCACCTCTCGTGGAAGGCCTGACATCAGTCAGGCCCACCCGCAGCCATCCAGAGGACTGACTATCTCCCTGTAATGCTGTGCTCAGTGGTCATCTCCTGGTCTGCTTTCATATTCCACCCTGTACACCTGGCTCCACCTTCTAGATAGCAGTAGCAGAATTAGTGAAAGGACTAAAGTCTTTGAAATGTATAGAAGAAATAATGGCATAAGCTGTCCTCTCTGTCTCTCTGCCTCGGCTGCCAAACAGGGAAGGGCCCCTGTCTGGTGGACACATGACTCGTGTGACCTTACCTATCACTGGAGATGGCCCACCCTCCTTACCCTGCCCCCTTGTCTTGTATCCCATAAGTAACAGCGCAGCCAGGCATTCAGGGCCGCTACCAATCTCCGCGCCTTGGTGGTAGTGGTCCCCCGGACCCAGCTGTCTTTTCTTCTCTTTGTCTTGTGTCTTTATTTCTACGATCTCTCGTCTCCGCACATGAGGAGAAAAAACCCACAGACCCAGACCCAGTAGGGCTGTACTCTACAACACCGGGCTAATTTTTTTAAAAAAATTTGTTATAGAGATGAGGTCTCACTATGTTGCCAAGCTGGTCTCAAATTCCTGGGCTCAAGGAATCCTCCGCCTGTGGCCTCCTAAAGTGCTGGGATTATGGGCGTTAGCCACCATGCCTGGCCTCTTTTTCTAATTCAGATTTTCTGGCCACTCTCACTTCTTTGCAGACATTCCCATTACAGTTTTTGGCCCATGAGTATATTATTTATGGTAAGGAAAACCCAAAGACATAAAATAACTACACATACCGCCTTCCAATTAATAACATGCCTCTTGTAACTTGCCTTAATCGAGCTTATTTGTTCTTGTTTTTGAGACAGAGTATCACTCTGTTGCCCAGGCTGGAGTGCAATGGCACAATCATGGCTCCCTGTACCCTCAACTTCCTGGGGTCAGGTGATTCTCCCACCTCAGCCACCCGAGTAGCTGGGACCACGGTCTTGTGCCACGACTCCCAGCTAAGAGCCTTTTGTTAATCAGAGCGTCTCCCCACCACATTCCACCACATCTTCATCCTTTACTTTCCTTGTTTTTTGAAATTGAATTTCTTTCTCTTTCTTTCTTTCTTTTTTTTTTTTTTTTTTTGGAGACAGTTTCTTTCACCCAGGCTGGAGTGAAGTGGCATGATCTCAGCTCACTGCAACCTCCTACCCCTGGGTTCAGGCAATTCTCCTGCCTCAGCCTCCTGAGTAGGTAGACTTATAGGCACCTACCTACTCAGGAGGCCACTGCCTGGCTAATTTTTGTATTTTTAGTAGAAACGGGGTTTCGCCATGTTGGCCAGGCTGGTCTCGAACTCCTGACCTCAGGTGATCCATTCGCTGCGGCCTCCCAAAGTGCTGGGACTACAGGCGTGAGCCACCGGCCCAGCTGGGTTGAATTTATTTCTGATTTGCCTTCCTAATTAATACCCATTAAAGCTAGATGCTGTTATTTGAAAAATGGTTTTTTTAGCAACAATCAGAAGCTAAAAATTAAATACAACATTGCTTTTGGAAGAGGTCAATGATACAGAATAAAAATTTTAAATATATATTTAATTTTATGTAACTAAAATGTTATCTAGTTTACAAATATTTCATATTTATATTCCAAATGTTACTGTATTGAATCTTTACGAATTCTAGACAGCATGGTATAATAATAAGTTTCAAAACATTATGATAACTATTCATGATGTAGATTTTTCCTCTGCATCCACAATCCAAGCTTACCAGTCCTAGCTCTTGTCTTACTAGGACCCAGTCCTGTACTAAAACAAATCTGAAATCTGATAAATTAATGAGAAATATTATCGGCACATTAGCCTTTTAATAAACGTCATCAATATCTTTACCTGACGAAATAGTTGGCTCACACCTGTAACCCCAGCACTTTGGGAGGCCAAGGCAGGCGGATCACTTGAGGTCAGGAGTTTGAGACCAGCTTGGCCAACATGGTGAA
>NW_012112475.1:359830-364176 GCF_000951035.1 Colobus angolensis palliatus | reverse complement strand
GTGGTGGTGGGCACCTGTAATCCCAGCTACTCCAGAGGCTGAGGAAGAAGAATCGCTTGAACCTGGGAGGCAGAGGTTGCAGTAAGCCAAGATCGTGCCACTGCACTCTAGTCTGGCTCACAGAGCAAGACTCTGTCTCAAAAAAAATAAAAAGAGTTAGAAAATATAAAATGCTTAGCCTGGCCAACGTGATAAAACCCCGTCTCTACCAAAAAATACAAAAATTAGCCTGGCTTAGTGGTGGGTGCCTATAGCCCTAGCTACTCGGGAGGCTGAGGTAGGAGAATTGCTTGTACCTGGGAGGTGGAGGTTGCAGTGAGCCGAGACTGTGCCACTGCACTCCAGCCTGGGCAACAAGAGTGAGACTCTGCCTTAAAAAAAAAAAAAAAAAAAAAAAAAAAATTCCAGCTAGTAAATAAATAAATACATAAATCCAGGAGGCCTATGTTGACAGGTCCATCCTCCTGACACAAATTATACCTGCATTCCTTCTCTCTGGGTTTGGGAATCTAGGATATGAGCCAACATCTAGGCTTGTCTGAAGGAGCCACTTACCTCTGCATCTTTCTCACTGATTCTTAATTTATTAGCCTTATTCTGTGCACCTTAATAAAACCTCTGCTACTGTGAGGCCCTACTGGGGGCCCTTCAACAACTCTGCCCAGGCCTAGGGTCTCCTGGGGCCACAGACATTAAAAAAAACCAGAAGCAGCCAACACACCACCCTCTGGACAGCAGAGACCAGTGCAATGCATTCCTTTTATCTTTGCTCCAATCTCCTGTTCCTAGTCTTTCTTCCTCTTCCCATCTCTCTTCTCTCTTCTTCCCTCATCAATTCCCCTTCCCCATCCTAAGCCTTGCTAACCCTCCGACTCCACCAGGACACTTGCCTAACAGAGTCACAACACCAGCCCAAAGAAGCACAAAGAAAGCAAGAAGGCCTCTTACCATTACCCTGACCCACCCATCTGACCACCTTCTCTGTCCCACTCAGGCCTCCTGGGATGGATGTCACCCGCCTACTCCTGGCCACCCTGCTGGTCTTCCTCTGCTTCTTCACTGTCTACAGCCACCTGCCACCTGAGGAGAAGCTCCGAGATGACAGGAGCCTGAGAAGCAACTCCTCTGTGAACCTACTGGATTTCCCTTCTGTCTCTATTGTGGGTAAGTCACCTAGCCTCTGGGCTCTGGCCCAGGAAAGGGGCTGCAGGAAATCAAGCATGCTTCCCAGGGTGCTACCAGGATCCACTGCCATGGACAGCTCCTTCTTGCTCGTTCCATGAAATAATCCTGGGAGAATAGCGTCCCTTGACTCATTTGGTTTGGGAAAGCCCTGCATGCCACCGATCTAATATGCAGCTTAGCATATGGTAGAGCCTCTGAAAGGCCTGAAGTTAAGACACTTGCTAAACTTTGTTTAACGTAGCATTTCTGAAACTTAATGAATCACAGAACTCCTGTCAATAGTAACAAACTTCAGGAAATGCTCCAGAACATACGCAAGGCTAGGATGGACCAGTCCTGTCATGTCAGGGTTGGGAATGACGACTCAGGGGAAAATATGAGGGGCACTGGAGATCTGGTTTGACTTCACCTGATAATAACCATAGGCATACTGTGTGGTAGGCACTGTGAGGCGAGTATGGTCTTTATTTGTATTTCACAGTTGAGGAACTTGAGGCTTAGGAGAGTTAAGTAACTAGCATGGATCACACAGTTTTTAACTGGCAAAGCCAGAATTCAAAATCAGGTGCTTAACTCCAGAACCTAAGCTCAAAACTAATATCCCTCACTACCTTGCCTTTTGCTAGGAAAAGAGGATATCTGAGGCTAGGTGAGGTGGCTCATGCCTGTAATCCCAGCACTTTGGGAAGCTGAGGCATGAGGATTGTTTGAGCCTAGGAGTTCAAGACCAGACTGAGTGACATACGGAGACCCTGTCTCTACGGAAAAGTTTAAAAACTAGCAAGGTGTGGTGGCATGTACCTGTAATCCTAGCACTTCGGTAGGCTAAGGTGGGCAGATCTCTTGAGCTCAGGTGTTCAAGACCAGCCTGGTCAACAGGGTGAAACCCCGTCTCTACTAAAAATACAAAAATTAACCAGACATGGTGGCATGCGCTTGTAGTCCTAGCTACTTGGGAGGCTGAGGCAGGAGGATCACTTGAGCCCAGGAGTTTGAGCCTACAATGATTGTGAGCCATGATTGTGCCACTGCACTCCAGCCTGGGTGACAGAGTGAGACCCTGTCTCAAAAACAAACAAACAAAAACTAGCCAGGAATGGTGGTGTACGCCTACGGTTCCAGCTATTTGGGAGGCTGAGGCAGAAGGATTGCTTGAGCCCAGGAGGTTGAGACTGTAGTGAGCTGTGATCACACCATTACACTCCAGCCTGGGTGACAGACAGACCCTGTCTCAAAAAAGAAATTTTTAAATAAATAAATAATCAGCCAGTCGCAGTAGCTCACACCTATAATCCCAGCACTTTGGGAGGTCGAGGTGGGCAGATCACCTGAGGTCAAGAGTTTGAAACCAGCCTTGCCAACATGGCAAAACCCCATCTCTACTAAAAATACAAAAATTAGCCAGGCGTGGTGGTGCACACCTATAATCCCAGCTACTTGGGAGGCTGAGACAGGAGAATCACTTGAACTCAGGAGACAGAGGTTATAGTGAGCTGAGATTGCACCACTGCACTCCAGCCTGGGTGACAGAGTGAGATTCTGTCTCAAAAGAAAAAAAAAAGAAGAAGAAGAAGAAGAAAGAAAGAAAAGAGGATATTCTACACATATCAGACAGGGAAGTAGAGGAACATCAATATTTATTTCTCTTCAGTGTAACAGACTTTTCACTTTATAAGCAGACTTCATTTATCCTCAAGACAATACTGCAAGGCAGATACTATGGAATCTTTTGTGCAGATGAAAAAACTGAGTCTCATGGAAGAAGTAAGTTACCCACAGCCACATAGTCATTATATTGGCAGAGTCAGGATTCAAATCAGGTCCCCCTGGCTCCAAAGCTCTGAGGAATGGAAAATAGGAAACACAGGTGCATCTGTGTGCAATACGGGAGTCCATTTTCTGAGTTTCACAATGTTCCTGCACCTGCCACAACGGAGATGAAGGAAGAGGCACCTGGGGTGACTCTGAGTGGCCCAAGCTCACCTAGGTAGAGGGACCAGGCCACACAAGAGCACCACAGGCAGATCCCAGTGCCTGCTTGGATATCCCATTTGCCTTCCCTCAGAGGACACGTTGCTATCAGTGCCTGGCTCCAGGTCACCATCCGGGCTGACAAGAACCTACTGGCTTGTGTCCTACAGCGTGATTCATCCGGCACGCTGCTTCTCCTCTCCCCCACCTGGCAACTTCCCGAGCCCCTCTGCCCCTCTCACTTCACTGCAACTCAACGTCCCCAGGAACATCTCACTTTCCTCCTTTTGTCTCTCTTTGAAGCGCTGAACAAGAAATCCAAACATATCAGCAGAAAAGAAGCAGAAAAGAAGAGATCTTCTAAGGTAAGGGCAGGGAAGTTCTGGGAGTTCTCACTGTTGGGGTAAGACTGGACTTACAGAAGGAGGACCCCCAAGCTCTGGCTAGGAACTAAATGAGAGATTTTTCAGGCCTATATTAACAAAAGAAACTGAAAGCTACTAAAGACTTCCTGGCTTCAGCGCTGAGCCAGACACCCACAGAAGCCCAGGGAGCTGAAGTCCACTGAGCAAAATAGATTATGAAAAGCAGCTTCCTCTTCTAGTTAGCCCCTGCCTGAAATTTCACCATCACTCACACTTTTGGATGAATGTGGTGTTTCCCAAACCTCAGTCATTTCAGAACCACATTTACAACTTTTGCCATATCTGAGTTCCACCTATTTATTTAACATATTTATTTAAAATTAAAACTTAGGCCAGATGCGGTGGCTCATGCCTATAATCCCAGCGCTTTGGGAGGCCAAGGTGGGCAGATCAACTGAGATCAGGAGTTTGAGACTAGCCTGGCCAACATGGCGAAACCCCGTCTCTACTAAAAATACAAAAATTAGCCAGGTGTGGTGGTGGACACCTGTAATTCCAGCTACTTGGGAGGCTGAGGCAGGAGAATTACTTGTACCCGGGAGGTTGAGGTTGCAGTGAGCCTGAGCCATTGCACTCCAGCCTGGGTGACAAGAGTGAAACTCTGTCTCAAAACAACAACAAAAAAATTCAAACTTAAAAAATAGTTGACTCTTGAACAACATGGGTTTGAACTCATGGGTCCACTTATACATTGATTATTTTATTTATTTTCTTTTTTCTTTTTTTTTTTTTTTGAGATGGAGTCTCGCTCTGTCACCCAGGCTG
>NW_012112475.1:356929-358845 GCF_000951035.1 Colobus angolensis palliatus | reverse complement strand
AAAAAAAAAAAAAAAAGAACTATTTTTTAAAATGAAAAAAAGTATGTCATTAATGCATAAAATATATGTAGATACTAGTCTATTTTACCACTTGCTACCATAAAATATACATAAATCTATTATAAAAAATTAAAATTGCCCAAAACATATACAACACACAGACAGTACATGATGCCATTCAAAATAGAAATATAACCAAATGTAAAGATGCAGTATTAAATCATAACTGCATAAACAACTGTAGTACATACTGTACTACCATCATATTTGTGAAGCTATCTCCTGTTGCCACTGCAGCGTGCTCTGGTGTTGTGAGTACGTGCTTAAAACGCTCTGTGAGCTAATCATCTCTGCACAAGGAGTCTCACCAGTGAATCATATATTGCAGTAAAATGTGATCCCTCAAGGTTCTCGTGTATTTTTAAATGTGTTTAATGCAATATTGTAAGCCTTGAGTAGTACCAAGGGCCCATACTAGGTGCTACTAGTGATTCTGAAAGTGTTCCCAAGAAGCAGAGAAGAGTCATGACATTACAAGAAAAAGTTGCTTGAATTGCTTGATTCAAGCAAAAAGGCAGATTAGAAAGTGTTAGAACGGCACTAAGGATGTTAGCACCAAATCAGCCCTTTCAAGTTGAAAAAGATTGAAAAAAGAATCCTTTCTCATTGTATAGTAGGTGGTACCATAGGTGGAGCTCTGCAGCTTCGGCTGCTTACTATTTCAGACAGACAATACATCTTGTAAACAGATGAAGTAAACTTATGGTATCAATAAATACAGTACGGTACTGTAAATGTATTTTTACTTCCTTATATTTTCTTTTCTTATAATCAATCTCTATTTATCCAATAATTTTCTTAATAATATTTTCTTTTCCCTAGCTTACTTGATTTTTTTTTTTTTTTTTTTTTTAGAGATGGGGTGTCGCTCTGTCACTCAGGCTGGAGTGCAGTGGCACCATTTCGGTTCATTGCAACCTCAACCTCCCAGGCTCAAGTGATCCTCCTGCCTCAGCCCCGCAAGCAGCTAGGACTATGGGTGTGCACCCCATGCCTGGCAGATATTTGTATTTTTAGTAGAGATGAGGTTTTGCCATGTTGCCCAGGCTGGTCTTGAACTCCTGAGCTCAGGCAATCTGCTGCTTCTGCCTCCTAAACTGCTGGGATTACATGCATGAGCCACCATGCCCAGTTTACTTGATTATAAGAGTACAGTATATAATATATATAACATAAAAAAATGTGTTAATCCACAGTTTATGTTATCAGTAAGGCTTTCCTCTGGCCAACAGTAGGCTATTAGTAGTTAAGTTTTTTGGGAGTCGAAAATAATATGAGGGCCAGGCACGGTGGCTCACACCTGTAATTCCAGCACTTTGGGAGGCTGAGGCAGGCAGATCACTTGAGTCCAGGAATTCAGCACCAGCCTGAGCAACATAATGAAACGTCATCTCTACAAAAAATTTTCAAAAATTAACTGGGGTGTGGTGGTGTGCTCCTGTAGTCCCAGATGCTCAGGAGGCTGAGGTAGGAGATTTGCTTGAGCCTGGGATATCAAGGCTACAGTGACTTGTGATCTTACCACTGCACTCCAGCCTGGGCAACAGAATAAGACCCTGTCTCAAAGAAAAAAGGATTTTTGACTGTGTGTAAAGAGTTTGTGCCCCTAACCCCTGCATTGTTCAAGGGTCAATTGTATATAATTATGATAGAAAACTAGTATCACTTGCCATAAATAGAAGGTAACTATAAAAATATGTAAAGTTGGCCAGGCATGGTGGCTCACACCTGTAATCCCAGCACTTTGGGAGGCCAAAGAGGGTGGATCACCTCAGGTCAGGAATTTAAGACCAGTCTGACCAACATGGTGAAATCCCATCTCCACTAAAAATACAAAAATTAGCTGGGCATGGTGG
>NW_012112475.1:353682-354735 GCF_000951035.1 Colobus angolensis palliatus | reverse complement strand
AGTTTACAGTACAGCACATCTCATCCCAATGCTCAGTTTTGACAAGCATGAAATGTAGTTCTAACTAAAAAGTTGTGTTTAAGAGGAAAAATATTTTTACATTGCTTCAGTTTTACATTTTAAATTTAAATTAATTAAAATTAAATTTGAAAATTCAGTTTCTAGGTCACACTAAACACATTTCACGTACTCAATAGCCACATATGACCACTGGCTACCTGTATCGAAGGTACAAAACCCAATGGCTATTTCCTTCCCAGGAAAGGAAGCAACAAGCTATGACAGCAGTGTCCAAGACAGCTCCTGCTGGGTTCCCGCAGCAGGAACTTACCTGCTGCGCTCGGTGCACAGTGGTGCAGCAAAGTTAACACGGGTCGGAGAGGCAGGCAAAGGCCAAATCTCAAAGGCCAAAAGAAGGTTCATGTTTGCTTTTAAGTTAAAAGAGAGACCACTTAGACCGGGCACGGTGGCTCACGCCTGTAATGTAATCCCAGCACTTTGGGAGGCCGAGGCAGGCAGATTCCCTTGAGCCCAGGAGTTTGAGACCGACTTGGACAATAAGTGAGACCCCGTCTATAAAAAATAGAAAATAAAAATAAAAATAAAATTAGCCAAGCGTGGTGGCGCACACATGTGGTCCCAGCTACTTGGGAGGCTGAAGTGGCAGAATCGCCTGAACCCAGGAGGTTGCAGTGAGCCAAGATCGCGCCATGCAGTCCAGCCTGGGTGACAGAGTGAAACTCTGTCTAGAAAACAAAACAAAACAAAAAGTAGGGAGAAGAGGGCCAGGGCCAGCCAAGAGCCAGGTCAGTCTGGATGGCGATGGAGGTGAGGGAATCAGACTGAGGGAGAGGGCAGTGGGCGGTGGGCAATCGGGCGGGGAAACCTCTGGTCCGGGACCTCCCTAGCCCGAGGAGCTCCCAGGCACAGGTGAGGACAAGAGGGGCGGGCGTGGTCGGCTCATAAAGCCCCGGCGTTTCCCACGCAGAAGGAGGCTTCGATGAAGAAAGTGGCGCGGCCCCGGACCCCCCTGTCTGCGCCCTGCGTGGCCAC
>NW_012112475.1:344005-352827 GCF_000951035.1 Colobus angolensis palliatus | reverse complement strand
GAGACCATCCTGACCAACATGGGGAAACCCGTCTCTACTAAAAATACAAAATTAGCCGGGTGTAGTGGCGCATGCCTTAAATCTCAGCTACTGGAGAGGCTGAGGCAGGAGAATTGCTTGAACCCGGGAAGCAGAGGCTGCAGTGAGCCAAGATCACGCCATCGCACTCCAGCCTGGGCAACAAGAGCAGAACTCTATCTAAAAAGAAAGCAAGCAAGCCGAGGCTGGAGGATCACTTTAGGCCAGAAGTTAAAGACCAGCCTGGGCAACATAGTGAGACTCCCCGCCACGCTGCTCGTGTGTACAAAAAATGTTTTAAATTAGCTGGGTGTGGGGGCATGCGCCAGTAGTCCCAGTTTACTCAGGCAGCTAAGACAGGAGAATCACTTGAGCCCTGGAGTTGGAGGCTGCAGTGAGCTATGATCATACCACTGCACTCCAGACTTGGCAAGAGTGAAACCCTGTGTTTAAGAGAAAAAAAAAAAGGAAATAATCATTCCCATTCTTGTTATAAATCTAAGGTAGTGTCCTGTTCCCTCTCTGTTCCTTAACACAAGAAATAAACACACAACACCCCCCACACACAGGAAAGCTGCCAGATGCTTGTTTTGTTTTCTATCATTTAGGCTGCAGTCCTACAGGGCAAGAACCTTTTGTTCCTTGTACCACAGCTGCTGCTGAGTAAATGTCATATTGGGAAGATATTGCAGTCACTCCTCCTGTTTTCCAGACATTGTTCACCAAGCAGGCACCATTTGGCCCCCAAGGGTGAGGCCAGGATGCAAAGCTAAAGACTCAGTCCATTAGTAACAAAGCCATTTGGCTGCTGGGTCCAGACAGCCACATAGAAGACCAACCCATTCATTCATTCAGCAAATGTGTATTGAGCACCTACTGTGTGCCAGGTGCTATGGACATAGTGGTGAAGAAGTCCAATATGGATCCTCTCCTTGCAGAGCTTATGGTCCAGTGGCCCATGGCTATTGTCCCTTGTTAGAGGTTAGAACCGTTGTTAGCATATGTGGTCCATTCCCTCAGACCATCAGTTTTGGTTTTTCTTTAGAGATGGGGTCTTGCTATGTTGCCCAAGCTGGTCTCAAACTACTGGCCTCAAGCACTCCTCCTGCCTCAACCTCCCAGAGTGCTGGGATTACAGACATGAGCCACTGTACCCAGCCAGTTTTTGCTTTGTTTGTTTTGAGAAAGAGTCTCACTCTCACTCAGGTGGGAGTGCAGTGGTGCAACCTTGTCTCACTGGAGCCTCCACCTCCCAGGCTCAAGCTATCCTCCAACCTAAGCCTCCCAAGTAGCTGGGACTTCAGGATTCAAGAGATAGTTGTGTGTGAGTACCTGGGATTACAGGCGTGCACCACCACAACCGGCTAATTTTTATATTTTTAGTAGAGGCGGGGTTTTGCCACTCTTGAACTCGGCCTCAAGTGATCCACCCATCTCAGCCTCCCAAAGTGCTGGGATTATAGGTATGAGCCACCACGCCCCACCTCCTTCTCCTTTTCAGAATTCCTCCTCAAGCCTAAAGTGCTAAGAGCATGGTGCTGGGCCTCTCAAAACTCTGCTGGTCTAATGACCAGAATTGAAACTCACATTTGTGACTCAGAGTTACGGCTTGACTGTTAGGAGAATCTGAGATTGCCATCTCCAACACCATTATTCATTCTATTTCTGCCTCACACACACGGGGTGAACTTAACCTAGGAAGATTTACCCTACCTTTGTGGCCATTGATTGAGGATCATTTCTTCCTGAAGAGCATAGCCTTAAACTTGTGCCCAAAGTTCTCATAGTGTGGCCTTGAACAAGTCTTTTTTTTTTTTTTTTTTGAGACAGTCTTGCTCTGTCACCCAGGCTGTAGTGTAGTGGCGCAATCTGGGTTCACCACAGCCTCTGCCTCCCAGGTTCAAGTGATTCTCCTGCCTCAGCCTCCCGAGTAGCTGGGATTACAGGCATGTGCCACCACACTGGCTAATTTTTGTATTTTAAAAAGTAGAGACAGGGTTTCACCATGTTGGCCAGGCTAGTCTCAAAATCCTGACCTCAAACAATCTGCCCACCTCAGCTTCCCAAAGTTCTGGGATTACAGGCTATGAGCCACCACACCCAGCCTGAACAAGTCACTTTTGATGCTACCATTTCCATGTTTACAAAGTGAGAAGTAAATCAGTCAGAGTATTTCAGATGCAAACAACAGAAACAACTCTAGCTAGCCTGAGAGAAAAAAAAGTAGAGGGTTAGTCTCCTGGAGAGATTTGGGGACCTCAAAGGAAAGATTACACGACATGCCTCCAAAAAAAAAAACCCCTGAGGGGTGCTAGAGGAGCCAAGTGGACACTGTCTTCCAAGCAAAGCGACAGGGATGTCAGCTCCGACCTCTTCAGTCCTTGCACTGGACCATTCAAAATAATTCCCAGGAGAGGCTGATTCACCTGATGTGGGGCCAAGGGTGGTCCACCTTGACTGACAGTCCCATTGTTCAGGAAAAAATTCTCAAACCATGTCTTCCTCTGCTTTCACACCACCACAACAGTCATCAACACCCAACAGACTTGTGTGACCCCAAAATATGAGGGGATTTCCCCCTACCAGCAAGCAAACAATCAGTTCTGCAGTGGACACCAGCTGGGTGTCCTCCAATTCAATTCCAACACTATCTACTTGGAGATGGCAACAGATCCCACAGTCTGAGGGCTCAGTCCCCAAGACTGCCCTCATTTCAGACACCAGTCAAAAGTCTGAGCCTCTAGAACTTCTGACAACTGGCTTTAAGTTGGGGTTTCCACAACCCTCTTTGGGCTCAATTAATTTGCTGGAGGGGCTCACAGAACGCAGGGAGGCAAGGCCAGGTGCAGTGACTCACACCTGTAATCCCAGTACTTTGGGAAGCTGAGGTGGGAGCATCGCTTAAGCCCAGGAGTTCAAGATTAGCTTGGTCAACAGTGAGACCCCATCTCTATAAAAAATAAAATTAGCCAGGCATGGTGGCACAAGCCTCTAGTCCCAGCTACTCAAGAGGCTGAAGCAGGAGGATCGCTTGAGCCCAGGAGGTCGAGGCTGCAGTGAGTCGTGATCATACCACTGCATTCCAGGCTGTGTCTCAAAAATTTAAAAACCAAAAATAATTCAGGGAAACACACCAGTTTATTATAAAGGCTATACAAAGGCTGCAGATGAAGAGATGCATAGGGTGAGGTATGGGAAGGGGTGCAGAGCTTCTGCGTCCTCCCTGGGCCTGCCACCTTCTAGGAACCCCAGCGTGTCTGGCTATCGGGAAGCTCTCTGAAGCCTGTCCTCTTGGGTTTTTATGGAGGCTTCATTACGTAGGCATGATTGATTAAACCATTGGCCATTGGTGATCAACTTGACCTTCAGCCCCTCTGTCCTCCCCAGAGGTTGGGGGATGGGGATGAAAGTCCCAACCCCTAATCATGCATTTGCCCTTGTGGTGACCCTTTTTTTTTTTTGGAGGCATGTTGTATAATCTTTCCTTTGAGGTCCCCAAATCTCTCCAGGAGACTAACCTTCTACCTTTTTTTTCTCTCAGGCTAGCTAGAGTCGTTTCTGTTGCTTGCACCTAAAATACTCTGATTTACTTCTCACTTTGTAAACGTGGAAATGGTAGCATCAAAAGTGACTTGTTCAGGCTGGGTGTGGTGGCTCATAGCCTGTAATCCCAGAATGGTGATCAAATGATCCACCCGCCTCGGCTTCCCAAAGTGCTGGGATAGCAGGCATGAGCCACCACAGCCAGCCCCTCCATCTTTTTGAGCAACCACGGATCTTAGCATCACCACCCATTGTTGAGAAATTACCCCCAGTCATACAATAGGAACTTTAGAAAGAAATTTAACTCCAAGGGCCACTTCCCATTTGTGAAGAGGACAGGATAGGCAAGAAAAGAATTTAATTTGAACTGAATTAGCCAAACCATCTGTAGTCAATTTGAGTCTAGAGTAGACGTGTTACTCTTTCTTCTTCCATGTACCAAGAGTAGAGGGTGTGTGTGTTGGGAGGGGGGATTGGGTTCAGGAAGGAGGCAAAGGAATGACTTTTGTTTAATCAGTAAAATCCTTTAAAATTGCCAAATGCTTTCTGGTTCACTACAGAAACGAGATTTCTATTAATTGATTTCCTGCAGAAATAGTAGCTCTCCCAGCTGGATATATGAGTTGTAGAGTCTGAGAGGTGGCACCTTCTAAGAATGATGATGCTGACAATTATTATGCCTTCTTGTTGCCCGGGGAGCCCAGCAAATAGCTTTGTTGGAGTCCAGAGGCTTTTCACACTTTCCAGAGCTCCTCTTTAGAATCTGTGGACTCTAGGGCCGTATAGGCTACCAGAGCAATAGTAAATATTGAGCTGCTGCTCACTGCTCGAGGCCTGTGTGGTCTGCAGTTATCATCATGCCATATTAACAGTGATTATTTATGGAGCAGCTACTTCATGCCAGGCATGACACCAAGACTACCATATTAACATCTTGACCTAAGTATCACTGTAAATAAGAGAACTGGGGTTCAAAGAGGTTAAGAAATGTGTCTAGAGAGACCTCGCACCTCAGCATGGCAATTCAGATCCAGCCCATGTCATTCCAGAGCCTAGGCCCTTAAGCACCAGGCCATTGAAAGCCAGGCAGAGGGGACTCTGCCTGCGTAGAGCCAACACCTTGCAGGAGACTTAGCCCAAGAGGTGTACCCAACAGACTCCCCATGTGACTCCCCAGCTCTCTAATGAGACCTTGTCAACACCACCCCAGGGAGTAGTCTCACTAGTGGAGCTTCTGGAGACAAGCAGCTGCATCTTCTTTTCTTGGGTCAGTACTTACTCAAGAGGCCATGGGAGGTACAGGAGAGGGCACTAATAAAGAATCAAGAGGGGCTGGGGTACGGTGGCTCATTCCTGTAATTCCAGCACTTTGGGAGGCCGAGGCAGGAGGACTGCTTGAGTCCAGGAGTTTGAGACCAGCCTGGGAAACATAGGGAGCCCCTACCTCTACAAAAAATTTTTTAAATTTGCCAGGCATGGTGGCACGCGCCTGTAGTCTCAGCTATTTGGGAGGCTGAGGTGGGAGGATCACTTGAGCCCGAGAGTTCAAGGCTGCAGTGAGCCATGAACGTGGCACTATACTCCAGCCTGGATGACAAAATGAGACTTTGTAGAGTCAGATGGTCCAAATTCCTGTTCCAGCACTGCCCCTCACTTGCTGTATGACCTTGGACAAGGCAGTCTTAGGGGCGAATCCAGTCTCTTCATGGTGCAGCTGGGAGGGGACTTGGCCCAAGTTTTCTATTTTCTTTTCTTTTTTTTTTTGAGACGGAGTCTCACTGTCACCCAGACTGCGACCTCCGCCTCACAGGTTCAAGCGATTCTCCTACCTCAGCCTCCCAAGTAGCTGGGATTACAGGCATGCTCCACCACGCCAGGCTAATTTTATATTTTTAGTATAGACAGGGTTTCACCATGTTGGCCAGGCTGGTCTCGAACTCCTGACCTTAGGTGATCCGCCTTCCTCGGCCTCCCAAAGTGCTGGGATTACAGGCGTGAGCCACCGCACCAGGCCCTCTATTTTCTTTTCTCTGTTGTTTTTCTACAACCTGATGTCTTCAAAGTCTTCTCCACTACAGCAAGACTCAGAATTGTCAGACAGCAACCTATTGAGATGGGTTTAGGGAAAGAAGGTAACTTTCTGGGGGGCTCATTTCACTGAAAAGGGAGGGGCTAGATCCAGTTAGTGTAAAACATGTCTAGATTCAGCTACTCCAGTATTCTCTGGAATGTGTCACTCTCTCTCAATTGTGTTGGCTTCATCCATTTTTTTTGAGATGAGGCCTTGTTCTATCCCCCAGACTGGAGTGCAGTGTGCGATCTCAGCTCACTGCAACTACCACCTCCCAGTTCAAGTGATTTTCCTGTCTCAGCCTCCCGAGTAGCTGGGATTACAGGCGTGCACCACCATGCCTGGCTAATTTTTTGTTGTTGTTGTTAGTAGAGACAAGGTTTCATTATGTTGGTCAGGCTGGTCTCAAACTCCTGACCTCAGGTGATCTGCCCACTTCGGCCTCCCAAAGTGCTGGGATTACAGGTGTGAGCTGCCGCACCCAGCCTGTGTTGGCTTCATCCTAAGGCAAGCTGGCCTTCGTGGGGGCAAAGGAGCAGCTACAGGCTCACATTCCTTCCAATCCTGGCAGCCCCACTAAAGAAAGTACCTTTTCTCCATTTTTAGGATAGCTGGGTCTCTTTTACAGTTGCCACCTCCACCTACTGTGCAATAGGCACAGAGGCAAATTCTATACTTGGTGTGTACCAGCAGCACTGGGCAACACTGGGGAAGTTGTTAAAATACACATTATAAGACCTCACTCCAGACCTACAGAATCAGGACTGGGGATAAGCCCTCCAGGTGGTTCTGAGGCTTGCTCAAGTCTTAAGAACCACACTGGGTTACGGAACAGGCTTTAGGGGAATAAATACAAGTCAGCAGTTAGTAGGAAAAGCAGGCTCAGGACCCCACGAAAGACAGGCAGAGGAGGGGCATTCAGAACATAGTGTGGGTGAATACTCTAGGGAGACACCCACCCCTCTGTTTCTCTCCCTGGTAATAGGGCAAGTGTGAGAACACTTAGCAGGGTTGATCAGACTATTACGATGCTAGGCAGTGTGAATTTAGGTACCAATAACTTATGGAAGTTGTCAGGAAAAGCCCAGCACCCAGCACCTGGGGGTCTTTAGAATGCTTGGAAGGTTGTAACTCCTCCCATCAGGGAGAAGCAGCCTCTAGTCCTGTAGGGGGGAGTCTAAGTCCAAGCAGCCCACAGAGTGAATCCTGGAGTCGCTCTTGCATACCAGATTTCTAGCACAAGTCCTAAAGTCCCGGGATTGAGTCCAGACCAACTTGAGCCACCTGCCTGTCTTGGAGCCAGTTTGGAGACACAATCAACGTGGAATTGATCGAAGCCTGCCCGAATCACTGCACACCCCTGGCTGCCTGTACCATCTCAAGCAGGTTTCCTAGCTCGGTCCCCTGGGTTAGTCCTGAGTAGGTCTCAGGGATGAGAATCTGGATTCCTGGGGTTTCCTGGAACCTCAGACTCCCAAAGCAGAGCTGTCCCGACAGCGGCTTCCTGGAGTTCTCACTGGCATCAACAGTCCCCATGATCCTTCCTGGGTTTTAGTCCATGCTACTTCCAGGCCCTCTAAGCTCATTACTTCTGGACTCAAAAGGGATCCCAGCACCTCTAGCCTAGGAGGCCCCTCCCACCACAGCCAGTCACACAGAGGTGAGCATGGGGCTTGGTGTGTGGGAAAGAACCCTGAAATTGACTCAGGCGGGACGCCCAGACCTGCAGAGTGACCCAGATAAGTCACAACTTCTGTGGGCCTCCATTTCTCCACATACAAATGCTGGGTTCTGCTCTATAGGACTCTTAAGGTTCTCCCTTAGTTCCAAGATCCTATGACTTCTCTAATTTCTCATTTCCTAAGTATCCTAAATTCCCTGCTCTCAAAACAGCTCCCTCCCACCACCTGGTGTCTGACACGGCCCTTAAAACTCAGCATAAAACTCCTCACTAATGTTCTATCATTTGAGCCTCAAGACAGCCATCTGAAGTAGGTGTTTCTGTCCCTGCAGGGAACACAGTGAGTCAGCAGCAGACCCAGTGCTCCTCTTTCCAAAGTTCAGGCCACTGCTCCATAAACAGCCACTTTCCACCTGCCATAGGCCTCATCTCCCCATCTCTTTCCTGGAAAAAAATCCAGCCAGGGCTAGGCCTGGATACTGCAGGACCCTTAGCCAATTCCTTCTTTCCCCATGAAGCTTTGATCGGGGCAGCCCAGGGGTATCAGGATTGGGAGTATTGGGGGTGGAGCAGGAGACACATCATCTTTCATTGTGGGTACCCGGTCAGTGTCACACATGTGACAGATTAGCAGACCTGAAATCAGAGGTAAGTCTGAGACCAGATGTGAAAAGAGGGACTGTGTTTTCTGAAACAAAAGAAAAGGTTCTGGGAACTGACAGGACACCTCTGAACAGGAAAGGAAGAGGCTGGGATAACAGAAACCAGAACTCCTGGAAGGGAGGTGGGGGGCTACATGGGATGTGGCAGGAGGAAGCATTCTGATAGCATTTCCCATATCCGGGAGGAGACACGCTAGAGGGAAGGCAGCATGCGCATACACAGGCAGCAGCTGTGCAGCAGAAGGCGTTCAACCTCTCTGGCTGAGATAAACAGCAGCCTCTCCCTTTTCCCACTGTGAAGTCATCGTCCCAGCAGCCACCCCAGTAGAACTGAGGCAGGGCTCTGGGCAGCCCTCTGGGTTACAGTTCCAGAGTTCCTGATCTAGTGTCGGGAAATCTGAAACCAGGCTCCCTTCCTAAACCTGACCTTGCTGGTGTGGAAAGGGCTTGGATTTTGGTCTAAGTCCTACCACGTACAGAAGTCAGCTCACGCTCGTGGGTCCTCTCAGAGCCTCAGACATGGGAATTCAAGTCTCTATGAGGAATAAATAAGACCTAAGGCCGGGCATGGTGGCTCATGCCTGTAATCCCAGCACTTTGGGAGGCCGAGGTGAGCAGATCACCAAGGTTAGGAGTTCGAGACCAGCCAGGCCAAGATGGTGAAACCCTGTCTGTACTAAAATACAAAAATTAGCCAGGTGTGGTGATAAGCATCTGTAATCCTAGCTACTTGGGAGGCTGAGGCAGGAGAATAGGTTGAACTTGGGAGACAGAGGTTGCAGTGAGATGAGATTGTGCCACTGCACTCCAGCCTGGGTGACAAGAGTGAGACTCCATCTCAAAAAAA
>NW_012112475.1:320682-343115 GCF_000951035.1 Colobus angolensis palliatus | reverse complement strand
TGGTCAACAAGGTAAAACCCCATCTCTACTAAAAATACAAAAAAAAAAAAAACTAGCTAGGTGTGATCTCAGCTATTTGGGAGGCTGAGGCAGGAGGATCACTTAAAGCCAGGAGGCAAAGGTTGCATTGAGCCAAGATTGCACCACTGCACTCCAGCCTAGGTGACAGAGTGAGACTCCGTCTCAAGAAAAACAAAAAGCAAAAACAAGAATTCCCTCTTCACTTTACCCATTCTTTCAAGCCTAAGGACCACGGGCAGTCATTCCACTGCAGACAACCCCGTGAATGCTTCATCAGCATGACTGTAACCCCCTATGCATGGCATACGTTGTTGGCAGAGTATTGTCTATAAAATAAAGGCTCAAAATTCTTTTAGACACCAAGATTTTTATTTACCCACCTTCCTGCTTTCTTTTAACATTATAGGCCAAATTATTCTCTTTTTGACCCAGGGTTGTGATAGGAACCATCTAGTTATAAAGTGGTGGCAGATTTCACGAAATCTGCCTGCATTCATTCATGTTTTTCTGGCCCCTCTCAACCTCTGGCTGTCACTTCTCTGTTCTTTCTCAGTTGCCCCTTAACAGTCTATTCTAACCCCTGTAAAACAGGGACTAAAAGTACTAACCTCATTGTTATGAGGTTTAAGACCCAGCACTAAGCCAGACTCTCAGGAAAATTCAAACAACAGTTCCTCTTTGCCCTTCAATATACCCCCTTCTCATCTGTCGTGGGCTGAGAAACCACTGGATCTGTAAACCAAGCACACAGGTGTAAGTCCACAGACCAGGTGAAGGCCTAGATGGCAAAACACATGGACTTTGTGACTCCACTACTGACTTCGAGGTTAAGGAAGGACTGACTTAGTGAGCTGTTCCAAGACCACTGAGTTCATCGTTCCCTGTGGCTGGGACCTCCATCATGACTGGGGCTTGAGGAGAGGCCTCTGTTCCCGCTGCCACATTTGGAACAGTAGAAGGCTACAGCAGAGGCCAAAAACTGAGCGATCGGCCCCAGAGAGTCGATGGGGGACACTGACTAACCAATCACAAAGTTGGTGCCGTTAGCTCTTAGGGAGGAGAGGCGGGGCCTGGGCAAGGACAGCAGCTGGAGGGTGAAGCGCAGACCTGGCTCTCAGTAGCGGTAGTGATCCGGCTTGAAGGGGCCATCACAGGACATGCCCAGGTACTGGGCTTGCTTCTCAGTCAGCTTGGTCAACTTCACATTCAGCTTGCCCAGGTGGGCTTCAGCCACTGCCTCATCCAGCTGGGGAGAAACAAAGAAAGACTGGCAATCAGTGCCATGCTCTGGGATCCCTACGTGTGTCTGGCTGCCAATAGAGGCAGAGTGTTCTGTTGGGGTATCTGCCATGTGTGGCACTCTTGTTAACTCTTTCTATCCTCACATCCAGCCTCAGTTAATGTGTTGTTTTGGCTGCCTAGCCCCCCTCAAAAGGGAACCATGACACACCCTCCCCTCCATGTAGCCCTGACAGGACCATCAATCACATCTCCTTCCTCATTCTTCAACTCAAGCAGCTAACCAAAACACTTCTCTGGAATTGATCTATGCACAGGACATATTTTCCATGATAGGCAGAGACAAGGTGCTCCAGTCCCACTGGGATTCCTAAACAGGGAAGGAGGGTATCTATCAGTCTCAGCTCACCAGTTGCAAGTCTGTTTTACAAGTGAAATGAAGATAGATCCGAAAGACAGAAAGACAGAGCTATGATGACACTGAATCCTAGGTTTCCAGTGTCTGGATCTGAGAATAAAGTTCTTTTTTTTTTTTTTTGAGACAGAGTCTCATTTGGATGCCCAGGCTGAAAGTGCAGTGGCACGATCTCGGCTCACTGCAACTTCCACATCCCAGGTTCAAGTGATTCTCCTGCCTTAGCCTCCTGAGGAGCTGGGATTACAGGCATGCACCACCACGCCTAGCTAATTTTCTGTTTTCAGTAGAGATGGGGTTTCACCATGTTGATCAGGCCATTCTCGAACTCCTGACCTCAGGTGATCTGCCCGCCTCAGCCTCCCAAAGTGCTGGGATTACAAGCGTGAGCTACCGTGCGTGGCAGATCCGAGAATAAAGTTCTTTTTTGGATTAAACTGGTTCCTTTTTTGATTAAAATACATCTATACATTCTTTGATACTCCTTTATGAATTAGAGCCTAATCCCCACCGCCTCCCCCCACCCCACCGATGATTCATTTCTAATGAACAGAAGAAAGCAGAAGTGATGGTATGTGACTTTGGATACAAGTTCATAGAGACCCTGTGGCTTCCTCCTTCCTCTCGTCTGGATGACTTACTCTGGAGGAAGCCAGATGCCATGTCCTGAGGATGCAAAAGCAGCCCTCTGGAGAGGCCCATGCATGAGGAATTGAGACCTCCTGTCAACAGTGATGTGAAGAGGAACTTCCAGACCCAGTCAAACCTTCAGATGATTGCAGCCCTGGCAGAAAATCTTGACTGCAACCTCATGAAAGAGCCTGAGTCAGAAGCAGCCAGCTAAGCTCATCTCAAATTCTTGACCGACAGAAACTGAGATAATAAATATTTATTATTTGAAGCCAGTAAGTCTGGGGGTTAGATTGTTATGCAGCAATAGATAACTGATACACTGGTTTGAACAGTGTTTCTATCACTTGTGACAAAAAGGATTCTAATCCACTGCCATCCTCCTTTTATAAAATGAGGAAATCAAGGTTCAGAAAAGTGAAATGACTTGTCCACCGTCACCAAGCTAGTGAATGACAGAGCTAGGATTTGAACCCAGGTCTATCTGGCTTCAAAGCCCCAAAATGTGTCTCAAGAATCCCAGCTTAGTGGCCGGGCGCGGTGGCTCAAGCCTGTAATCCCAGCACTTTGGGAGGCCGAGACGGGCGGATCACGAGGTCAGGAGATCGAGACCATCCTGGCTAACATGGTGAAACCCCGTCTCTACTAAAAAATACAAAAAACTAGCCGGGCGAGATGGCGGGCGCCTGTAGTCCCAGCTACTCGGAAGGCTGAGGCAGGAGAATGGCGTAAACCTGGGAGGCGGAGCTTGCAGTGAGCTGAGAACCGGCCACTGCACTCCAGCCCAGGCGACAGAGCAAGACTCCGTTCTCAAAAAAAAAAAAAAAAAGAGAATCCCAGCTTAATGCCTCCAGAGCAGCTCTGAAGAGATTATGCAGAAACTGAGGAGGACAGGGGCAAGAGTTAAATACAAGCCAGCCTCTAACTCTCTCATGAGGGAGACCTCTCCCTACTGCTGAGGGACCCTGTCCTGTCCCATGATGGCATGGTGGCCTTTCACCACAGCTCAGCCCACAGCTTTTACATTCCCAAGTGGTTTCATATCTACTGTTTCATTAGAGCCTCCCAAACACCCTTAAGAAGTAGGATGGGTGGGGTTTATCCTTGTATCTTCAAATGAAGCAACAAGCCTGCAAGGTGATATGCTCAGTTGAGAGGCAGACAACAGTAGGACCAGGGCCCAGCCTAGAACTGAGTCCACATCAGTTCCAGAGGTAGAACGACAGCCTCCAACCCCCACAGTACACATTGAAATCAACCTTCTGCTCAGCCTGGACTAGCCCAGAACTTTTCCTTCTCCCAGCACCCTGAACCAGAAGGTATGTGTCATGTCATAAGGTCAACACCTTGGACAGACAGAGCTAGGTTCTATTCCTGGCCCAATACTTAACATCTCTGAGAGCAAGTCAATCTCTATACCTTACTTTCCCCATTCACAGGATGGATCACTCATCTCTCAAGGCTGTTACAAAGATCAGTGCTACTCAGAGTCATTAGTTGAAGTAGGAGACTTAATAAATGGTGGCTGCCTTCTCTGTCATTTGCTGACCAAGGTACCTAGTCCCTTGCCTACATACAGCATATGAGGCATGATGCCAGGAGTGTCCTGTCCCCAAGCCACGTGTTAGCAATGATGAAGAAAAGTGGTAAGGATAGGGCCAGGTGCTGAGGCAGGAGGTGAGAGCTTTGCCTCTTTCACTTCCAATCCTGGCCTTATTTCAAAGGCCTGACCAATTCCTCACCAAACTCACAGCCATATTTCTCCCAGGTGGGAACAGATAAGGATCAAGTGAGAATCTTTCAACCCCACAACCAGTTGCACAGAACAAGGTACGCCTTGAGGTCCTTGTGGGTAAAAAGTTTGGTCCAGCAAGACATTGCTCCAGGGAGATTAGTTGTTGGCTGGCCCTGGAGACAGATGCCACAGGCCTCTTCCTGCATCTTCCTCAGTTGACAGAACCAGCCTTTCAAAGGATGAAGGGATGGTATGTAGACCCCATCACAGCTTCTCCAGCAGCCAAAGGCTGGAAGAGTAAGAGCTACTCTTACCGTTTAGCTCATAGGGAGACCGAGGATCGGACAGGGTAAGGGACAAAGCAAAGTTCACCTGTAATACTGCCAAGAAGAGCCAGGACTAAAACATCTGTCCTGACTCCAGGGAAGGGTAGACTGCGTGGGGTGTTAGGGTGAGCACTGGATTTCATGTCAGAGGACTTCATCATCATGGTTACGCAGACCACACAGCCATAGTGAGATGCCATGCTTAGGGATGTATCGTTTTTTTTTTTTTTTGAGACAGGGTCTCACTCTGTCGCCAGGCTGGAGTGCAGTGGCACGATCTTGTCTCACTGCAACCTCCACCTCCTGGGTTCAAGCGATTCTCTTGCCTCAGTCTCCCGAATAGCTGGGATTACAGGCGTGCACCACCACGCCAGGCTCATTTTTTGTATTTTTAGTAGAGATAGGATTTCACCATGTTGGCCAGGCTGGTTTCCAACTCCTGACCTCAAATGATCTGCCCACCTCGGCCTCCCAAAGTGCTAGGATTACAGGTGTGAGCCACCGTGCCCAGCCAGGGATGTATCATCTTATTACAAGGCCACAAACATGCAGCCTGCAGACTGCACTCAGTTTATACACATGTCCAAGTTAACCCGCCCAGTTATTTTTTAAATTATAATAAGGCCAGGTGCAGTGGCTGAGGTGGGTGGATTACTTGAAGTCAGGAGTTCGAGACCAGCCTGGCCAATATGGCAAAACCCCATCTCTAATAAAAATACCAAAAAATTAGCCAGGTGTGGTAGCACGTGCCTGTAATCCTAGCTACGAGAGGCTGAGGTGGGAGGACTGCTTGAACCTGGCAGGTGGAGGTTGCAGTAAGCCAAGATCACATCACTGCACTCTAGCCTGGGCAACAGAGTGAGACTCTATCTCAAAAAAATAAAAATAAAACTATAATGAGTTGCCTGTATTTAAAAATCATTTCATATAGAGATCTTGGTATCTCTGGCTCTCCTGAAAGGTCAGAAGCCCCAGTCAGATGGACCTGGGTTCCTAGGTGGCAACCAGCCCTTTACCCCTTCAGCTCTTCTAGTCCTTGTTCAGCTGGCGTCACTCATTCACCTGCCCAGCCCCTGTGGGTGTGTGGATTCATGACCCTGATCTCAGGAAATCCTCACAATCCTGAAGAGGGGTGCTATTACCTTCATTTCACAGATGAGAAAATGAAGACACAGAGAAATGAAAGAATCTGCCTGGATTACACAGCCTCTAAGTGGTGGGGCCAAGATTCAAACTGGGGTGTGTCCCGCTGCAAGGCCCAGGCTCTTCTCAACACCTGGTCCTGCGGCTCTGCTGTGCTCCAGGGAGTCACTCCCCACTGTGGGCCTCAGTTTCTTCCTCTGTCAATGGGGAGAATGACTTCTGCACTGTAGAGGACCCCATGAGGGCCTCTGAGGGGGCAGACAGACAAGCACTTTATAAACTCTGGCAAGCCCTGTGTGGGGATCCCGGGATTAGACACGTGATCCTTGGCTTCAGATAGAAAAACAAACCCACCTTCTTGGGCAGAAAGTGAACCCCAACGGGGTACTTGTCTGGATGGGTCCACAGCTCAATCTGTGCCATCACCTGGTTGGTGAAGGAGTTACTCATCACGAAGCTGGGGTGGCCCATGGCACAACCCAGGTTGACCAGCCGACCCTCAGCCAGCAGGATGATGCGGCGCCCATTCTTCAGCCGGTACCGGTCCACCTACACACAGGCAGGGCAAGGGTGAGCGCACGCAGAGCCCCACTCCCACAGCCCACCCCTGCCACAGCCCACCCTCTGGTCTGGCAGGCCTCCCTGCCTCCAACAGTGCCCATGAGGCATCCGAACTGCCCCAAAACAACCTCCAGCACATGGCCTGGCACAAAAATATCAGCCGATATTTATGAAGAAATGCTGAGCTGCAAACCGCACAGTTCTGCTGTGAGAACTTCATGTGCTCACACTTGCTTGGCGCATACAAGGCACTCAGTAAGCAGCTGCTAATGTTATTGTTATGATCACTGTCATGTGCCCTGTCCTAAGTCCTTTACAGGTAACTACCACATTTCATCCCAGAAACAACCCTGCAATTTCAGTACTGCTGTCATCCCCATTTCAGATTTAGAAACTGAAGTTTACAAGGGTTAGGTCACTTGTCCAGAGTCACACACTAAGAGGAGGCTGCAATTTGAGTCTGGATGGTCTGAGGACAGATCCCATGTTCTCAATAACCACGAAATAGTTTTGAATGCAGCTTACTAAAAGCTGAATGCCATGGCACTCACATCGGAATCACCTCAGAAGCTTTAAAAAATGAGGATACCCTGGCCTCATTCCCAGAGACTCCTATTCGTGTGGCCCATAGTGTGGCTCCCAGGTGACTGCCAAGGTTGAGAACTCCTGGTTTTGTGAGTGAACGTGACATGGAAATCCCCAGCCTCAGTGCCCCAGTCCTCTGTCTGTCCCAGCTGTCTGAACACACAAACTTGCTTTTTCCCCACTCTCAGCTCTTCCCCTGCCATCCTTCCACCCTCAGGTGGCCTCCCAAACATTTCCCCAAAGCCCAGGTTTCCCAGCTGCTCCAAAGGCCTAGTGCTGGTCCAAGGAAAGGTCTCTGATGCCCATCAAGCATTGATGGATGCTTCAACCAATAAGCACTCACTGATACCCATCTAAGTCCCTTGCAGGGACACATCAACCCAGACGCTACACTCCTGGTACAACAGTGGGGTCAGAGACCAAAGCCATTGATGGATGCTGCACTAGGGGTCTGTACTAAGAGTGTGGGCATTGCCTCTGCCTGAGGAGCTGGCCAGGAAGGGGGTCTCTTTTTTATAACTTTTTTTTTTTTTCCCCTGAAATGGAGTCTCACTCTGTCATCCAGGCTGGAGTACAGTGGCGTGATCTCAGCTCACTGCAACCTCCACCGCCTGGGTTCAAGTGATTCTCCTGCCTCAGCCTCCAGACTAGCTGGGACTACAGGCATAAGCCACCATGCCCAGATAATTTTTTGTATTTTTAGTAGAGACAGGGTTTGACCATGTTGGCCAGGCTGGTCTCAAACTCCTGACCTCAAGTGATCCACCTGCCTCGGCCTCCCAAAGTGCTGGAATTACTGGCGTGAGCCACCGCACCTGGCCGGAAAGGGGTCTCTTGAGCTGGGCTGAGAAGATGAACAAGGAGAAGGGCATGTGTTCTGTTCCAAACAAACAGAGCTGTCTGGACAGATGAGCAGAAGTAGGAGCTGCAGTGGGTATTCAGGGAGTGGTCAAATATGGCCTGAGTACAGAGGCCCTTGAGAGGATGGACAAGAGATTAAGGTTGGGCAGAAGGCTGGCAAGACTGTCAAGGATGTCGAGGGTGGGCACAGAGTCCAGCTTTGGAGGGCAGCTTGGCAGAAAGGTGCCCATCACCCCAGTGTAGCAGGTTTCACCTGTGATGCCTTTGCAGAAGGAGGTCTGGCTGGCTGTCAGGGGTGTGGCTGCCACGGAAGCCTGCCCTGGCCACCCCCACACTGTGATGAGTGCCAGGCCTTCTAGGCAGAGATGGAGGTGCCCTCTGCCTAGCCGGGAACTGACACCCTAGACTAGCGCGTCACCTAGCCAAGGAGAACTCCCACGCAGGAGCAGAGCACCCAAGGGGAGCAGTGTAGGAGATGTGGGTTCACAGAGCTGCCTGTCTGCCTCTCTGGGACTTGGGCTTCTGGTGTGGCTATGACTGGGTGGGTGTCAGGGCTTTGGCCAACTCTGTGTCTGTATCTTCTATATCATATCTCAAACACGGCACAGCACCAACTCAAAAACCTCACAGTAAATGGGCTCTTCTCCCTTTAAAAAATGTGATGGGCCTGGTGCAGCAGCTCACACCTGTAATCCCAGCACTTTGGGAGATAACAAGCTCAGGAGTTTGAGACCTGACCTGACCTCAGCCTGACCTCATCTCTACAAAAAATAAAAAATTGGCCAGCTGTAGTAGTGCACACCTGTAGTCCCAGGTACTTGGGAGACTGAGGCAGGAGGATCAGTTCCTTCAGCCCAGGAGATCAAGGCTGCAGTGAGCCATGATCGTGCCATTGCCCTCTAGCTTTGGTAACAGAGCGAGCCCGTCTCAAAAAAAAAAAAAAAAAAAAAAGATGAACATCTCTATACACATCTTAATTATCTCCTAAGGACCAATTACAGGAGAGATTGACCAAAGAGGTTGCTTAACCTTAAAGCTCTTGAGATCCAAAGCCAAAATGTCTTCCAGAAACATACTACTTTTATAATCAGATAAAAAATAAACCCATAATAATTGCAACTCAAGTAAAACTTCACACCCCCCACAAGAATTCATCTTCCAGTTTCAGTGCCCCAATGCCTAATGCAAACCTGTTCTTTCCCAGCTCAGTGCATGGGCCTGCTCCTCACACAGCGGTCGGTTCAAGCTGTGTCCCTTTTTGTTGTTTTTATCTGTTTGTTTTTTTCGGATGGGAGTCTCGCTCTGTTGCCCAGGCTAGAGTGCAGTGGCGCAATCTCAGCTCACTGCAACCTCCGCCTACCAGGTTTAAACGATTCTCGTGTCTCAGCCTCCCGAGTAGCTGGGATTACAAGCACCCACCACCATGTCCAGCTAATTTTTTTTTTTTTTTTGAAACAGTCTCACACTGTCACCCAGGCTGGAGTGCAATGGCAGGATCTCAGCTCACTGCAACCTCTGCCTCCCGGGTTCACGTGATTCTCCTGCCTCAGCCTCTCAAGTAGCTGGGATTACAGGCACCCACCACCACACCCGGGTAATTTTTTGCATTTTTAGTAGAGACGGGGTTTCACTATGTTGGCCAGACTGGTCTCAAACTCCTGACCTCACGATTTCCCCCTCTCAGCCTCCCAAAGTGCTGGGATTACAGGCGTGAGCCACCATGCTCGGCCTCCCCCCTTTTTTTTTTTCGAGATGGAATTTCACTCTTATTGCCCAGGCTGGAGTGCAATGGCGCGATCTTGGCTCACTGCAACCTCCACCTCCCGGGCTCAAACAATTCTCCTGTTTCAGCCTCCTGAGTAGCTGGGATTACAGGCGCATGCCACCATACCCTGCTAACTTTTGTATTTTTAGTAGAGATGGGGTTTCATCATGTTGGTCAGGCTGGTCTCAAACTCCTAACCTCAGGTGATCCGACCGCCTCGGCCTCCCAAAGTGCTGGGATAACAGGCGTGAGTCACCACGCCCGGCCCAGCTAATTTTTTTGTATTTTTAGTAGAGATGGAGTTTCAACCATGCTGGTCAGGATAGTCTCGAACTCCTGGCCTCAGGTAATCTGCCCATTTCGGCCTTCCAAAGTGCTGGGATTATAGGTGTGAGCCACCGTGCCTGGCCAAAGCTGTGTCATTTGTGACTCTGCCTTCATCCTGTCCCTACATGCTGTCCATCCATCCCCAGCACTCCCCAAGCCGAGGCGGCCATCATCCCCTGCAGGGATTCTATGAGCCTCCTCTAAAAGCCTCCCTCCCCACCACCTGCCATGGCTGCTTTTATTCTGCACATAGTAGCTAGAGTGATCTTTCTAAAACTACAGGCTCGCCACATACAGCTCACCTGCCTAATACCTTCAGGGATGCCGGCTGCCCTCAGGATAAGGTTGCCATCTCCGGCTGGCTCTGATGCTAGGCCCTCTTCTCCCCATGCTCCTGCAAAGGTTGCCACCATCTCCTCAACTCCCTTCCCTGGCAGCCAGCACTCCTCTGCACTCCCATCTGCCCAGCCCGCTGGCAGGGCAGGAGCTTCTCACCTGCGGCTTGATGTTCACCTTCTCCATGGCGTTCTCATTGAGCCACTTGACATCGATCTCCACGTCAAAGTGTCCAATGTTACACACAATGGCATCATCCTTCATCTGCTCAAAGTGCCTGTCAGGCAGCCCAACACCATGGGAGATTGTCAGAGACAGAGAGCTATCCCAACCCTGCCCTCCTCCCTCACTTCCCAGGACCCCCATGGCACCTACCGGCCAAGGATGATGTCAACACAGCCTGTGGTGGTGACAAAGATGTTGCCCTCCTGACAGGCCTCATCCATGGTGGTCACCTCATAGCCTGTGCAGAGACAGTGGCTGTGGGTCATCTATGGTGGCCTTGCCCCTCCCTCTGGCCCCAGTGGCTGACAACCAACCCTTGCCCTATCCTACCTTCCATGGCGGCCTGCAGTGCGTTGATGGGGTCAATCTCAGTGATGATGACACGGGCCCCGAAACCCCGCAGGGCCTGGGCACAGCCCTTGCCCACATCGCCATAGCCTGCTACCACCGCTACCTTGCCAGCAATCATCACATCTGTGGCCCGCTTGATGCCATCTATGAGGGACTCCCGGCAGCCATAGAGGTTATCAAACTTGCTCTGAAAGGAGAGGGGGTAAGGAGACAATGGGGGCGGGCAAGGCCCTGGGGCCAGGACCACTTGGCCTCACAGTATTCTGAAGAGCCCAGGTGTCGTGGGCCCACCAAGCATCCCGGCCTGGGCTGAACCCCTCCAGCAGCCAATGCCCCCACATGCCCTTCACCCCAGTCGGCTCCAAGAGCTTCTCTCTAATCTGTCCCTGCTGGTGTGGAGCCTCCCTAGGCATCAGTTACAAGGAGAGACTGCCCGGTCAAAGACCTTGCTTAACTTGAAAGCTCTTCTTCCCAAAGCCATAAAGCTCCTGACGCCCAGCTCTGAGACCCCTTTTAAATGCACTCATTAGCCTTGGTCTATAACCGCTTTTGCCCCTCAAATGAGGGCTCCATGTCCCTCGCCTCAGCCTTCCTGGGTACTCTTCTTCAGAGGCCTCGCCCTGAGCTGCAGCCACTGCAGCAGGAGCTGTCACTGCCCCTCAGCTCACCTTGGTGACAGAGTCATTGACGTTGATGGCAGGCACCTTGAGGATCCCATTGGCCATCATCTTGTAGAGGTTGTGGACCCCAGTCGTTGTCTCCTCAGAGATGCCTCGGATGCCTAAACAAGAGAGGACAAGACAAGCCTCAGAGATGCCACACCTGCGCTCACGCAAATTCTTCATCTTTGCCCCCTAAAGCCATTCCTCTTTCTGGGTTCCCATCTCTGTAACTGATCCCACAGACCCCCCTAGTCACACAGACCAGCGTGAGGGAGGAGTCCCTGATGCCCTCCTACAGGGAAGCCACCGCCAGGCCTAGTGACTCTGCCTCCCAACAACTCCCAGCTTCTCTTTTCTCACTGCCGCTGCCCTAGTCCTTGACCCTGTCACTTCTTCCCAGTCTCCCTACCACAACCCATCCTCCATGCAGCAGCCATTTCTAACATGTATCTTCTCAGAGAAATCTTCTCAACGCCCTCCAGTTACTTTCCCTTGCTCTGAGAATCAGGTCAAACACTTTTCTATTGGCCTATTAGGCCCTAACACATCTGGCCTTCACGAAAGTTCACACCATACCCCTCAGCGAAGGTTCCCTTTGCTCACTGCTATCCTGTGGGCCTCTTTTCTGTTTCCTGAACACTCCAGCCATTCCTGCCTCAGGGCCTCTGCACTCTCCGCACTCCCTGTGCCTACTTTGAACAAAGCTGGCTCCCTCCCACCTATTCCCAGCCATGGCCCTGTGCCTGCCCTTGGGCCATTGGCTCAGCTGCCCTAGCCTCACACCCTCAGAAGTCAGGAGGCCCCGGTATGAATGCCAGAGCCTGCCATCCTCCCATCCTCCAGATCCTGCTGCTTGAGGCAATGGAAATCCTGCCAGGCCTGTGGCCATCATGTGGGCGAGCAGGTCCCACCCAGGCTGCCAGCACCCAGCCCACCTGCCCCACCCTGCTAACCTGACAGGAGCTGCGGGTACTTGGTGTGGATGAGGTTGGTGAGGTCGCCCCCGTCATCCAGAATCATGTTGAGGGGCCCGTCCTTGAAGTACAGCGTCTGCTCAATGCACCACAGGTACTCCTCGTCCGTTTCGCCCTTCCAGGCATACACTGGAGGGTGAGTGGCACATCAGGGCCTGGACTTCCCCAACTGGTACTTGCTCCAGGGAACAACCCTGGCAGAGCCAAAACTACCTCCTTCCCAATTTCCATCCCCAGCCACCTCCGGCCCCTCTGAAGACTCAGCAGTGGTAAGAACACAACTTGGAGCCACATAGATCTGTGTTCAAATCCTGGCTCAGCCACTTGCCAGCTGTGTGACCTTGGGCAAATCACTTCACCTCTCTGAGCCTCAGTCTTCTCCTCTGTAAATAGGGCTCACAATAGTATGGACTAAGTGAGACAGAAGCCATGTACAGCCCCACAGATATAGATATCAGGAAATAGTTATTTCCTTTCCCATCCCCTTCTGCCTGGGCCCCAAGGACTGAGGCATCAACCCTAAGTGACCAGAGCTTGATGCCCCACAATGCCTCCCCCTCAGCAGGATCCACAAGGCAGGATCCAAGGTTTGCTCTGCACTGAAAGGACTGGAGCACCAGCAGCCTCCGTGCAGGAGAGTCTCAGGCAAAGTCTGGCCAAAAAATGACTACGAGCAGATACCATGTATGGGGCACTTGCTTTCTGCCAGACATGACTCGAAATCCTCCATACCCCATCTCATTCTTCCTCATAGAAACCCTGTGAGGCAGCCATGACCATTATCATCACTTACAGATGCCCACAGAGGGGCTAAGATGCACTTGGGTCACTCTACATGAAATTCCAGAATAGATACCAGAACTAAGGGCTACTAACCACCAGCCCACACTCCTCCCATGTGGCATGACTAGGGCACAGGTGTGGGGTTCCCAGGAGCCTCTTGTGAGCAAAGGATGCAGGCCAAGCAGAGCCAGCTGCTCCTACCCACAACTGGAGCAAACAATGGTCTTAAGAATTGCACTAAGCCGTGATTGCACCACTGCACTCCAGTCTGGGCAACAGGGCAAGACTCCGTTCTCAGAGGAAAAGAAGAGAGAAGAGAGAAGAGAGAGAAAAGAGAAAAGAGAAAACAGGCCGGACAAGGTGGCTCACGCCTGTAGTCCCAGCACTTTGGGAGGCCGAGGTGGGTGGATCACGAGGTCAGGAGATCAAGACCATCCTCATTAACATGGTGAAACCCCGTCTCTACTAAAAATACAAAAAATTAGCCGGGCGTGGTGGCGGGCGCCTGTAGTCCCCGCTACTTGGGAGGCTGAGGAGAAAGGCATGAGCCCGGGAGGCGGAGCTTGCAGTGAGCCCAGATCATACCACTGCACTCCAGCCTGGGTGACAGTGAAACTCCATCTCAAAAAAAAAAAAAAAAGAGAGAGAGAAAAGAAAAGAAAAGAAAAGAAAAGAAAACAAGGCCACAAGGACTTTCCCAGAAGAAAGCCATGGTGCCCAGTCAAGGCTGAGGAATGGGGGCCATGCCCATTCAGCCCTGGTCAGTCTGTGAAGGAGCACTGCGCCACTCCCTCCTCTCCACCTATGGTTGGTTAGAAGGAATCCTGAATGTCCTATTTTATCACTGGGTCAGATCTAACCACTCCCCTCCCCAAGTCCAAGCAGACATGTGCCCAGCCTGTGAAAGCTCCTTTCTCGTTAGTCTTGGTCCTTCCTTAGTCCTTTAGACTGCCATACCCTAGGCAGTGAGCCTCTTTTTCTGCCCCGTAGCCCTCCCCAGTTCTTTGGAAAGAGATCCACATCCTTCCTTTAATGAACTTCCCCTCCACTTCATCATTTAGTTCCCAATCATAAGATCTTGCTCTTCCTGGTTACATGGCTTGACTTGGGTCAATAAACAACTTCCACAGGATTTCAGACGATGATGGGACAAAGCAGCTCTTTCCTATGGGTTGCTGGGCTAGGATTTTGTGGCCGTTACTCCTCTCCCCTTCTGTAATGTAAGGAAGTCTGTTGCTCTAGCAGTCAGTGAAGCAAAGAAGGATGAGCCCCTTCACAAATTCCACATGTCCCAGCTGCAAGCAGGACTCACCCGGAATGCCAGCCTTGGCAATGGCAGCTGCCGCATGGTCCTGGGTGGAGAAGATGTTGCAGCTGGACCACTGCACCTAGAAGAGCCATCAAAACAAGGCTGTTGGTCACCAGTGGCTCAAAAGCACAAGGGACGCTGGGCAAGGAAAAGGGAGAGCTCTTCGGGTAGTGGGGACAGGTTTGGGATCTAGGCACAGCAAGCTCTAGGATCACAGCCTGGGGACACTGGGTGGGTAGATGGGAGCCAGACCAGGGGCAAGATCCAACTCAGGTTTTAAAACCTCACTCTGGTGCTGTGTGGAAGGGAAAGGGTGGCAGCAAGGAGACAACTGAAGAAACTGTTGGAGAAGACTCCAGACAAGAAATCTGACAGTAGCAGTGGAGGTGATGAGAAGTTGTCACATCCTGGGTCTACTCTGAAGGCTGCACTGACAGGATTTGCTGAGGGATGAGTTGTTGGAGTAAAAGGGGTTGGGAGCGGGGAGGAAAGGGTGGGGAGGAGATGACTCCCAGATTCTTGAACTGAGAGAACCCAGAAGGCTGGAGTGGAGGTTCCATTTACTCAGGTGGGGAAGGCTTCGGGAAGAAGAGTGGGCAGAAAATCCTGAGTCTGTTTGAACATGTTCTGCCTGAGATGAGTACTAGACCTCCAGGTAGCGTCAATGCCCCCGCTCCTGGATATGCCAGTCTGGAGTTCCAAGAGAAGTCCAGGCTAGTACAAAAATGTGGGAGTCATCACCAGATAAATAGGATCTAAAGCTATAAAATCAGACCTCCAAGAGTGAATGCTGAAAAGAAAGAAGAGGTCCAAGGACTGAGCACTGAGCCCCTCTGTGGGTTTTGGCTGCACTGTCCTACCCTGCTGTGCGAAACCAGCTTGCTTCTTGACTCTCAGACCTCAGGAGAGCTGTCATTCATTGGCACACATGACCCAGGCTGAACCAATCAGAGCTGCCATCATCTGGCCAACCATAACGGGTCCAGGGTAGGCCTGTGACCCCAGGAGGGCCAAGGCAAGCTGGCCCTTACAGGACTAAATAGGACATGGGCATTGAGTTTTTCCTGACAGAGCATCCATCAGGAGGATGCCTTGAGGGTAGCCAACAGTGACCTTCCCAGCCAGGGAGAAAATCTGCAGAACACTCACCACAAAGTGTGGCAGCACTGGGCAACGGGGAGGAAACCCAATGAGAGAGAGGAGCCCCACCAGGCCCAGGTTGGCTCCACACCTGGAAGGTCCCCACCCCAGCACAGTCGTCTTCTTCCCTGGCTGAACCCAGGAAGGGCAAGGACTCTGGGGTGTTACAGCTGTGGGCCTCACCTCAGCACCCAGGGCAACGAGGGTCTCAATGAGGACGGCCGTCTCCACCGTCATGTGCAGGCAGCCGGCGATACGAGCGCCCTTCAGTGGCTTGGAGGCCGAGTACTGCTCCCGCATACGCATCAGGCCCGGCATCTCGTTCTCAGCAATGTCCAGGGCCTTGCGTCCCCAGGCAGCCAGTCCGATGTCGGCTACGGGGAGAAGTAGGTGGGAGTTCCGTGAGCCCCTTTGTCCCACCAACCCAGAGGGGCGGTCACTGTGTGTGGACCCTGATCCACGTGTGGAATCAACACACCAGGGCTTAGCACTGTCACCACATTCTCTCACTCATTCAACAAGTATTTATGAAACCAGAGTACTCAAGAAAGACATGGTCCCTGCCTACCTGCCCCTTTCTGACTTGTGGGAGAACACATTTAATCACACAGGGACACAAAAATTACAACATAAAGAAGTGCCCCTTTGAAAAACAGCTCACATGACACTTCCTACTACCCTGCCTTTCTGCTGACACCTATCAACCTCCAGGTCACTCCTCACTCCCTAAAGACATTAGCTTCTGGTTCTCCATAGCCCTCTCTTAGTCATCACTCCTGGTGATTCAACCCTCATAAACACTATCTAACACTTTGGATACAACAGTTCCTTGATCTCCTTTCAGATGTGAAAATGCTTCCCCACTCCTGATGTTTCTTTTCACCTGGAGGAACTCATCCGTATAACTAATGCTCTTGGCCTCTCTGCCCCAGGGCAGGTGGGGTGAACTTGCCTGACCAGTAAAACTGACAGGAATAAATGGTGTGCTCAGCTTAGCTCTCCCTTCTTTCTGCAAGCAAGCACTCACCTGCCCACTTGCAGGAAGCTGGTGTTCTCTGCTTTTCCAGAGACCAACCTACCCTGGCCTACTTTGCCTGCAACTGACTGGGTAACTGCTCTATCGGAGGGTTCAGTCAGCAGGATCATTTGGATTTCATATTAATCTATATCCTCTGGCTTCGAGGTTATTAGTAATAAAAGGTAGTATTTTGGGTGCTATCTCCCACCTAAAATACCAATCTACATCCTCTGGCTTCAAGGTTATTAGTAATAAGAAAGTATATTTCAGGTGCTATCTGCCACCTAAAATGTCTCGAATTTGTTCAAATTCTCAGGCAGGAAAGAAGGATACTATTATGAGCTAACTCACTATCTCAATACTCTTCCCTCTGATCCATCTCAACCTCCTCTCTCCCCTATCACACTTGGTCCATTTCCAAGGTCATACCCTAGGTCAGTCCCTAGGTCAAAGTTTGCAGACTTCCCCAATAAGGGATGCTCCTCTGGCATGCTTGTAAATCTCTCCTGGAAAATCTGATTCAGCAGGTCTAAGACTCCTGGTGATTTTTATCTTTAGGGAAGCTTAGATCCTGCCAATCACCCAAAGAGGTAGGCGGTGGGAGACAAAGGATGCTGTAGAGAATTTAATAATCTAAGAATTTAATAATAAAACTATCTAAGTCAGTCAGCTTCCTACAGTGCATTGTAACAATTTCAGAATGAAACATGCCTCCTGCATGAGAGACCACTCTGGCTGTGCCTCAACTCAAGCCACCCACCCCAGCCCTCCTACCCCGGTAGGCCATCACCAATGATAGCTCTCATTGGAAATCTGGACTTCCAGCACCCAACTCTAACCACATCTCATCTTTCTGGGTTTCTCCCTCTCTGGAGGGAGTTCCAACAGGGCTGTGGCCTGTCAGGTCAGAACTTCTATTCAATTCATCCTACCAATTTCTACTGTCCCTTCTGCCCCCTTTCCCTTTGAGAACTCACTTGGCAAAACTCTCAGCCCAATTAAACCCGACCCTCCACTGCACCAGAGCCACTGAACCAGCAGGAGGACAATCACAACCACACCAAGACATCACATTGAATCATTTACTTATTTATTTTTGAGACATAGTCTGGCTCTGTAGACCAGGCTGGGGTGCAGTGGCGCGATCTCAGCTCACTGCAACCTCCGCCTCCAGGGTCCCAGTTCAAGCAATTCTCCTGCCTCAGCCTCCCCAATAGTTAGGATTACAGGAATGCGCCACTATGCCCAGCTAATTTTTGTATTTTTAGAGGACACGAGGTTTCACCATGTTGGCCAGGCTGGTCTTGAACTCCCGACCTCGTGATCCACCCGCCTCAGCCTCCCAAAGTGCTGGGATTACAGGTGTGAGCCACCACACCTGGCCAACACATCACATTTGTTAAGACCATAAAAGACACATAGCACATTGCAGCAACCTTATGACATTTTCCTAGTAAATTTACTCCCATTTTCTACTTTCCTCAACCCTCCAACACCTTTCCCCGTCAAATTACAATCTCACTTTCCAATTCACTAAGATGAATTCAGAACCAGGCCACTTTTCCCCTATGGAATCCACCAGTCACCTATAGCAGTCATCTACAGCTTCAGACCAGGCACTCTTTCCTGTTACCAAAGATGAGCTGGCCAGGCGTGGTAGCTCACACCTGTAATCTCAGCACTTTGGGAGGCCAAGGTGGGCGGATCACTTGAGGTCAGGAGTTCAAGAATAGCCTGACCAACATGGTGAAACACCGTCTCTACTAAAAATACAAAAATTAGCCATGTGGTGGTGAGTGTCTGTAATCCCAGCTACTCAGGAGGCTGGCAGGAGCATCATTTGAATCTGGGAGGCAGAGGCTACAATGAGATGAGATCATGCCACTGCACTCCAGCCTGGATGACAGAGTGAGACTCAGTCTCAAAAACAACAAAATAAAATAGATGAGCTGTCCCTGCTCCATGGAGCCCAATTCCACATCCCCGCTCCTCCTTAAGGACTTCCATACTCCACTGAAACTGCTCTTTTGTCCCAAGACCAGCCTGACCTCCACACCTAATGCAAAATTACCCATGACCATGTTTCTCCCAGCAGCTCAGATCGCACAAATTACTTGTCCTCCTTCCTGAAACCCTTTCTTTACTTGGCTTCTGCGACTCTGTCCTGTGCTTTTCCACCTACCTTCCTGGTTCCTCTTTAGCTAAGACTTTAGCGTTTGGCAGCCCTCAGGGCTTCATCATCTCCCAGTTCTCTAATGTTTACCAATTAAGCTCATCCAGTCTTATGGCTTTACATACCTTCTCCACCAGGATGACTCCCACGTATTTACCTCCAACCCAAACTACTTCCCTGAACTTGAGATTCAATGTGATCCAACTGCCTCCATGGCACCTCCACTTGGATGTCCAATCGGATCTATTATGTGTCATGTTGGAGTCCTCGTGGCTCCTTGCCCCTACTACCCGTTACTCTCCCAATCTTCCCATTTTAGGAAATGAAACCACCATTCAACCAGCAACTCTGCCCAAAAACTTAAGATTTGATTCCTCTTTTCCCCTTTCACCTCAATCAGCATGTTTCTGGCTCAACAAGCGAAATATATAAGCAATCCAACCGCATCTCACCACCTTCATCTAAAGTGTCACTTCTCAGCCCGGGCGCGGTGGCTCATGCCTATAATCCCAGCACTTTGGGAGGCCGAGGCAGGCGGATCACTTGAGGTCAGGAGTTCCAGACCACTGGGCCAACATGGTGAAACCCTGTCTCTACTAAAAATACAAAAATTAGTCAGGCATAGTGGCGGGCACTTATAATCCCAGCTACTCAGGAGGCTGAGGCAGGAGAATCACTTGAACCTGGGAGGCAGAGGTTGCAGTGAGCCAAAATAGCACCACTGCACTCCAGCCTGGGTGAAAGAGGGAGACTCTGTCTCCAAAAAAAAAAGAATAAATAAAGAAAGAAACTGCCACTTCTCAGTTGGACACTGCTACAGCCTCTTCACTGGTCCCATTCTCTAACATGCCATTCTCCCCACAGTAGCCTTAAAAATTTAAGTTACATCACCTCCATTATTCTACTAAACAAAACAAGCAAATCCTCCAATGGCTTCCCTCAATCTTCGGGCCCCATCTGCATGACTGCCTGCCCCTCCTCCATCTCTCCACTTCCCCCCCTCACTAGCTGCTCAACACACAGGCTTCCTGACCGACTTCAGGCAAGCTCCACTCATTCCCACCTCAGGGCTTTAACCCAAGCAGTTATCGGCCTAGAAGTCTCCTCCCAAGCACCTAATACAGTACCTGGCACAATAGGTGCTGAAAAAAACCTGGAAACAGGAAAGAACTTAGTATATCCCTGCTAGAGGAACAAAGAGTACACCAGGGTGACTCAAATAGAGGGGTGAGTTGGGACTTCAGTCCCAGTGAAGTGGGGAGTCCACTGTTTTCAGGGGGCCAGCATGCGAAGACCAGCTTTGTCTTTTGAAAAGACCCCATTGGCTGCTGCGTGGATCTGTGGAGCAAGAGATCCCGGGAGACATGCAAGGAGACCAGAACTGGGGTGGTGACCATGGAGACAGACAAGTGGCAGATCTGCTCACATAAAATGGCATATCTGTGCCACCCCTGTCCTTGGGTCACCTTTGTGTCTCCAGCATGACCTGGCTCAGAGAAGGGGTCAGCAACTGTTTACTGACCGTATCTGTCATCAGAACTGAATGAAAGAAGATCCATGAGAGGGGCTGGCACATGACAAGGGTGGCAAAGAAAAACAACACAAATCTGAACCTAGCCCGAGTCCCAGTATTTACTAAGGAGGAAAGAACCCAGAGAGGAGTTTGCTGCAGGTTCCGTAGCCAATTAACAGCAGAACCAGAACCGGCAGTCAGGCAGGGCTACAGCAGAGGCCCCTCTCAAGGCCCCTCCTGGGTGGGGCCCGGCTGTATGGGACAATGGGTTATGCCCTGTGCTGCTAAGCTCCACCCCTCCACCACCACATGTCCCTCTAGCTAAAAGTAACTCCTTCAGTGCCCTCAAGGACACTGTGCAAGCCCCACAGTTTTCTGTGGGACCCTCAACTCCAAGGGCACAGGAGAGGGTAGACGCTCCAATCTCTGGAGCTAAGGACTTGCAGAAGTCACAGGAACACCTGTCCCCAGGACAACTCAAGAGGAACAGCAAGAGCCCCTCTAAACATCAGTTTCTTCATCTGTAAAGAGAGGATAATCATCCCTAGCTTGCTATACACCCCAAGTAAAGAAAATGCCATATGATCAAGATCTGGCGTACATCAGGGCCTCCTTCTTCCAGCTCCACCTCTCCCAAACCCAGCTTTATCTCCACCCACGTAACCCAATGGCCCCAATCCTGACCCACTAATCTCTCCACAGTATGACAAGCCCCCATTCCAGCTCTACTATTGATGTGACCTTGACATAACTTTTCTGGGTTCAGTTCCAGCATTCACACAATGGAGACAGTCTACTCTGGTAGCAACTTGATGAACTACTTTAACCGAATCTTTGCAAGTCACTTCCCAAGGGCCTCAGTTTCGTGTTCTATCAGGGGATAATGTCCACCTCTACGAAGATTATTCTGTAAATACACGTAAATCACCAGATATACAGCAAGTGTCCCATAAACGTGGATGCCATTCTCCAGACTTAATAGTGTCTTTTTTTTTTTTTTTTTGAGACAGGGTCTTGCTCTGTTGCCCAGGCTGGAGTGTGGTGGTGCAATCTCAGCTCACTGTAACCTCCGTTTCCCAGTTCAAACAATTCTCCTGCCTCAGCCTACCAAGTAGCTGGGATTGAAGGCCCCACCACCACGCCCGGCTAATTTTTGCGTTTTTAGTAGAGATAGCGTTTCACCACATTGGCGAGGCTGGTCTCAAACTCTTCACCTCAAGTGATTCTCCCACCTTGGCCTCCCAAAGTGCTGGGATTACAGGGGTGAGCCACCACACCCGGTCTAATAGTGTCTAAGTTACTTGAAAAGCTACTAGCCAGACTGAACTGGTTTTTGCTGAAAATTTATTAGGATTGTTCCGCGTGTACTGGCTTGCACACAGTGGTGACGGGGTACGCTCAGAGGTCTAGATGGCCTGCGTTCCAATCTTGCTCCATCACCACCAGCTGTAAGACTGAGGGCAAGTTACCTCTGCCTCAGGATTCTCATCATAAAACGAGAACAGTTTCCCCACAGAGCCATAAGACTAAAATAAACCTAGAAGGCAGTGCCGATCCCACAGGAAACGCTAAGTAAACGTTTAACTATCCCTGTATCACACTTCAATTGGTGGGACAGCAGGATTTTTCTAATCACTCCAAATTTTCTTCAAGATTTCTGCAAGGCTGCCCCTGCTGGCGGGGTGGGGGACCCCACAGTTTGGGGAACTGGCCCAAAGTCCCAGGGGAAAGGACCGGAGGCGGCCTGGGGCTCGCTTTCCAGGCCTCTCTTCATACACCTTCCGGGGCACCAGTGCCCTCGTCGTCCCTGTAGGAGGCCCAGAGAGGGGTGGAAACTCGTCGGGGCCGCCCAGCTGGACAGCGTCCGGTCCAGGCCCAGGAGGCCGGGCGTAGGCCCCCTGAGCAGGGTCCGGCAGGTGCCAGCCGTCCCAGGCCGCGGCCAGGTCTGCTCTCCCGCGGAGCACGCCGCCTGTTTGCGGCTCTCAGCCCGCGCGGCGGCCCCGGCGTCGCGGGGCATGCTGGGACTTGTAGTCCGCGGCCACCCGGAACGGCCCTCTCACGGCCGCGCGAGCACTCCAACTTCCAGGTGGCTTCGCGCGGCCAGAAACGCGCCGAACCTGCGATTCCAGCGGTCCAGAGCGCCCCGAGTCGGCCCTGCAGCCCCCGCCACGAACAGGCCCCGGGCGGGTGCCGAGCGGCAGCAACTGGCTGCAGGTCCTGGAACTCACCGACTTTGTAGGGCAGTTTGTCAGACATGCTGGCGGCGCTCGTGATAGAAACAGGCGAAGGGGGCTGAGCCTCAGTCTAGGGACACGCACCGGGCGGGCGGCGCCGGGTAGGG
>NW_012112475.1:318131-320147 GCF_000951035.1 Colobus angolensis palliatus | reverse complement strand
GAGCCCGGGGATCGAGGCTGCATGAGCTATCATCCCACTACAGCACTCCAGCCTGGGCAAAAGAGCAAGACCCTAACTCAAAAAAAAAAACAAAGTAAAGTTGTCATTTGTCAGGTACCTACTGACATCCCAAACATTCGCCTTACTCCATATAACCACCACCCTGAATTTAAATAAGTTTGCATACATTTCTTATACTTTTACTGCATCCGTAGTCATTAAACAGTTCTTTCTGTGTTTAAAACCTTTATGCATCAACCGTATTTACCCTTCTGCAACTTACTTTTTTCTGTGAGCATTATATTTGTGAGACTCATGCATATAGCTTGAGTATATTCATTTTTGCTGCTGTATAATTCAGTCATCCCTAGGCATGGGAAGGGGGGATTGGTTTCAGGACCCCTGTGGACTCCAAAATCCTTCTATGCTCAAATCCCTCATATAAAATGAGGTAGTATTGGCATATAACCTACGTACATCCCCCCATACAGTTTAATCATCTCTAGATTACTTATAACTAATAAAATGTAAATGTTCATGTAAATAGTTGTTTCATAATTTGTATTATTTTTATAGTTATGGTTTTTTTAAATTGCTTTTTTCCCCGGAATTTTTCTTTTCTTTTTTTTTTTTTTTTTTGAGACGGAGTCTTGCTCTGTCGCCCACGCTGGAGTGCAGTGGCACCATCTAGTCTGGCTGCAACCTCCGCCTCCCCCGTTCAAGTAATTCTCCTATCTCAGCCTCCTGAGTAACTGGGATTACAGGTACACACCACCACACCCGGCTAATTTTGTTTTTCCTTTTTTGAGACAGAGTTTCACTCTTGTTGCCCAGGCTGGAGTGCAGTGGCATGATCTCTGTTCACTCCAATCTCTGCCTCCCGGATTCAAGCGATTCTCCTGCCTCAGCCTCCTGAGTAGCTGGGATTACAGGCGTGTGCCACCACGCCTGTCTAGTTTTGTATTTTTAGTAGAGACGGGGTTCCACCATATTGGTCAGGCTGGTCTCGAACTCCCGACCTCAGGTGATCCGCCAGCCTCCACCTCCCAAAGTGCCGGGATTACAGGCGTGAGCCACCGTGTCCGGCCTCTATTCATTTTTTAACCTAAAAATGAGAAAAGATGGTCTTCTGGTCGGGCGCGTGGCTCACACCTGTAATCCCAGCACTTTGGGAGGCAGAGGCAGGCAGCTCACAAGGTCAGGAGATCGAGACCATGCTGGCTAACACGGTGAAACCCCATGTCTACTAAAAATAGAAAAAAATTAGCTGGGCGTGGGGGAGGGCGCCTATAGTCCCAGCTACTCAGAAGGCTGAGGCAGGAGAATGGCGTGAACCCGGGAGGCGGAGCTTGCAGTGAGCAGAGATGGTGCCACTGCACTCCAGCCTGGGAGACAGAGCGAGACTCCGTCTCAAAAAAATACATAAAATAAAAATAAGAATTAAGCTCTTGTATGACATAGTAAATGTTTTGGCCTCACTTGATCTGTACATCTGACCTCTGTCTGAGAGCCAGTGTCATGAGGGCAGATGTCAAGCAGAGACTTCCTGAGTGAATGAGGGTCCACGCCTGGGGGGTGGGCAGCAGGGTCCTCACGCATCCCTTTCAGCATTCTACAGTGCATTGCATTAGTTAGTCGTGTTAGTCTAACTAAACGTAGGATCATGTTACTAGGTTGTCCTATGAAACAGACAAATGGCTTCAAAATATTCCTGCAAAGAAATGGCAAGTTTCAGATACTGTGAAAATTACCAGCACAGCAAACAAGTAGAAAAGGACATAGCTGACAGGTCTCCTCTTTCTGGTATGAATGCTGGTCTTTGTCAGCCATGTTGTAAGGAATGTAATAAAATTTGAGAAAACAATGATCAAAAAGACACTTTGAAATCCGAATTTACGGGCCAGGCGCAGTGGCTCACACCTGTAATCCCAGCACTTTGGAAGCCGGGGCGAGTAGATCACTTGAGGTCAGGAGTTCCAGACCAGCCTGGCCAACATAGTGAAACCCTGTATCTAC
>NW_012112475.1:314944-316416 GCF_000951035.1 Colobus angolensis palliatus | reverse complement strand
GCTCCTGCCACCACGCCCAGCTATTTTTGTATTTTTAGTAGAGATGGGGTTTCACCATGTTGGCCAGACTGGTCTTGAACTTCCCACCTCAAATGATCCACCCGCTTCGGCCTCCCAAAGTGCTGAGATTTTTTTTTTTTTTTGACAGAGTTTCACTCTTGTTGCCCAGGCTGGAATGCAATGGCAAAATCTTGGCTCACCGCAACCTCCTCCTCTCGAGTTCAAGCAATTCTTGTGCCTCAGCCTCCTGAGTAACTGGGATTAAAAGCACGTGCCACCACGCCCGCCTAATTTTGTATTTTTGGTAGAGATGGGATTTCTCCATGTTGGTCCGGCTGGTCTCGAACTCCTGACCTCAGGTGATCCGCCTGCCTTGGCTTCCCAAAGTATTGGGATTACAGGCGTGAGACACCACGCCTGGCCCTCTGTGTTTTCTTACAACTGCGTGTGAATCTACAATTATCTCAAAATAAAAGGTTTAATTAAAAATGATAATGTTCATTGTTGGTGAGTGTATGGCAAAGTTTTGTCACCCATTAAATTTTAAAAAAATGTAACTTTTATTTTAGCTCAGGGGTACATGTGCCAGTTTGGTACATAGGTAAACTGGTGACTTGGGGGTTTGGTGTACAGACTATTTCATCACCCCGGTACTAAGCACAGTACCCAACAGTTATTTTTTTTTTTTCCTAAACCTCTCCCTTTTCTCACCCTCATTCCTCAAGTAGGCCCCATGTCCATTGTTACCCTCTTTCTTTTCATGTGTTTTCATTATTTAGCTTCCACTTATAAGTGAGAACATGCTGTATTTGGTTTTCTGTTCCTGCATTAGTTTGTTAAGGATAATGGCCTCCAGTTCCATCTATGTTCCTGCAGAGGACATGATCTTGTTCTTGTTTATGCATGCATAGTATTCCATGGTGTATATGTACCACATTTTATTTATCCAGTCTACCATTAATGGGTATTTAGGTTGACTCTATGTCTTTGCTATTGTGAATAGTACCCATTAAATTTTAAAATATTTGGCCAGGTGTGGTGGCTTAGGCCTATAGTCCCAGCACTTTGGGAGGCCGAGGCAGGTGGATCACTTGAGGTCAGGATTTTGAGACCAGCCTGGCCGACATGGCAAAACCCCATCTCTACTAAAAATACAAATTTAGCTGGGCATGGTGGCATGCACTTGTAATCCCAGTTACTTGTGAGGCTGAGGCAGAACAACTGCTTGAATCTGGGAGGTGGAGGTTGCAGTGAGCCGAGATCGTGCCACTGCACTCCAGACTTGGTGACAGAGACTCTGTCTCAAGAAAAAAAAAATTTTTTTAAAGATTTGAAATCCATAATTACACCCAATTTTGGAGAGTATCAAGACTAGGAACCAAATTTCTGAAGGGTAATTAATTTGACAATTTTTTTTTTTGACACAGGGACTTGCTCTGTCACCTAGGCTGGGGTGCAGTGGTGCGATCTCT
>NW_012112475.1:312583-313282 GCF_000951035.1 Colobus angolensis palliatus | reverse complement strand
TTACAGGCATGTGCCACCACACCCAGCTAATTTTTGTATTTTTAGTAGAAACAGGGTTTCACCATGTTGGCCAGGCTGGTCTCGAACCCCTGACCTCAAGAGATCCACCTGCCTCGGCCTCCGAAAGTGATGGGATTACAGGCATGAGCCACCACACCTGGCCGGATTTATCTATTTCTATTAGTTTTCGCTTCACATATTTTGCAGCTCTGCTGTTCCAAAAATACACACTCCGCAGTACTGTGTTCTTAGTGGATTGACCTTTTATTATTATTAATGAAAATGAGCCAGGAGTTTTCGTGTGTCCTGTAACTTCAGCTACTTGTGAGGCTGAGTTGGAAGGATCGCTGGAGCTCAGGCATTCAAGGCCAGCAGAGCAATACATTAACAGCAAGACCTCCTCTCTTAAAATAAAAAATGAGGCCGGGCATGGTGGCTCATGCCTGTGATCCCAGCACTTTAAGAAGCTGTGGCTGGCAGATCACAAGGTCAGGATCTCAAGACGAAACCCCCATTTCTACTAAAAATACAAAAATTAGCCAGGCATGGTGGCAGGCACTTGTAATCCCAGCTACTTGGGAGTCTGAGGCAGGAGAATCGCTGCAACCCGGGAAGGTGAGGCTGCAGTGAGCCGAGATCGTGCCATTGCACCCCAGCCTGGGCTACAAGAGCAAGACTCTGTCTCAAAATAAATAAATG
>NW_012112475.1:293797-312093 GCF_000951035.1 Colobus angolensis palliatus | reverse complement strand
GAGGGGTCCCTTCTTAGTGCCAGTTTGGGGGTGAAAGTCCAGGCTCCCTGTGTGGCTTGGAATGATTAATTTTATTTATTTATTTACTTTTGAGATGGAGTCTCACACTGTTTCCCGGGCTGGAGTACAGTGGCGCGATCTCAGCTCACTGCAACCTCCGCTTCCCAGGTTCAAGCAATTCTCCTGCCTCAGCCTCCCAAGCAGCTGGGATTACAGGTGCCCGCCACCATGCCCAGCTAATTACTTTTATTTTTAGTAGAGACAGGGTTTCACTATGTTGGCCAGGCTGGTCTTGAACACCTGACCTCGTGATCCACCCGCCTCGGCCTCCCAAAATGCTGGGATTACAGGCATGAGCCACAGTGCCCAGCCGATTAAGTTTATTTTTAAGTTTACCATCACATGGATAAAAAGTTTACAGTTTATTAACACACTATTGGTAAGAGTGTAGGGAAACAGGCTTCCTCATACTTTGCTTTTGGGATTGTACATTGGCACAACTTTAATGAACAACACTCTGGTAATAACTAACAAGATTACAAACTCACATGCCCTTTGACCATGCAGTTCCACTTCTAGGAATTTATTCCAACGATGTACGCACACGGGAGCAAAATGACGTTAAGAACAAAAGATTGTCCTTCCATGGAAGACTTGTTAAATAAATACTGGTACAGTTCACATGGTGGAATACCCAGACAGCCATTTTTTTGTTTAAAGGAGCTGTTTATCTACTAATATAGAATGATCTTCCAGATATAGTGGCCCGATGCGGTGGCCCAAGCCTGAGGCCTAAGCGCCACTGCACTCTGCCAGGGCGACAAAGCGAGACCCTGTCTCTATTTTTTAAAAACGACAGTCGGGCGTGGTGGCCTACATCTGCAATCCCAGCACTTTGGAAAGCTGAGGTGGGGGGAATCACCTGTGGTCAGGAGTTCGAGATCAGCCTGGCCAACATGGCGAAATCCCATCTCTACTAAAAATACAAAAATTAGCCGGGCGTGGTGGCACATGCCTGTAATTCCAGCTACTCGGTGGGCTGAGGCAGGAGAATCGCTTGAATCCGGTAGGTTGCAGTGAGCTGAGATTGTGCCACTGCACTCTAGCCTGGGCAACAGAGTGACACTCTGTCTAAAAAACAAAACAAAACAACAACAACAACAAAACCAACAACAAAACATGATGAAGGACAAAAAGCAAAGTGCAGAACGGTGTGCCTAGTATGTGATTACTTATGTAAAAGAAAAAAAAGAACACACAAACAGGTATTTGCCTATACATGCAGAAAATATACCAGGCTGGATGCACAAGAAACTGCTAACAGTGCTTCCCTGGGGGGTCCCCGCCCACGCCGCTGAAAGTTGCCCTGGACCTTAACTGTTGATGTCCTTTCTCCAGGTCCAGGCTCCAGTGGAGCTTCTGGCGGGGCGTGGGAAGGTCGAAACCCCAGGCAGAAGAAGCAGGTCCCGGTCCCTCCTCTCGACCTTTGTACCTGCCTTTTACGTGTTTGCTTTTGCTAACAATTAGGTCCCGGGAGCGGAGGGGCGGAGATGGGGCGGAGGGCGCAGGAGCCTGCCCATTGGCCGCGGGGCTTCAGCCTGCCCTGGCTCCGGCATCCCCGCTCGCCTCCCGGCGGTCCTGCGTCTCACTCTGGATTAATTGGAGGCTTCGAGATGGGATAGAGAGGGGTGCAGGCGCTGAGAAAGCCCGCTGATGGAGATGGAGCCGGATTATGTAGTTCTAGGGAGTCTCTCCCTTCTTGTCCACCCCTATGGGGTCTCTCCTTTCCGGTTCTATCCACGCCCCTCCCTCCAGGCCCCCTGGGCCCGCCTCGAAGTCATCGCTGGGCTGGGGAGTACAGAGGTAGGGGACTTCTTAGAGACCCTGGAACAGGACCCCTCTCTCTCCCTCAAGCCTCCTCAAACAAGGCGGCTCTGCTGTGAGTCCGGCGTCCCAGGAGCTGCCGGCCCACCTATCCCCGGGTTTCTCCGGTTAGGGGAGCCCTCCAGGCTCGTAGAACACAAGAGACCGCCCCTCCCTAGCCGCGGGTCATCTCTAAGCGACAGGCTTTAAGAGGCACCCTAAAAGGGGGATGTGAGGTGGTGTGGTTCTATTATTATTATATCGAAATCATCTGATTATGTGCCCGTCCCACTGTTTCCAGGAGGGAGACTGCACACAATATTTGGGAATGAATTAATGTTCCCGGATGTCTGCCCCGGAACTCACGCCGTGGTGCCCCTTGACTTCAGCCCACAGTCCTAGCTCTCCTCAGGGTGGAGCCAGGGAGTCCCCTAATCCAGGTCTCTGATGTCCCCTGTTGAGGTTGGATCGTTCCCCAGTGGGGCTGGATGACCTCTGGGTTCACTTCCCTGCCTTGTCTGAGCTTCCACGCCCCTTTTATGCTAATATTTGCTAAGAGCCTCGTCCAGGGACCTTAGGAGTCACATAGCCGGGGGTTCTGCCCCTGCCCTTCATTTCTCAGATGATAGAAAAGCCAAAGGAACACTCTGAGAACTTGTAATGGGGAGGAGTGGGGAGTTGGTCCAGTCTGACGGGGCGGGGCCGGGGTGGGAGACGTCCTTGGAGCGAGATCTTGGAGGAGCTCAGTCGACAGAAAGGGAGCACGCAGCTCCACGCTGCAAGAGTAGGGAGCTGTAAGGTGCCCTCCCCAGCCCGCTCCCTTTTGCCTACCTTCCTTTGCGGATAGCGCCCTGGACCTCGGAGGTAAGCCTGTGCCCTGCAACTGGAGTCGCCCTTAACTCCACTGTGCCAGGAGAGGGCACCCTGCTCCCAGCTTTGGCTTCAGACTGCGCCAGTGCAAACCCTTCCCTCGAGGGGCGGAATTTGGAGCGCTGTGATGATAACCTCCCACCTGCCCTGGGAGAAGGCAAAATACAGCTTAACACTCCCTCCCATAGAAGAAGAAACTGAGGTTCAGAGAAGAATAATGGATGTTGCTAGTAAGTGGTCTTTGGACTTGTTTTGAAGGGGCTTTAGCCCTTGGAAGCACCTATCAGGATTTTTTTTTCTGTTCTGTTCTGTTCTGCTCTTTTCTGTTCTGTTGAGCCAGGGTGTCACTCTTGTCCAGGCCAGAGTGCTGTGGCACCATCAGAGATCACTGTAGTCTCAAACTCCCGAGCTCAAGCAATTCTCCCGCTTCAGCCTCCCCAGTAGCTGGTACTACAGGCACACATCACCACATCCAGCTATTTTTTTTTTGAGACAAAGTCTCACTATATTGCCCAGGCTGGTCTCAAACTCCTGGGCTCAAGCAATCCTTCTACTGCAGCCTCCCAAGTGCTGGGACTACAGGCATGAGCCACATTGTTGGGACTGCTGGTTGATAGTGACACCCAGTATAATGATACTAGTCCAAATTTATTATGTCCTATGCTCCATACACAATTCTAAGCTCTTTGAACTTACCTGTAAGGTAGATGTTGCCCTATAGATGATACCCTATAAGGTAGGTACCCATTTTACACATGGAACAACTGAGGCTCCTAGTGGTTGATTTGCCCACAGTTAGGAAGCACCAATGCTGCCTGATTCCAGAGTCGCTGCTGGTAACCACTGGGCTACCCTTCCTGCAATCATGCTCCCCGCTGCAACCCCCATGCCAGACATGTTCATTTGAGTGTGCTAGAGGCAAGGACAAAAAAACAGGACAAGACAAAGTCCCTGCTCCCCTGGAGTTCCGTTCTGTGAACATGTTTACACCTACAGATACATCCATACAAACCTTCAAACACATACTCTTTCACACATCCCACCATCACACACGAATACTCACGCTCATGCACCTATGTACATACATACTGCAGAAATAAGGCCCGGTGCAGTGGCTCATGCCTGTAATCCCAGCACTTTGGGAGGCCGAGGCAGGTGAATCACTGAAGGTCAGGAGTTCAAGACCAGCCTGGCCAACATGGTGAAACCTGTCTCTGCTAAAAATACAAAAATTAGCGGGGCGTGCTGGTACACACATGTAGACCCAGCTACTTACATGGAAGGCTGAGGCAGGAGAATAGCTTGAACCCAGCAGAAGTTGCCGTAAGCCAAGATTGCACCACTGCACTCTAGCCTGGGCAACACAGCGAGACTCTGTCTCAAACACACACACACACACACACACACACACACACACACGTATATTCACACTCATACACTTCATACATACATTCACACATTCTCAAGTACTCACACATATTCAGACCCTCACCTTTGCACACACTCTGTTAGGTTATATGAAAATCAGCTCTTTTTGTTTTTTTTTTTTTATTTTTGTAGAGTAAGGGTCTTTTTTTTTAATTATTATTTTTATTTTTAGTAGAGACAGGGTTTCACCGTGTTAGCCAGGATGCTCTCAATCTCCTGACCTCGTGATCCGCCTGTCTCGGCCTCCCAAAGTGCTGGGATTACAGGCTTGAGCCTCCGCGCCCGGCCGAGTAAGGGTCTTACTATGTTGCCAATACTGATCTCAAACTCATAGGCTTAGGTGATCCTCCCACCTTGGCCTCCCAAAGTGCTGGCATTACAGGCATGAGCCACCGCATCTGACCAAGATCAGCCCTATAACACCGACCAGTGCTTTAACTGCCAGATACCTGGAGCCCAAGATTCAGCCAGTAATCTGGGAGCTGTTTGTGACACCCCTCCCTTCCTCTTCCCTTCCATTCATCCCACAAACATTGTTAACTGCCCACTCAGGCCAGGCAACACAGATGACTCAGACCTGGGCCCTGCTCTCAAGGAATTTCCTAGCCAGTGGGGAAAAAAGACTCACCAGTGTTAACCACACAGATCATGGATGCCAGGGCAGGTCAGAGCAGAGAGTCCAAAGTGGAGGGAGAGGGTGAATCACTAGGCCTAGGGCCTGTGGGAGCCTCTCAGAGGAAAAGGCGTCCACCAAAGTCTTCAGAATGAGTAGGGTAGAGAGAGAACCATGCACATGTGGGGATCATATTAGCAAAGCCATGACAGAGTAAGAAAGTACGGACAAAATAAATGGGCACAGATGCTCACGCCTGTAATCCCAGCACTTCGGGAGGCTGAGGCAGGAGGATCACCTGAGGTCAGGAGTTCAAGACCAGCCTGGCCAACATGGTGAAACCCCATCTCTACTAAAAATATGAAAATTAGCCAAGCATGGTGGCAGGCGCCTGTAATCCCAGCTACTTGGGAGGCTGAGGCCGGAGAATCACTTGTACCTGGGAGGCAGAGGTTTCAGTGAGCAGAGATCATGCTATTGAACTCCAGCCTGGAAGACAGAGTGAGACTCTGTCTCAAATAAATAAATAAATAAATATAAAAACTGGGGGAGTTTTTATATTTATTTAATATAAATAAATAACTGGACTACGTTGTCATAGCAATGGGCGGGTGAGCTAAATGTTAGCTGCCCTCTTTGAATGGTGCACAAGTTCTCCAGGCCAACATATGTCCCCATCCCTGGCCCATATCAGTTGTTGATCCCTGACTTGAAGTTTTCTCAGTGGCCCAGGATCATCCCAATGAGCATTGGTTGTCATTAAATAACCTTGGTTCTCATTTGCATAGCACCAACTGAGTCATTTTCCTCTATACTCGATTTCCTCACGTTGCAGGATTCTTGTGTTGCTTATGATTTACCTGTCTCCTCCTTTTGTCTTCTTTCTCTTGCTGATGTAAATAGACCAACCTCACATGCTCTGCTCTCTTCCTAGTGGAGTTGAAGCCATCCAGCCAAAAACAGGGGTAGGATCCACAGGAAGGGACTACTCCAGGAACCACTAACACTGTTGGTTGCCAGTTTCGAGGAACTAGGACGGGTTTCTACCTTATTCCAGAAATATGGGGAAAAGAGGTGTTCTCAGTTAAATGATGGCCCTGCTCCCAAAAGATATGTTCACCTAGAATCCGCGAATGTGACCTTATTTGGAAGAAGTGTCTTTATGGATGTAATTAAGTTAAGGATTTTGAGTTGAGACAATTCTGGATTAGGGTGGCCCCTAAATCCAGCATCAAATGTCCTTATAAGACAAGTAAAGGGAAGAAGACAGACATAGAGAAGACCACATGGCAAAGATAGAAGCAGATTGGAGTGACGCATCTACAAGCCAAGGAAACCTGGGATTGCCAGTAGTCCCCAGAAACCAGGAGAGAAGCAGGGAACAGACTCTCCTCAGGGCCTCCAGAAGGAACCCACCCTGACAATGCCTTGATTTTGGACTTCTGGCTTCCAGAACTGTGAGAGAATAAATTTCTGTTGTTGTAAGCCACCAAATGTGTGGTACTTTGTGATGGCAGCTCTAGGAGTCCAATACAGATGGAACGGGGAAGAGAAGATGGGGGAGATAGGTGGAGTGGAAGCCTGATCCTGTGACTCTGGTGACTCAGTTTCCCTTGTCCTGCCTTGGAGGTGGAGAATATGGGGAAGGCTGAGGTACTAAGGGCAACAGCAAGAGTGGCTCAGGCGGTCATCCCAACCAGCACCCCAGGGCTCCAAAGCCTCCCAGGAAATGAGTCATCCTGGAGAGCCATGGGTTTCTTCTCAAATGCCTTTTATTGTAAGCACGTGGAGGAAGTTTTCTAAGGGAACAGCTCTTGGGAGGGTGGTAGAGTGGGCCTTTAGGGAGGCAAATCAGCCAGGGCTGGCATCCCAAGTTCAGGAGTTCACACCAGGTGCCCATTCCAGGCCTGGGCAGAGGGGCAACCCAGGAGGGGAAGGGGAGATGGGCAGGGAACCATAGGAGCAGAGAGAAGGAGGAGGGCAGGAGTGAGGCTTCTCAAGAAATAAGAGTAGATTCTTCATCCAGTCCTGCCTGTTTTCTCCCTTCTCACACTCCCTCATATTCATAAGCATTTATTCGGTGCCAGGACTGTGTTCACAATTAATATTTCAGTTTCTCCTTCTATAATATATGGAATGCTGCATACGAGAGTGCTGAAAGGTCTTTTTAGGACATTGTGTGGTTCTAGTTGCCAACCTGGATCTTAAAATGCAAAATGTGACAATAACCCCCTTAAACTTCGGCTTCAAGGATGGCTCCTCATAGCCTCTGTGTGCGTGGGCAGGGCTGGGATCAATAGACGGTGCATTTTACAGAAGAGGAAACTGAGGGATGAGCACCTGCCTAAAGTACCACAGAGTCAACTGTGGATGAGAGCCTGGGGTCTGGAGAGCTCATGCCCATACAGGGAGATTGCTGTGCCAGTATTCACTTGCTATGAAGGAGTCAATGATGGGGGGTTGTGGTCTGAGATCCTGGACCCTGGGGGTAGAAGCAGAGGGTCCAGAAAGGGACAAAGATTGGCATCACCTCCCCATGGTGGCCTGAGGCTGATTGTGGGTAATTCTCTGCCCTGGCCTCAGTGATTCATTGCTGCATAACAAACTACCCATATTTATTGGCATAAAACAACAATCATTTATTTATTTATAATTATTATTTTCTGAGACGGAATCTCACTCTGTCACCCAGGCTAGAGTGCAGTGGCGCGATCTCAGCTCACTGCAACCTCCACCTCCTGGGTTTAAGTGATTCTCTGCCTCAGCCTCCCAAGTAGCTGGGATTACAGGCGCCTAATTTTTGTAATTTTAGTAGAGATGGGGTTTCACCATCTTGGCTAGGCTGGTCTTGAACTCCTGACCTCGTGATCCACCTGCCCTGGCCTCGCAAAGTGTTGGGATTACAGGTATGAGCCACCGTGCCTGGCCACAACAATCATTTGTTATTCATTTCTTTTGTTTCACAGGGAGGGAGCATTGATTGGGCTCAGCTATGTCATTCTTGCTCAAGGTCTGTCATATGGTTGCAGTCAGGTGGTGGCTGGGCTGAAGTCAGCCTGAAGATTTCCTAGAAGATTTCCTAGTTGAAGATAGTCAGTTGATGTTGGTTACCTGGGACCCCAGCTGGGGCTTCCAGCAAGGGCATGATATGTGGCCTCGACTTCCACACAGCATGGTAGCTGGGTTCCAAGGATAAACATCCTAAGAGAGAGAACCAGGCACAAGTTGTATCACCATCTATGACCTAGACTTTGAAGTCATGTGGCATCACTTCCATCATATTTAGTTGAGGTAGTCACAAAGACCCACCCAAATTCAAGGGAAGGGGCCATACACTATCGTCTTAGTTCATTTATGTTGCTATAAAGGAATACCTGAGGCTTGGTAACTTACCAAGAAAAGGGGTTTTGAAGCGGCCTTGTTGTCTGGGGGGTGATACCTGAGGTTCGTTGTCTCACAGCCGAGGAAATAAAGGACATGGACACACAAAGAGTGAGGTTAAGTGCAGAAGTTTAATAGGCAAAAGAAAGAGAACAGCACTCTGCTGGAGAGAGGGATCCCAGAGAAATGGGTTGCCAGATCCATGGTGAAATACAGGGGAGTTTATAGATGTCTGGTGAGGAGGCAGTGCCTGATAGGGTGTGAAAGATTGGTTGGACCAGGTATACCATTTGCATAGGGCATGAATTTCTGGTAGACCCTACCCTAATCTTTCATTATGCAGGTAGGTTCTCTGCCTGACCTGTACCCATGTTGCCCATTCCTTTACTGTACATGTGATAACAAAGAAAGATGGAGCCTCCCTGTTGGATATGCCTGGTGCCCAGGTAGCCCAATTTTATTGGCACAGCTGCCAGCATTTCCCCATGCAAGCTTCCAGCTTGCTTATCTATGTTTGCAGCTCAATTTTTCAGCTCTTTGTTAGAAAAAAATAATTTCTTGGGCTGCTTTTCGTTAAAAGGGATGCTCTGTGGAGGACTCTGTTGCCTTCACTATCTGCCTAAATAATTTCTTTCTACCTGCTGTATCAGTTTATTGGCTCATGATTCTGTAGACTGTACAAGAAGCATGGTGCCTGCATCTGCTTCTGGTGAGGGCTTCAGGCTGCTCCACTCATAGCAGAAGGCAAAAGGGAGCCATCGTCTGCAGACATCACATGGTGAGAGAATGGAAACAAGAGAGAGGGGGAAGGTGCCAGGTCTGTTTTTTTGTTTGTTTGTTTGTTTTTTGTTTTTATTATACTTTAAGTTCTAGGGTACATGTGCACAACATGCAGGTTTGTTACATATGTATACATGTGCCATGTTGGTGTGCTGCACCCATTCACTTGTCATTTACATTAGGTATGTCTCCTAATGCAATCCTCTCCCCTCCTCCCCTCCCCACAATAGGACCCGGTGTGTGATGATCCCCTTCCTGTGTCCCAGTGATCTCCTTGTTCAATTCCCACCTATGAGTGAGAACATGTGGTATTTGGTTTTCTGTTCTTGCGATAGTTTCCTGAGAATGATGGTTTCCAGTTGTATCCATGTCCCTACAAAGGACACGAACTCATCTTTTTTTATGGCTGCATAGTATTCCATGGTGTATAATTTTCTTAATCCAGTCTGACACTGATGGACATTTGGGTTGATTCCAAGTCTTTGCTATTGTGAATAGTGCCGCAATAAACATACATGTGTATGTGTCTTTATAGCAGTGTGACTTATAATCCTTTGGGTATATCCCCAGTAATGGGATGCCAGGTTCTTTTTAACAATCAGCTCTTGGCCAGGTGTGGTGGCTCACACCTGTAATCCCAGCACTTTGGGAGGCCAAGGTAGGCAGATCACAAGGTCAGGAGATCAAGACCATCCTGGCTAACACGCTGAAACCCCGTCTCTACTAAAAATACAAAAAATTAGCCAGGAGCGGTGGTGGGCACCTGTAGTCCCAGCTACTCGGGAGGCTGAGGCAGGAGAATGGCTTGAACCCAGGAAGTAGAGCTTGCAGTGAGCCGAGATCGCGCCACTGCACTCCAGCCTGGGCAACAGAGCAAGACTCCATCTCAAAAAAAAAAAAAAAAATCAGCTCTTGTGGAAATTAATAGAGCGAGAACTTCCTCATTAACATGAGAATGGCAACATGCCATTCATGAGGGATCCACCCCCATGACCCAAATACCTCCCATCAGGCCCCACCTCTAACACTGGAGATCAAATTTCAACATAAAGTCTGAGAAGACAAACATCCAAAGTGCAGCAACTACCTCTTGATGTGGGAGTGACAAGGTGCTAGAAGATGTAAATCAATAAAAGGTTGGGAGCAGTGGCTCATGCCTGTAATCCCAACACTTTAGGAGGTCAAGGCTGGCAGATTGCTTGAACGGGAGTTGGAGACCAGACTGGGAAACATGGTAAAACTCATCTTTGCAAAAATTATCTAAGCATGGTGGCACTCACCTGTAAAGATAATCTTTACCCACTATAAAGATAATTGAGCCGGGCGCGGTGGCTCAAACCTGTAATCCCAGCACTTTGGGAGGCCGAGATGGGCGGATCACGAGGTCAGGAGATCGAGACCATCCTGGCTAACATGGGGAAACTCCGTCTCTACTAAAAAAAAAAAAAAAATACAAAAATTAGCTGGGTGTGGTGGTGAGTGCCTGTAATCCCCGCTACTCGGGAGGCTGAGGCAGGAGAATCACTTGAACTTGAGGTGGAGGTTGCAGTCAGCTGAGATTGTGTCACTGCACTCCAGCCCGGGTGACAGAGTGAGACTCCGTCTCAAAAAAAAAAAAGTAAATCAATGAAAATGACCAAGCCAAGTCTCAATCATTTTAGGAGGTTTCTTTGCCAAAGTTAAGGATGTGTACCAAGGAGGCAGGTTCATGCCTTTCTCCAAAGATGATTTTGAGGACTTCAATATTTATAGGGGAAGGAGTGGATGCTGGGGGAGAGGAAGAAATTTTTTAAAGATGTGGCTAGATAAGAGACAAATTGTTACATCCTTTTGAGTCTTTGATCAGCCTTTCACTGAATACACAACTTACATGTGAGAGGGGGGTTGAGAAATAGTAACTTATGTCTCTGTCTGGCTCAGTGAATCTGCATTTTTACATACGATAAAGTAAACAGTAGGACAGAGGAAGCAATCAGATATGTGTTTGTCTCAGGTGGGCAGAGGGCTGACTTTGAGTTCTGTCTGTCCTTTGTCCAAAGCCTGTGAATATAATGATCAATTTACATTGCCACAGTGAAATTCAACAGAACTGTTTTAGGGTAAAGATGGGCAAATTGTGAGAGAGGTATGTCGCTTTTATCTTAGTAGCTTTCTGATTTAGGAACCAAATGGGAGATGGGAGACGGGTTTGCATGACCCAGTTCTCAAGCGTGACTTTTCCCTTTGGTTTAGTGAGTTTGGGGTCCCAAGATTTTGCTTTCACAAAGAGCATGAGGGATGGGAGATGTCGTGACCATTTTGAAAAATATACTTTGCCGCACCAGATAAGGGGGTGAGCTCTGGAGTCAGATGCTTGGATTAGAATCCTAGCTCTACCATTTAATTCCTATGAGTCTCCGTTTCCTCATCTATGAAATGGGACTGATAGTAGCACTGCTTTCAGGGGATTATTGTGAGAATTGAATAAGATAAAGATCCAAAGTGCAGGACATCTAGCCCATGACTGATGTTCAGTGGGTATCACTGTTGTTGGAAGAGGTCATCATACTCAGCTCTGACCAGTGTGGTTCACTGCCCCAGACCATTGCCTGTTTGCATGTGTGTGATGAAAGCTGGAGAGGTGTTCAAAGATAAGTGTTAGAATGGGTCCATGTGCACATGCCATAGGAGCTGAGCTTGAGGGAATGAATGTGTGTGTGTGTGTGTCATTGTGAGTGGGTGTGTAAGTGGAAACTTGGGCAGGGGTTTGCATACATGAAGGCACATGCAGTGCTATTGTCAGATTGTCAGAGACGTGTGAACCAGAGGGACTCCATCTTAAAGAGGAGATGGGTGAAATGAGAGGCTGAGACCTACTGGGCTGCATTCCCAGATGGTTTAAGGCATTCTCTCTCTTTTTTTTTTTTTTTTGTGGTGGAGTTTTGCTTTTGTCACCCAGGCTGGACTGCAATGGTGTGATCTCGGCTCACTACAACCTCCGCCTCCCAGGTTCAAGCGATTCTTCTGCCTCAGCCTCCCAAGTAGCTGCGATTACAGGCGTGCACCACCACGCTTGGCTAATGTTTTGTATTTTTAGTAGAGACAGGGGTCTCACCATGTTGGCCAGCTTGGTCTCAAACTCCTGACCTCAGGTGATCCGCCTGCTTTGGCCTCCCAAAGTGCTGGGATTATGGTGTGAGCCACCACACCTGGCAGGTTTAAGGCATTCTAAATCACGGGATAAGGTAGGAGATCGGCACAAAATACAGGTCATAAATACCTTGCTGATAAAACATATTGCAGTAAAGAAGCCGACCAAAACCCACCAAAGCCAAGAAGGCCACGAGAGTGACCTCTGGTCATCCTCACTGCTACATTCCCACCAGAGCCATGACAGTTTACAAATGCCTTTGCAATGTTAGGAGGTTATCCTACAACGTCTAAAAGGGGAGGGATGAATAATCCACCCCTTGTTCAGCATATAATCAAGAAATAACCATAAAAATCTGCAACCAGCAGCCATTGGGGCTGCTCTGCCTATGGAGTAGTCATTCTTTTATTCCTTTACTTTCCTAATAAACTTGTTTTCACTTTATGGGCTTGCCCTGAATTCTTTCTTGTGTGAGATCAAAGAACCCTCTTTTGGGGTTTGGATCGGGACCCCTTTCCTATAACACTATGGATGTTTGTGGGTGTGTGGGATAGAGGAGTGAGACCATCTTAAGGTCAAGTGTAAGCATGTGTGAATAATTAGGACTGTGTGTGGGTAAGTTAGCTGGTGAGGGTTACAAGAGTATGAGATATGGCCAAGCATGTGTGTTAGATTGAGTGTGTATGTGTGCATGAGTGTTATGTGTTTTCCAGATGGTGCTTGTCCATGCCTGATACTTGCAAAAAATGAGAAAATGTCCAAACAAAGAACACTTTCAGAGCTTTGCAGAGATGTTTGAAGCAAATGAACCTCTGGGGACTGTGACCAGCTGGGAAGATGAGGCGAGCCAGGTGGAGGGGTGTGGAGAAAGGCTTTTCTGAAGTTTCTAATCTCACTCAGGCAAGGAGCCAGGGACCCTATCAGGGTCAAGTGCTTCCTACACACAGTTGCCTCTTTAGATGACAGCTGCACATCTGGGCCTTCTTCCTCCTCATCCCAATCATTATTAGTGGTTAATTTGTTCATTCATACAACAAACATTTACTCAGTACCAACTTTTAAGTGAAGTTTAGCCTAAACCTGCCTCCTTACATATTTTGAAGTTCAGCCTAAAGGTTACTCTGTACATTGTGAACTATAACCTAAATGGAATTGTAAACAGACTGTAGCCTACTCTTGTGCCAATCACCGAGTTTTGGCCAATCAGACTGTAGCCTACTCTTGTGCCAATCACCGAGTTTTGGCCATCTTGAATAGGGGCTGGGTAAAATAAGGCTGAGACCCTGCTGGGCTGCATTCCAGGAAGTTAGGCATTCTAAGTCACAGGATGAGATAGGAGGTCAGCACAAAATACAGGTTACACAGACCTTGCTGATAAAACAGGATGCAGTAAAAAAGCCAGCCAAAACCTATCAAAACCAATATGATGATGAAAATGACCTCTGGTCATCCTCACTGCTCATTATATCCTAATTATAATGCATTAGTATGCTAAGAAACACTCTCACTGGTGCCATGACAGTTTACAGATGCATGGCAACAGCTGGAAGTTACCCTATAAGGGAAGGAAGCTTCACTTCCAGGAATTGCCCAACACTTGCCCAACACCAGGAAACTCATGAATAATCCACCCTTTGTTTAGCATATGGTCAAGATATAATGAGAAGTATAATCAGTTGAGCAGCCCATGCTGCTGCTCTGCCTATGGAGTAGCCACTCTTTTATTCCTTTACTTTCTTTTTTTTTTTTTGAGACAGAGTCTCACTCTGTCACCCAGGCTGGAGTGCAGTGACGCGATCTCGGCTCACTGCAACCTCCGCCTCCCAGGTTCAAGCAATTCTCCTGCCTCAACCTCCTGAGTAACTGGGATTACAGGTGCGTGCCACCATGTCCAGCTAATTTTTTGTATTTTTAGTAGAGACAGGCTTTCACTGTGTTAGCCAGGATGGTCTCAATCTCCTGACCTCTTGATCCACCTGCCTCAGCCTCCCAAAGTGCTGGGATTACAGGTGTGAGCCACCACGCCCGGCCCTATTCCTTTACTTTCTTAATAAACTTGTTTTCACTTTATGGACTTGCCCTGAATTCTTTCTTGCGTGAGGTCCAAGAACCCTCCCTTGGAGTCTAGATCAGGACCCTTTCCCAGTGACAGCTGTGTGGGAGTCTCTGAGCCTACATCGGCTTGGGAGGCTGCCCATTCTTTGCTCAGTTAAACTCTTTTAATTCAGCTAGTTTTTCTTAGCTGGGCCAGGCACTGTGCTACAGCAGTGAGGGAAGCCCTGTCCTTAAGGAGCTAATGTCCTAGAGAGGGGATATATATATATATAAACATTACATAGTTATGCTACACATATATAAACATTACATAGTTATACTACATGTGTATAAACATTTCATATATAAATATTACATATATAATAAATATGTATAAAAACATTTCTATCTATACACACATAAAGATATACATATTTGTGTATATCCATACAAAAATATGGTAGAACTCAGTGGCTCATGCCTGTAATCCCAGCACTTTGGGAGGCCAAGGTGGGAGGATCGCTTGAGGCCAGGGGTTCAAAACCAGCCTGGGAACACAGCAAGACTTGTCTCTACAAAAAATTGTAAAAACTAGCCGGGCATGGTGGTGCCCGCCTGTAATTCCACCTACTTGGAAGGCTGATGTGGGAGGATAGCTTGAGCCCAGGAGTTCAAGGTTACAGTGAGCTACGATTGTGCTACTGCACTCCAGCCTGGGTGACAGAGTGAAACATTATCTCTAAAAAAACAAAAAACTAAATATATAATGAACCATGTAATGTCAAGTGGCAGTGAGTGCTATGAAGAAAATTAAAAGAGATGGGAGTGACCAGGAGGTGGGAGACACTGTGGGGAGGGGTGTTGGGAGGCCTCACTGCAGGGTAGAGAACTGAGTGTCAAAGTAAGTGTTTGGAGAAAGACATTTTATGCAAAGGAAACAGCAAGGACAAAGACCTTTAGGTGAGAATGTGTCTGGCACATTCTGGGAGTAGTAAGGAGGTTGCTGAACCAGCAGTGAAGGGAGCTGAGGGCAGAGGGCAGGAAATTAGGTCATGAAGCTGCCAGGGGACAGAGGTCTGTGAACTCATGCAGGGAGGATGATGCCCCTTCCTTTCCTTTTCCTTCTTCACACCAGGATCCCTACATGTCAATGAGAAAGAGACAAATCCCATTAAAAGAAGAAAGGAGGAAAGACTGGGCAGATGACTTGAAAAGTCTTTTCACGAACTAGGATCTCTGGGGGGCAGGATTATTCTCTGTTTCTTACAATCAATTAGATCTTGCTTGACACATTCTTCCTCTTCACATCAAAACCTCTGCTCTTGTGACAGGGTGAGAGACCCTCACTCTACAATAAAAGTAAAACATTACCCAGGTGTTGTGGCAGGCGCCTATAGTGCCAGCTACTCCAAAGGAGGTACAAGGATTGCTTGAGCCTGGGAGGTACAGCCTGCAGTGAGCCCTGATGGTGCCACTGCACTCCAGCATGGGAGACGGAGTGAGACCCTGTCTCAAAAAAACCCACAAAATAAAAGAAGAAAAGCAGTTTTATTTTTATTTTTATTTTTATCTTTTTTGAGACAGAATCTTGCTCTGTCACCCAGGCTGGACTGCAATGGTGTGATCTCGGCTCACTACAACCTCCGCCTCCCAGGTTCAAGCGATTCTTCTGCCTCAGCCTCCCAAGTAGCTGGGACTACAGGCGCCAGCCACCACGACTGGTTAATTTTTGTATTTTTAGTAGAGACAGGGTTTCACCATGTTGGCCAGGCTGGTCTTGAACTCCTGACCTCAAATGATGCACCTGCCTTGGCCTCCCAAAGTGCGGAATTACAGGCATGAGCCACTGTGCCTGCCCAGTTTTTTTTTCTTCCCCTGCTCCAGTCAAGAGAGACAAAAGCAGTTCCTGCCATCCTCCCGCTCTCTGTTTGCTGAGGACTTCAGCCCCTGCCCCAAACTCTTCCTTTCCTCCCAAGCCTGCCATCTCCTCTGAAGATTTCACATCCCATGAGGTTGACCCATCATACACCTTGGCTCTGGCCTCCACTTTGTCTCTGCCACCCACTGCAATGGCTATACCTTGGACCATATCATACTGCTGGCTCTAGTCAGAATTTTGGCTACAAATAACATGAACTCAACTCAAAGTGGGTTTAACAACAGAGGGGATGCTATTATCCCATGTAATAAGAACCTGGAGGCTAGGTGTATTAATTCAGTGGCAGCTCTGTAGACTTCATCAAGGTCCCAGGTTCTTGCTGTCATTCTATTCTCCTGCCCTCAGGTATTGACTGTGTCATCAAACTGGCTCCCCACGTGTTCACAAGATGGCTACTCCAGACGCAAATATCACCCCTTTATAACAATGGCCAGAGGCAGAAGATAGGAAAACTTTTCCAGATATGCTCTCCTTCTCCTCCTACTCCCACCACTGGTCAATAAACTTCCCTAGTGACCAAAATTGCATCGCCTAACCTTGCCTAAACTAAATGTTGTGTCAACAAATATTAGATTCAGCTGCATAAAACAGAAAGGAAAAAATAAAAGTGTATCAAAAAAGAAACGGGGCTGGGTGTAATGGCTCATGCCTGTAATCCCAGCATTTTGGGAGGCCGAGGCAGGTGGATCACCTGAGGTTAGGAGTTCGAGACCAGCCTAGCCAGCACGGCAAAACCCCATCTCTACTAAAAATACAAAAATTAGCCGGACATGGTGGCGTGTGCCTGTAATCCCAGCTACTAGGGGGCTGAGGCAGGAGGATCACTTGAACTTGGAGGCGGAGGTTGCAGTGAGCCAAGATCGTGCCACTGCACTCCAGCCTGGGCAACAGAGCAAGACTCCATCTCAAAAAAAAAAAAAAAAAAGAAACATTTGTCATGGTCAAAGCAGTTGGAGGTTGGCCTGGGGACAGGCTGTCCAGGACTGGTATGGCAGCTTCATGGTTTCATCAAAAACCCAGAAGCTTAGGCCAGGCATGGTGGCTCACACCTGTAATCAAGCACTTTGGGATGCAGAGGCCAGAGGATCACTTGAGCCCAGGAGTTCAGGACCAGCCTGGGCAATGTGGTGAAACCCTGTTTCTACAAAAAATGCCAAAACATTAGCCAGGGGCCAGGGGCCAGGAGCCAGGAGCAGTGGCTCACACCTGTAATCCCAGCACTTTGGGAGACCATGGCCAGAGGTCAGGCTTTTGAGACCAGCCTGGCCAACATGGTGAAACCCCATCTCTACTAAAAATACAAAAATTAGCCGGACATGGTGGCGTGTGCCTGTAATCCCAGCTACTAGGGGGCTGAGGCAGGAGGATCACTTGAACTTGGAGGCGGAGGTTGCAGTGAGCCAAGATCGTGCCACTGCACTCCAGCCTGGGCAACAGAGCAAGACTCCATCTAAAAAAAAAAAAAAAAAAAGAAACATTTGTCATGGTCAAAGCAGTTGGAGGTTGGCCTGGGGACAGGCTGTCCAGGACTGGTATGGCAGCTTCATGGTTTCATCAAAAACCCAGAAGCTTAGGCCAGGCATGGTGGCTCACACCTGTAATCAAGCACTTTGGGATGCAGAGGCCAGAGGATCACTTGAGCCCAGGAGTTCAGGACCAGCCTGGGCAATGTGGTGAAACCCTGTTTCTACAAAAAATGCCAAAACATTAGCCAGGGGCCAGGGGCCAGGAGCCAGGAGCAGTGGCTCACACCTGTAATCCCAACACTTTGGGAGACCATGGCCAGAGGTCAGGCTTTTGAGACCAGCCTGGCCAACATGGTGAAACCTCATCTCTACTAAAAATATAAAATTTGGCTGGGTGTCGCATTGCCAAGATAATCCTAAGCAAAAAGAACAAAGCTGGAGGCATCATGCTACCTGACTTCAAACTATACTACAAGGCTACAGTAACCAAAACAGCATGGTACTGCTACCAAAACAGATATATAGACAAATGAAACAGTACAGAGGCCTCAGAAATAACACCACACATCTACAACCATCTGATCTTTGACAAACCTGACAAAAACAAGAAATGGGAAAACGATTCCCTATTTAATAAACGGTGCTGGGAAAACTGGCTAGTCATAGGTAGAAAGCTGAAACTGGATCCCTAACTTACACCTTATACAAAAATTAATTCAAGATGGATTAAAGACTTAAATGTTAGACCTAAAACCATAAGAACCCTAGAAGAAAACCTAGGCAATACCATTC
>NW_012112475.1:282292-288885 GCF_000951035.1 Colobus angolensis palliatus | reverse complement strand
AGTAGAGACAGGGTTTCACCATGTTAGCCAGGATGGTCTCGATCTCCTGACCTCGTGATCCGCCCATCTCGGCCTCCCAAAGTGCTGGGCATGCTGCCTACTTCTAAGAGAACTTGCATTCATCATAACCACATAACATTATAACGCCACTGATTCATAAGGGGTTTACATTAATTCTATGGGGGAGAACACTAGAATTATTAGTGTTCATTTTCATCTAAGATCTTTATCCTCTAACATTCTTGGTCCTGTTGAAACATTGCAGTATGCAAAAATACTGCAATGCTAAACCCAAGAGAAAAGCCATTATCATGTGTATGCTGGTCATCATGATCAGTGTGGTATAATTTTTAAAAATAAACTATCATGCCCTTTATGAAAAAAAAATTACCTGGGCACGGGGGCACATGCCTGTAGTCCCAGCCACTTGGGAGGCTGAGATGGGAGGATGACCTGAGACCAGGGAAGTCCAGGCTACAGTAAGCGATGATGGCGCCACTGCACTCCAGCCCAGGAGCTGCTCATATTATTTTACTGGCTTAACAGTGTTATGGCCAGTGTTTCTGTGATTTTCTTGGCCTTTTCCTCATGTTTGTGGCCTCAAGGAAGGTATTCTTCCATGAGTAATATGTGATCAGCCTCTCTGAGTGAGGTGCCAAGAGTGTTCCCGTTTAATATCTCATAATTAAATCAGAACTGTTTACTGGCATCATTTATTAAGCACTGTTTATTAAGGACTTTCTGAATGCCAGGCACCTTAAAAACATTCCCTCTAATTCTCACAATTCCCTACAAAGTTGAGATTATTATCCTTATTTGAAAGACAAGAAGGTGAGAATCTGGAGATTGAAATTTTAAATTTAAAAAGACAGAGAGAGGGCCAAGCACACTGGCTCAGGCCTGTAATCCCAGCACACTTTGGAAGGCTGAGGAGGGAGGATAGCTTGAGCCCAGGAGTTCAAGACTAGTTTCACAGGGAGACCCCATCTCTACAAAAAATTTAAAAATTAGTGGAGTGTGGTGGTCACACACCTGTGGTCTCAGCTACTTGGAACGTTTGAGCTTGGGGGTTCAGGACTGCAGTGATCTATGATCCTACCACTATACTATACTCCAGTCTGGGTGACAGATAAAATCCCTGTCTCAAAAAAAAAAAAAAGGAAAAATGCTATGAGCACAGACTGTGAAGCAGAAAGGTGGAAATGCAACACGTGAAGCACAGAGGATGGAGGATGGAGGCTGGTACCACATAGGCCCTTGGTTGTATTTTCTTTTCTCTCTCTTTTTTTTTTTTTTGTTGTTGTGACAGAGTCTCGCTCTGTCACCCAGGCGGAAGTGCAGTGGCGTGATCTCTGCTCACTGCAACCTCCGCCTCCTGTGCCAGAAGGTGAAAGATAAAAAGATTGTTATTTATAACAATCCTTTTCAAACACACTTGAGTTTATGTTAATGAGACGATCTGGGGAAAGTTGCAAGATAATCACAGGACTGGGGGGCTGACTTCCAGAGGATCCAACCATTTGGTCAGAGGGTTGGAAGTTTCAGCCCCATCCCCAACCTCCAGGGAGGGGCTCAAAGTGAAGTTAATCACCAATGGCCAGTGATTTATCAATCATGCCTACATAATGATGCTTTTTTTCTTTATTTCTTTTTTTTTTTTTGAGACGGAGTCTTGCTCTGTTGTCCAGGCTGAAGTGCAGTGGCATGATCTTTGCTCACCACAACCTCCACCTCCCGAGTTCAAGAGATTCTCCTGCCTCTACCTCCCGAGTAGCTGGGACTATAGGCATGTGCCACCATGCCTGGCTAATTTTTGCATTTTCAGTAGAGACAGGGTTTCACTATGTTGGCCAGGCTGGTCTCGAACTCCTGACCTCGTGATCCACCCCCCCCAACCTCCCAAAGTGCTGGGTTTACAGGCGTGAGCCACCACATCCAGCCTCCTTAAGTGTATTTTCATAATATACATACTAAGGAATACTGCGCAGACGTTATAAAGAACTAGTAATTCGACTGGGCACAGTGTCTCACACCTATAATCCTAGCACTTTGGGAGGCTGACGTGGGTGGATCACCTGAGGTCAAGAGTTCAGGACCAGCCTGGTCAACACGGTGAAACTCCGTCTCTACTACAAATACAACAATTAGCCAGGCGTGGTGACATGCACCTGTAATCCCAACTACTTGAAAGGCTGAGGCAGGAGAATTGCTTGAATCCGGAGGGCAGAGGTTGCAGTGAGCTGAGATTGCGCCACTTCACTCCAGCCTGGGCGAAAGAGCGAAACTCCGTCTAAACAAACAAACAAACAAACCAAAAGTAGTAACTCTATATGTATCTACATAGAAAAGAAACCTCAGCCAGGCACAGTGGCTCACATATATGTAATCCCAGCCCTTTGAGGGGTGGAAGTAGAAGGATCACTTGAGGCCAGGAGTTTGAGACCAGTCTGCTAAAACATAACAAGACCCTGTCTCTGTTTAAAAAAAAGAAAAAAGAGAGGGAAGCCAGGCATGGTGGCTCATGCCTGTAATCCCAACACTTTGGGAGGCCGAGGTGGGAGGATTGCCTGAGCTCAGGAGTTCAAGACCAGCTTGGGCAACATGGCGAAATTCCATCTCTACAGAAAAATGCCAAACAAAAAAATTAGCTGGGTGTGGTGGCACTCGCCTGTAGTAGTCCCGGCTACTGGGTAGCTAAGGCAGGAGGATCACTTGAGCCCAGGAGCTCTAGGCTGCAGCGAACCAAGATCATGCCACTGCACTCCAGCATGGGTGACAGAGTGAGGCCCCGTCTCTTAAAATTAATTAATTAATTAATTAATTAATTAAGAAAAAGGAGAAAGAGAAAAAAGAAATCTCTTAGTCATGGGGTTAAGTAGAAAAAGCCAGTTGCAGAACAGCATGGTCCCCATGTAGAGCTAAATTATGTATTTCTACATGTTTATGCCACAAATGCATAAAAATAAGATTTGGAAGTGATAGCGGCAGGAGGCAGACAAACGCCTAGGCAGACGGGCAGGTCCCCGGTGAAACTTCACCTCCAAGCCGAGGACAGCTTGAAGCCTGAAAGCCAAGCTACAAGTCAAATCCACCATGAGACTGAGAACCTGTCTTCCTATTTGGTGCGCTTTCCTCTGATTGATCCCCACCCTTCACCTACTTTACATTTACTTACCCTTTCCTAATTGGTTTTTTACACTGTCCATGCCCACCTTTGAGTGATGTCTTCGCTTTAAGCTTTTTTGCATACTCACAATCAGCATGTAGTCCCCATTCTGAGTCCATAAAAAACCCCAGACCCAGCCACAAGGAGAGAGAAACCACCCCCACCCCCGCATCCCCTCTCCCCTGTGAGCTGTTCCCTCCCTCCGTAAAATTCTCTGCCCTCATCACCCTTCAGTCCTCCACGTGACCTCATTCTTCTTGAACGCTGGACAAGAGCTCAGGGCCCACCATGTGCGAGTACCCAGAAAGGCTGTCACACTGGCCCTCTGCCCTTCTAGGAGGGCAGCTACCCCACGTGACAGGGCCACGGCCGACTGAGCTGCTAACACCCCGACCGTCCAGGGAGCTGTGAACAGTGGAACTAACAGCTAAATAACACATTAATACCTCGTCTAGGGCTTCAGGGTCGCGGCATCCTTGCCTGGGCGACGCCATGTTCCCTTTGAGGCAATACACCTGGTGTGTCCACGGGCCCCGCATGGAGCTTGCTACTGTGTCAGTGCTTGGAGTGGCTGGCCAGATCCCGCACTCACCCACGTGCTCCCTTCTGTAAGGGGCTGAGTGCCACAGGCCAAGTGGATAGGGTGTCCCTGCTGTGAGCCCAAAAAAAAAAAAAAAAAAAAGGCTGAGAAAAATCCTGCATCAGAAGGATGTAAACCACATTTATGACCTGTTATCTCTGGGGCAAGGATTGGCAGAAAGGGGCTGGGTGTGGTGGCTCACATCTCCAATACTAGCACTCTGGGAGACTGAGGCAGGAGGATTGCTTGAGCCTGGGAGTTTGAGACTCCCCTGGGCAACATAGTGAGACCTCATCTCTACAAAAAAAATAAACAAAATTAGCCAGGTGTGGTGGCGTACAGCTGTAGTCCCAGCTACTTGGGAGGCTTGGGAGGCTGAGATGGGAGGATTGCTTGAGCCCTGGTAAATCGAGGCTTCAGTGAGCCAAGATTGGGCTACTGTACTCCAGCGTGGGTGACAGAGCAAGACCCAGTCTTAAAAAAAAAAAAAAATAGAATTGGCAGAAAAGCCAAAAGAGAAATGTTGCTTTTTTCCCCCTGGACTCTGGCCACTAACAAGCTATGTGACCTTGAGAAGACTGTAGCACCTCTGTGCCTCAGGCTCCCCATCTGTAAAACAGGAACACACTCGTAGTTACTTGACATATGGTTGTAAGGATTAAGTGAATTAACCTATATAAAACATGAATAGTAGTACCTGCTACAGTTTTGGAATTAAATTTCTTTTCATTCTTCTGTGACTTTTCATGGTACCAAATAATCTCTGTCTTGTCAGGCACGGTGGCTCACACCTGTAATCCCAGCACTTTGGGAGGCCGAGGCGGGTGAATCACCTGAGGTCAGGAGTTCAAGACCAGCCTGACCAACATGGAGAAACCCTGTCTCTACTAACAATACAAAATTAGCCAGGGTGGTGGCACATGCCTGTAATCCCAGCTACTCAGGAGGCTGAGGCAGGAGAATCACTTGAACCCAGGAGGCAGGGGTTGCGGTGAGCTGAGATCACGCCATTGCACTCCAGCCTGGGCAAAAAGAGCAAAACTCCGTCTCAGAATAATAATAACAATCTCTGTCTTGATCAGAAGTTGGGGAGAGTCTCCCCTCACCATTCCTTCAGGGTCTTATGCTGAGGAAAAGCTGTAAAAGACAAACAAACAAACAAAAAAACAATGTAAAGGTCAAAAGTAAATAAGGAAATCATGCCCTGTGCAGGGAAGCAGCCACCATACCCAGCCCACACTGAACGTGGCTGTGGCTGAACAGCGCCCCCAGTTCCAGGGTGGGCCTCCCCTCACTTGTAAGAGTTTCTGTAAAAAGATTTTTGAGTTACAAAAAAAAAAGTGCAAAGGATTATATTGGAGACAGAGGGATAAGACAATGACACTAGGATAAAGACAAGCCTGTGAGTGGTGGAAAAGACTGGGTTGTGGGGTGGAGGGGGGCGTCCAAGATCCGGTAAACCTAGAATCCAAGAACAGAAACTAATTATCATAGTTCATCAAATTTAAGAGCCGTCATTGTAATATGCACCACTATTTTATGTCTGATTATGTATTTTATTTTTATTTATTTATTTTTTTTGAGACAGAGTCTTGCTCTGTCACCAGGCTAGAGTGCAGTGGTGCAATCTCGGCTCACAGCAACCTCTTTCTCCCAAGCTCAAGCGATTCTCCTGCCTCAGCCTCCCGAGTAGCTGGGACTACAGGCATGCGCTACCATGTCCAGCTAATTTTTGTATTTTAGTAGAGACGGGGTTTCATCATGTTGGCCATACTGGTCTCAAACTCCTGACCTCGTGATCCGCCCACCTCGGCCTCCCAAAGTGCTGGGGTTACAGGCATGAGCCACCACTTCCGGCCTGATTATATACTTTTTAAATGCTGCAACTAGCTTATTATGTCATTACCTGTTGCATGCATTCCAGTTTCAAAGATATTAAAAGGTAAACAAATGTGCATCATAGAATCATTAAAATATGGGTCCCTAAGCACTGAAATTGGAAACTACGCCCCTGCCCCAATTTTTTAAAATGTCACTGAACTGTAAAATGAATAAGCATAAGGGGATTTCCCCATGATGATTACTTTGAAGTTTTATGAGGGAAAATGGTAAATGTCAAATTCTGTCCCTAAACCATATCTCATCTCTTTTGTTCCTCTGTATGGGCTGAATCAGCCTGTTGGGTGACCCAGGCCTGCCCTGGGGGAGGGAGGAAATCCACACAACTGAGTCCTTTGAGCCTCTCCCCTGCCCTGAGTTCAGCAGCAGCTGGAAAGGGGCCCAGCTTTATGGGGGAACAATGGTGCCAGCCAGCTTCGGGTGAAACAAGGCTGAACAGCCTGGCTGGCTCTGGCCTGGGTCCAGAAGAGTGCCCCTTGCACCTGAGGGATCTGCTTCCCTTCAGCAAAGGTCAGATGAAGCCAGGGAAAGTGGGGAAAGAACTCCCTGGGCGGTCTCCGTGAACAGCTCTCTGCGTAGAATCCCCAGAATCACCCAGCCAGAGGACCCCGGTGTCCATGGAATCAAACTGCTCCATTGTACAGATGGGAAAACAAAGGCCCCAAAGGGGGCTGGAACTTGCCTAAGGTCCTTCAGTAAGTCAGTGGCAAAGTTGGAGCCACAATCCAGGTTCCATTAATTCAGCAAGTCTACCGTTAAGTGCAAGTCTGTGCGATCTTTTGCTGCTTTTGTTGTTTGTTTCTTTCTGTCTTTTAAAAATGCCCAGGCTGGGCGAGGTGGCTCAAGCCTGTAATCCCAGCACTTTGGGAGGCCGAGACGGGCTGATCACAAGGTCAGGAGTTCGAGACCATCCTGGCTAACACCGTGAAACCCCGTCTCTACTAAAAA
>NW_012112475.1:280551-281257 GCF_000951035.1 Colobus angolensis palliatus | reverse complement strand
CAGACCAGTCTGGCCAACATGGCAAAACCCTGTCTCTACTAAAACATACAAAAATTAGCTAGATGTAGTGGTGCACACCTGGAGTCCTAGCTACTCAGGAGGCTGAGGCAGGAGAATTGCTTGAACCCGGGAGGCAGAGGTTGCAGTGAGTCAAGACTGCGCCACTGCACTCCAGTCTGGGCAACAGAGCAAGACTCCGTCTCAAAAACAAAACAAAACAAATAAAGACACTGCAGCTTCCATCTTGCTCTCTTGGATCACTTGCTCTGAGGGACCTTAGCTGCTGTGTTATAAGCACACTCAAGCAGCCCAATGCAGGGACTCACAGGGCAAGTGACTGAGACCGCTTGCCAACAGCCAACGGCTTTGCCAGCCGTGTGCATGGGTCCCCTTGAAACTGTATCCTCCGACCCCATTCCAGCTTCCAGATGACTGCAGCCCTGGTCAACATCTTGAACCTTATGAGATGTTTCTGGTGACAGTCACTCAACTAATCAGCTCCTAAATTCCTTGCCTATAGAAAATACCTGAGGCAGGCCGGGCGCGGTGGCTCAAGCCTGTAATCCCAGCTATTTGGTAGGCTGAGGCACGAGAATCACTTGAATCCAGGAGGCAGAGGTTGCAGTGAGCTGAGATTGCGCCACTTCACTCCAGCCTGGGCGAAAGAGCGAAACTCCGTCTAAACAAACAAACAAACAAACCAAAA
>NW_012112475.1:277342-280170 GCF_000951035.1 Colobus angolensis palliatus | reverse complement strand
CTGAGGCAGGAGAATGGTGTAAACCCGGGAGGCGGAGCTTGCAGTGAGCTGAGATCCGGCCACTGCACTCTAGCCTGGGCTACAGAGCGAGACTCCGTCTCAAAAAAAAAGAAAAAGAAAGAAAATACCTGAGGTAATAAATGTTTATTGTTGTTTTAAGCTTTTAAGTTTTGGGGTAATTCCTGACACAGCAACAGACAATGAATACAATCACACTTTGCCTCCTTTTCTTTAAAATGAGGATGATGGGAGGACTTGCTTTATATAATCGTGAGGATTCCGTATGATACATGAAAAGAATCTGGCTAAGCTGGGTACGGTGGCTCATGCCTGTAATCCCAACACTTTGGTAGCCCGAGGTAGGTGCATCGCTTGAGCCCAGGAGTTTCAGACGAGCCTGGGCAACACAGTGAATCCCTGTCGCTATAAAAAATACAAAAATTAGCTGGGCATGGTGGCGTGCACCTATAGTCCCAGCTACTCAGGAGGCTGAGGTGGAAGGATCGCTTGAGCCCAGGAAGTTGAGGCTACGGTGAGCTGTGATTGTACCACTGCACTCCAGCCTAGGCCACAGAGCAAGACCCTGTCTCAAAAAATAAATAAACTAATAAATAAAAATAAGAAGAGTCTGGCTCATAGCAAACACACAGTAGATAGGAACCAATATTGCTGTATTATTATATGGTCTCCATTAATCAAGAGGAGAGGTTGAGAGCTATATGAGGGAGGGCCAAAAGGAAAGATGAAGTAGCAACCCCCAGTATCTTCATTTTCCTGGCAATTCAGCTCTGACTACATTTTCATAGAACCTCCTAAGACAGAAGTCCCGTGGGGAACCTTGATCTCCCTAGAAGGTAGTGTAGGGACTATTTATTCACTCCGCAAGCATTCCCCTTGGGGTGCTCAGTCTTCATCACATCATCCCCACCACTAGAATTTATCAAATAATTTCTTGCCTATCTACTAGGAGGCCCTGATCAACAGAATTCATTCCATCCCAGCACTTTCCAGGGACATTCCCAACCTCTGGAAGCTACCCAACAAAGGCTTCCTTTGCTCCTTAATTTATCTCTGAGAAGCAGGTTTAAATTTTAGCTCTGCTGGGTCGGGCTCAGTGGCTCACACCTGTAATCCCAGTGCTTTGGGGAAGACGAGGCAGGAGATCATTTGAGGTCGGGAGTTCAAGACCAGCCTGGCCAATATGGGGAAACCCTGTCTCTACCAAAAATTAGCCGGGTGTGGTGATACACACCTGTAGTCCCAGTGACTCAGGAGGCTGAGGTTGGAGGATCACGTGACCCTGGGAGGTGGAGATTGCAGTGAGCTGTGATGGCGCAGCTGTACCCTAGCCTGGGTAACAGAGTGAGACCCTATGTAAAAAAAAAGACCTAAACAAAAATTTTAGCTCTGCTACTGATTTGTCCTTTGTCAAGTTACTCAACCCCTTGAGCCTCCTTGCCTCATCTGCCAAGCAGAAATAGCGAATATTTGCTTCTGGGTTGTTGGGGGAAGAAAATGAAGCAAGACAGCACTGTGTGAACACTTTGTTGGATGGAAATAACAAACTGGCAATGCCTCAGGACTCTCAGGTGTTGCTCAGAGCCCTGCCCTGCCCCAGGAAGCTTCTCCCCACAGCGGAAGCCACTTAGCTCTCACATGCAGGCTCTGCCCTGGGCTGGGCTTGACACCAACTTTGGTGGTTTTGGTTTTTGTTTTTGAGATGGAGCCTTGCTCTGTTGCACAGGCTGAAGTGCAGTGGCGTGATCTTGGCTCACTGCAACCGCCACCTCCCGGGTTCAAGCAATTCTCCTGCCTCAGCCTCCCAAGTAGCTGGGATTACAGGCATGTGCCACCATGCCTGGCTAATTTTGTATTTTTAGTAGAGATGGGGTTTCTCCATGTTAGAGTAGTCTCGAACTCCCGACTTCAGGTGAAGTGCTGGGATTACAGGCGTGAGCCACCGTGCCTGGCTTAATCAGGGAACTTTAAAGAGATTTTATCTCTTTCATCAGGGGCTCAGCAGTAACTAGCATATGTGACTGAATGCCTCCTTCTTATGGCCAAGGCCAGTTTAAGAGAAATTATTTTTATTTCTATTTATTTATTTATTTTTGAGAAGGGGTCTTACTTTGTCACCCAGGCTGGAGTGCAGTAGTGTGATCATGGCTCACTGCAACCTCGACCTCCTGGGCTCAAGTGATCCTCTCTCCTCGGCCTCCCAAGCATCTGGGTCTACAGGCATGCACCACCACACCTAGCTAATTTTTTATTTTTTGTAGAGATAGGATTTCACTATGTTACTCTGGCTGATCTCAAACTCCTGGGCTCAAATGATCCTTCTACCCTGGCTTCCCAAAGTGCTGGAATTACAGGTATGAGCCACTATGCCCGGCTGTGGCCTATATACATGGCAGCCTAGACACATATAAAAATAGAGTTTTGTTTTGTTTTGTTTTTGAGACAGAGTCTTGCTCTGTTGCACAGGCTGGCGTGCAGTGGCATAGATCTCGGCTCACTGCAACCTCCACATGCTAGGTTCAAGCTGTTCTTAAACCTCAGCCTCCCAAGTAGCTGGGATTACAGGCACCTGTCACCATACTCTGCTAATTTTTGTATTTTTAGTAGAGATGGGGTTTCACCATGTTGGCCAGGCTGCTCTCGAACTCCTGACCTCACATGATCCTCCCACCTAGGCCACCCAAAGTGCTGGAATTACAGGCATCAGCCACTATACCTGGCCCAAAAATAGAGATTTTTATTTTGAGACAGAGTCTTGCTCTGTCACCCAGGCGGGAGTGCAATGGCATGATTACGGCTCACTGCAGCCT
>NW_012112475.1:273429-276242 GCF_000951035.1 Colobus angolensis palliatus | reverse complement strand
CCAGGATGGTCTCGATCTCCTGACCTCGTGATCCGCCCGTCTCGGCCTCCCAAAGTGCTGGGATTACAGGCTTGAGCCACCGCGCCCGGCAACATTGAGATTTTTTAAACTCTGTGCCTTATTCCCCTGAAGTTAAAGTGACCTGGATTTACCCTTCCATCTGAAGAAAACCAAAACCAAACAAACAAAAAACAGAAAAAGTGTATGAAACAACTGTTTTCAAGACACTCAAGTCTGGGAGTCGTGGCCGGACTCCATGCCTGTAATTCCAGTACTTTGGGAGGCTGAGGCGGGAGGATGGCTTGAGCCAAGGATTGATTTCAAGACCAGCCTGCACAATATAGGAAGACCCCATCTCTACAAAAAATAAAATATTAACCAGGAGTGGTGATCACATGACTGTGGTCCCAGCAACTTGGGAGGCTGAGGCAGAAGGGTCATTTGAGTCCAAAAGGTCAAGGCTGCAGTGAGCTGTAATCATGCTACCGCACTCCAGCCTGGATGACAGAGCGAGATCTTGTCTCAAAAATAAAAACAGTCCGGGCGTGATGGCTCACGCCTGTCATCCCAGCACTTTGGGAGGGAGGTGGGTGGATCACTTGAGATCAGGAGTTTGAAACCAGACTGGCCAACATAGCAAAACCCCATCTCTACTAAAAATACAAAAATTAGCCAGGCGTGGTGAATTGCACCTGTAATCCCAGCTACTTGGGAGGCTGAGACATGAGAATTGATTGAACCCGGGAGGTGGAGGTTGCAGTGAGCCGAGATCACACCATTGCACTCCAGCCTGGGAGACAGAGCAAGAGTCCATCTCCAAAATGATAATATTAATAAATAAATAAATAACAATAAAAATAAAAAAAGACACTGGACATTGGGGTAACGAAAGACAGTGATCACATAGAGACTGGAAACGAATGCTGTAAGACCTGTGATTTCTTGAAACTATTGTCTGGAAAGAGTTTTCAGCCATGGTTCAAGGAAAAAGAACCCAGGTAGAGCCCAGCAGATTCTCTGAATTGGAAAGACAGAGCTAAGAGTCTGGAGAGACCAATGAGGCTAGAATTTCCAGGACAGACTACAGAAGAGGAGAGAGTTGCATAGAAAGTTCCCAAGAATTCAACTGAGTGGCTGGGCACAGTGGCTCACGCCTGTAATCCCAACACTTTGGGAGGCTGAAGCTGGCAGATCACTTGAGGTTATGAGTTCCAGACCAGTCTGGCCAACATGGCAAAACCCTGTCTCTACTAAAACATACAAAAATTAGCTAGATGTGGTGGTGCACACCTGGAGTCCTAGCTACTGGGGAGGCTGAGGCAGGATAATCGCTTGAACCAGGGAGGCGGAGGTTACAGTGAGCTGAGATCGCACCACTGCACTCCAGCCTGGGCAAGAGAGTGAGACCCTGTCTCGGAAAAAAAAAAAAATTCAACTGAGTACTCATTAGTACATGCATGTGAAGAAACTATCCAAAGATGGAGAAAGAACCACCCCAAAGAATTAGAGGTAATAAAGAGGGCCATGAATGGTGCCTGTTGCCACCAGGCAGACTGGAAAACCTCATGATTCATAGGGTATTCTATAGAGCAGGGGCCCCCAACCCCCGGGCCATGGAGTGGTACCTGTCCTTGGCCCACTAAGAACCAGGCCGCACAATAGGAAGTGAGCAGAAAGTGAGCATTTCTGCCCGAGCGCTGCCTCCTGTCAGATCAGCAGCAGCATTAGGTTCTCATAGGAGCACGAATCCTATCGTGAACTGCTCACATGAGGGATCTATGTTGCGCACTTCTTAGGAGAATCTGACTAATGCCTAATGATCTCAAGTGGAACAGTTTCATCCCGAAACTGATACCATCCCCCACTCCCCACCATCTATGGAAAAATTGTCTTCCACAAAACCAGTCCCTGGTGCCAAAAAGGTTGGGGATTCCTGCTGTAGAGCACATGGAAGGGTATTGCCTCAGTACTGGAGAAAAATTAGCCCTAGACTAAGTATTGCTTTGATCCCACCTAATATTAAAAGCAAGACTTGGCCGGGTGCAGTGGCTCACACCTGTAATCCCAGCACTTTGGGAGGCAAAGGTGGGCAGATCACTTGAGGTCAGGAGTTCGAGACCAGCCTGGGCAACACAGTGAAACCTGTCTCTACAAACAATACAAAAATTAGCCGGGCGTGGTGGTGTGCGCCTATGGTCCCAGCTACTCGGGGGCTGAGGTGCGAGAATCTCTTGAATCCGGGAGGCAGGGGCTGCAGTGAGCAGAGATTGTGGAACTGCACTCCAGCCTGGGCAACAGAGCAAGACACTGTCTGAAAAGAAAAAAAAAAAAAAAAAAAAAAAAAGACCTAAACGGATCAAACTGTTTTCAAATTATTTAACTGATAACTGGGCATGGTGCTGTGTCCCTGTAGTCCCAGCTACCCAGGAGGCTGAGGCAACAGGGTCACTTGAGTCCAGTAATTAGAGGCTTCAGTGCACTCTGACTGAACCTGTGAATAGCCATGGCATTCTAGCCTGGGCAACAGAGCAATACTTCATCTCTAAAAATTAAAAGAAAAAAATTAACTGCACCCCTGAACAAAGCTCAAGAATATTTATAAAATTATAAAAATGTTCAGCAAGCAACCAACAGGTAAATTCATAATGTCTGACATCCAATAAAAACACTTGGCTGGGCGCAGTGGCTCAAGTCTGTAATCCCAGCACTTTGGGAGGCCGAGACGGGCAGATCACAAGGTCAGGAGATCAAGACCATCCTGGCTAACATGGTGAAACCCCATCTCTACTAAAAAACATACAAAAAATTAGCCA
>NW_012112475.1:271597-272884 GCF_000951035.1 Colobus angolensis palliatus | reverse complement strand
TAGACATTAGAATTAGCAGACATAGACGTGAAAACAATGATCATAACTGTACTACACATCCAAAAAATTAAGCAGACATGGAAAATACAAAAAAGAAGTCAGCTGGGTGTGGAGTCTCACGCCTGTAATCCCAGCACTTTGGGAGGCCGGGGCAGGTGGATCACAAGGTCATGACATCAAGACCATCCTGACCAACATGGTGAAACCCCGTCTCTACTAAAAATACAAAAATTAGCTGGGTGTGGTGGTGGGCACCTGTAATCCCAGCTACTTAGGAGGCTGAGGCAGGAGAATTGCCTGAACCCAGGAGGTGGAGGCTGCAGTGAGCTGCGATCATGCCACTGCACTCCAGCCTGGGCGACAGAGTGAGACTCTGTCTCAAAAAAAAAAAAAACACTTGCTAGTCATGCAAATCAGGAAATGATGAGAAAAGTTAATCGAAACCGATCTAGAACTGACGTAGACATTAGAATTAGCAGACATAGACGTGAAAACAATGATCATAACTGTACTACACATCCAAAAAATTAAGCAGACATGGAAAATACAAAAAAGAAGTCAGCTGGGTGTGGAGTCTCACGCCTGTAATCCCAGCACTTTGGGAGGCCGGGGCAGGTGGATCACAAGGTCATGACATCAAGACCATCCTGACCAACATGGTGAAACCCCGTCTCTACTAAAAATACAAAAATTAGCTGGGTGTGGTGGTGGGCACCTGTAATCCCAGCTACTTAGGAGGCTGAGGCAGGAGAATTGCCTGAACCCAGGAGGTGGAGGCTGCAGTGAGCTGCGATCATGCCACTGCACTCCAGCCTGGGCGACAGAGTGAGACTCTGTCTCAAAAAAAAAGAAGAAGAAGAAAAAAAAAAGAACAGAGGGGTTAAAGGAGAGTTGCAATTGGAAAGGTGAAAGGGATGAAACCTTGGAAGGACTAGTGCTAGATGGTATGAGAGATATTTCTTCAGTGCAGGTGGGAAAATGAGGGACTTCTATTTCTTCAAAAAGCTTGAGACTAACAGTGCCAGTTGGAAGTAGGCATGCATCTGTGAGAGACGCTTGAAGGAGAGGAGAATGTATCAGAGAGTTGTTTGGTAGAGTGAGCCAAAGGAGATACATGATAAGTTATCCCTATAAGATTGAGACCCCACTGGGATTTATGAACTTGAATCTAAAGTAAAACAAAGCTGAGAGGTATGGTTTTTTCTCCAGCTGTGTTCAACATGGATGCCAGAGGAGGCTGACAGATGACGGGGTTCATACTGAGTTGTGGAACACCCAGGAGAGGGC
>NW_012112475.1:262935-271167 GCF_000951035.1 Colobus angolensis palliatus | reverse complement strand
GCCACCTTGCCGGGCTAGTTGTTTTGTATTTTTTAGTAGAGACGGGGTTTCACCGTGTTAGCCAGGATGGTCTCCATCTCCTGACCTCGTGATCCGCCCGTCTTGGCCTCCCAAAGTGCTGAGATTACAGGCTTGAGCCACCGCGCCGGGCCTTTTTTGTTATTTTTTATTTTATTTTATTTATTTATTTTCGCTCTTGTTGCCCAGGCTGGAGTGCAATGGCGCGACCTCAGCTCACTGCAACCTCCGCCTCCTAGGTTCAAGCGATTCTCCTGCCTCAGCCTCTTGAGTAGCTGGGATTACAAGTGTCCCCCACCATGCCGAGCTAAATTTTGTATTTTTAGTAGAGAGAGGGTTTCACCATGTTGGCCAGGCTAGTCTCGAACTGTTGACCTAAGGCAATTCACCCGCCTCAGCTTCCCAAAGTTCTGGGATTACAGGCATAAGCCACCGTGCCCAGCCTCTTATTTTTATTTCTTTGTAGAGTTGGGGTTTCACCATGTTTCCGAGGATAGTCTGGAACTCCTGGGCTGAAGCATTCCGCCAGTCTCTGCCTCCCAAAGTGCTGGGATTACAGCTGTGAGCCACACTGCTAGGCCAATCCTGAATATTTCTATCTCTCTCAGTCCTTGTCTTTTGCAAATTATGAATATTAAATAAGATGATGGGCATGATAGCATTCGTACCAGTATAACATAATTCTCATTAAAATAGCTTTCAAAAGCCTGGGCATGGTGGCTCATGAGCTACTCGGGAGGCTGAGGCAGGAGAATGGTGTGAACTTGGGAGGCGGAGCTTGCAGTGAGCCAAGAGCGAGCCACTGCACTCCAGCGTGGGCAACAGAGTGAGACTCCGTCTCTAAATAAATAAATAAATAAATAAATAAATAAATAAATAAATAACTTTAAAAAACAATTCTATGACTCCCGGCCTTTATCTGCCCAATGCAGCTGGCATTCCCTGTGAAGTCTCCTCCAAGCCTTCTTTGGAATCTCTGGAGGTGTCTTACCTGGCATTCCAGAACAAGTTCTGCCAGCTGCCACATGACCTTGCCATTGCTAAACCTAATTGAGTGGTATGTCTCCACATACTAAAATATATGCACATTGCTTCTATTTAACAAATATGGAAACTTAGGCACAGAGAAGTGAGAGTGTTAGCGATCGGTAGCATTAAGAGCTCAGGTTTGCCGGGCGCAGTGGCTCACGCCTGTAATCCCAGCACTTTGGGAGGCCAAGGCGGGCAGATCACGAGGTCAGGAGACCGAGACCATCCTGGCTAACACGGTGAAACTCGGTGAAACCCGGTCTCTACTAAAAATACAAAAAATTAGCTGGGTATGGCAGTGGGCGCCTGTAGTCCCAGCTACGTAGGAGGCTGAGGCAAAAGAACGGTGTGACCCCGGGAGGCGGAGCTTGCAGTGAGCCTAGATTGCGCAACTGCACTCTAGCCTGGGTGACAGAGCGAGACTCCGTCTCAAAAAAAAAAAAAAAAGCTCAGGGTTATAGGCTGGGCGCTGTGGCTTGCACCTGTAATCCCAGCACTTTAGGAGACCGAGGTGTGCAGATCACCTGAGGCCAGGAGCTCAAGACCAGTCTGGCCAACATGGTGAAACCTCGTCACGCCTAAAAATACAAAAACTAACCAGGCATGGTGGCAGGCGCCTGTAGTCCCAGCTACTCGGGAGGCTGAGGCAGGAGAGTCACTTGAACCCAGGAGGTGGAGGTTGCAGTGAACCGAGATCACACCACTGCACTCCAGGCTGGGCTACAGAGCGAAACTCTGTTTCAAAAAAAAAAAGAAAGAAAGAATTCAGGGTTGGCAGAACGAGCTGTAGTGTCTTTGCCTTGCATCCTGGCATCTCCTCTGGCCTGACTCGCCAGGGTGATTGTAGGAGTTGTTCCTACCTATCCATAGCTCTCAATACTATTGCTCTGCCCCTCATGGAGATTCTGTGAGCCACCCAACATCCTGTAATAACTTTCTTTCCTGTTTAAACTGAAGTGAGTTGGTTTGTTTTGTTTGCAACTAAGAATCTTGATTGACACACTGCATAATAACTCTATCACTATGTGTACCATTTGTATTATTTTGAAATTATTTTTTAGTTGTTTAATTAGTTTTTTAAAGTAATGATAGAGTCACCTGTGAAGCCACTATCCCAAAATAAAATGTAGAACCTTAACGATAACCTGCATCTGACCATATACCTCCCTCCCCACCCAACCTCTTTCCCAACCCTAGTAACCATCCTCCTGAACCTTATGCTCATCATTCCCTCTTGCATATTATTTTTAATTTTCTGTTGAAATATAACATACATTTAATAAACTGAGCAAATAGTAAGTGCACAATTCAAATAATTTATGTGTGCATAAATTTTTGTGTAACCAAATCAACATATAAACATTTCCCACCAGGTGCGGTGGCTCACTCCTGTAATCCCAACACTTTGGGAGGCCGAGGCGGGTGGATCACTTGAGGTCCAGAGATTGAGACCATCCTGGCTAATCCAGTGAAACCCCATCTCTACTAAAAATACAAAAAATTAGCCAGGCGTGTTGGTACATGCCTGTAATCCCAGCTACTTAGGAGGCTGAGGCAGGAGAATTGCTTGAACCCAGGAGGCGGAGGTTGCAGTGAGCTGAGATCGTGCCATTGTACTCCAGTCTGGGCAACAAGAGCAAAACTCCATCTCAAAAAACAAACAAAGAAATATTTCCCATCCCCTAGAAGCCTCTCTGGTGATCTCTCCCAGCCAATTCCTGACACTTGAGAGTTACCAGTATCCTTACCTCTGTCACCCTAGGTTTGTTTTGACTTTTTTTTTTTTTTTTGAGATAGAGTCTCACTCTGTCACCCAGGCTGGAGTGCGACGCACGAACTCTCCTCACTGCAACCTCTGCCTCCCGGGTTCAAGTGATTCAGTGATTCTCTGGCTTCATCTTCCCAAGTAGCGGGGATTACAGGCATGTGCCACCATGCCCAACTAGTTTTGTATTTTTAGAAGAGATGGGGTTTTGCCACATTGGTCAGGCTGATCTTGAACTCCTGACCTCAGGTGATCTGCCCACCTCTGCCTCCCAAAGTGTTGGGATTACAGGCGTGAGCCACTGCACCTGGCCTGTTTTGCCTGTTCTTAAACATTTAAACAAAGTAGGCCTGGCACAGTGGCTCATGCTTTTGATCCCAGCAACGTGGGGTATGTTTTAGTACAAGGCGGAAGGATCACTTGAGCTCGGGAGTTCAACACCAGCCTGGGCAACACAGCAAGACCTCATCTCTACAAAAATTTTTTAGAAAAATTAGCCAGATGTGGTGGCTCATGCCTGTAGTCCCAGCTACTTGGGGTGAGCTGAGGTGGGAGGATCACTTGAAGCCAAGGGTTCAAGGGTGCAGTGAGCTATGATCACACCACTGCACTCCAGCTTGGGTGACAAAGAGAGATCCTGTTTCAAAATAAATAAATAAACAAATAAAATTGTGAAGTATGTTTTTTTACAGTATGCATTTTTTTTGTCTGGCTTCTTTCACTATCATGTTTCTGCAATTCTTCTGTTTTTGCAAGTAGCAATAGTTGTTCTTGGTTTTTTTTTTCTTTTTTTGAGATGGAGTATTGCTCTTGTTGCCCAGGCTGGAATGCAATGAATGGCACGATCTCGGCTCACTGCAACCTCCGCCTCCTGGGTTCAAGTGATACTCCTGCCCTAGCCTCCTGTGTACTTGGGATTACAGGTGCACACCACCACGCCCAGCTAATTTTTTTTTGTATTTTTAGTAGAGATGGGGTTTCACCATGTTGGCCAGGCTGGTCTCCAACTCCTGACCTCAGGTGATCCGCCCCCCTCAGCCTCCTAAAGTGCTGTGATTACGGGTGTGAGTCACCGGGCCTGGCCTCATATTTTTCTTTAAATTGATTCACTTCGTTTATTTTATTTATTTATTCATTTTATTTATGTATTTATTTATTTTGAGATGGAGTCTCCCTCTGTCACCCAGGCTGGAGTGCAGTGGTGTAATCTTGGCTCACTGCAACCTCTGCCTCCCTGGTTCAAGCGATTCTCCTGCCTCAGCCTCCTGAGTAACTGGAATTACAGGTGCCCACTGCCATGCTCGGCTAATTTTTGTATTTTTAGTAGAGATGGGGTTTCGCCATGTTGGCCAGGCTGGTCTCGAACTTCTGACCTCAGGTGATCTGCCCACCTTGGCCTCCCAAAGCGCTGGGATTACAGGTGTGAGCCACCTGGCTTTTTTTTTTTTTTTTTTGAGACATGGTTTCACTCTGCGGCTGGAAGTGCAGTGGCATGATGATGGCTCACTGCAGCCACCACGTCCTAGGTTCAAGCAATCCTCCTACCTCAGCACTCCCACCCCTGAGTAGCTGGGACTACACGTGCGAGCCACCATGCATGGCTAATTTGTTTTTATTTTTTGTAGAGACAGGGTCCCACTATGTTGCCCAGGCTGGTTTCAAACTCCTGGCCTCAAGCAATTCTCCTGCTTCAGCCTCCCAAAGTGCTGGGATAACAGGCATGAGCCACTTTGCCAGGCTATTTATTTTCTGTATTTTTTTTTTAGACGGATTCTCGCTCTGTTGCCCACGCTGGAGTGCAGTGGTGCGATCTTGGCTCACTGCAAGCTCCGCCTCCCAGGTTCATGCCATTCTCCCGCTTCAGCCTCCCAAGTAGCTGGGACTATAGGTGCCCGCCACCGCGCCTGGCTAATATTTTGTATTTTTAGTAGAGACGAGGTTTCACCGTGTTAGCCAGGATGGTCTCGATCTCCTGACCTCGTAATCTGCCCGCCTTGGCCTCCCTAAGTGCTGGGATTACAGGCATGAGCCACCATGCCGGGCCTATTTTCTAAATAAAATAGTTTGAATACTAATTCATATTAGTACATATGCCTCATTCTTTTTTTTTTTTTTTTTCCCGAGACGAGGTTTTGCTGTCTCGCCTAGGCTGGAGTGCAGTGGCTCGATCTCGTCTCACTGTAACCTCCGCCTCCCAGGTTCAAGCAATTCTCCTGACTCAGCCACCCAAGAAGGTGGGATTACAGATGCCCGCCACCATGCCCAGCTAATTTTTGTATTTTTAGTGGAGACAGGGTTTCACCATGCTGGCCAGGCTGGTCTCAAACTCCTGACCTCGTGATCCGTCTGCCTCGGCCTCTCAAAGTGCTGGGATTACAGACATGAGCCACTGTGCCCGGCCTTTTTTATTTTTTCTTCAAATGGTATCTGACCATGTTGCCCAGGCTGGATTTGAACTCCTGGGCTGAAACTATCCTCCCGCTGATAGATGCAGGAGGCAGATAAGGGGAAGGCCTGCCTGTACACTAGAAGAACAGGGTGGAGCCACAGGAAGTTCGGGAAGTTTAAACTGGGTGCAGGGAGAGTAGCCTAGCCTCTTCAGTTTCTGTGCAGTGGCCTGGTAATCAATCTGCTAGGTAGAGGCCTGTTAGCAGAATCCCCTCTCACCTCTCGCTTTGCTGAGAGTTTTTTCTTTTTGCCTTATCACCCAATGAATTCCACTCTCCTCACCCTTCAATGTCTCCGCTTTCCTAATTCTTCCCGGTTGTGTGACAAGAACCTGGTTTTAGCTGAATTAAGGAGCAAAATTCGCAACACCTCTGCCTCCTGTGTAGCTGGGATTACAGACTTTTGTCACTACACCTTCCTCCTCCTCCTCCTCCTCCTCCTCCTCCTCCTCCTTCTTCTTCTAGTTCCTGCATAGTTTTTCTAGTACCATAATTTATCTAGTCCCCTACTGGTGAACACTGACCTTATTTCCAATGTTTTCCTATTACAAAAAATGTTAGGACAAATAACCAAGTTCATCGGTTATTTTGTTCATTGCATATTTATCTAAGAGATAAATTTTTAGAGATGAAACGGCTAGGAACAACCGGCTGGTTTTTCATTCTTTTTTTTTTTTGGTGGGGAGGCTGGGCAATCAACCTCCTCAGGTTGAAGCCTTTTTTTTTTTCTTTTTAGACAGGGTATGGCTCTGTCACCCAGGCTGGAGTGCAGTGGCATGATCATGGCTCACTGCAGCATTAACCTCCTGGGTTCAACCAATGCTCCCATCTCAACCTCCAGAGTAGCTGGGACTGCAGGCACGTACCAGCACACCCAGCTAATTTTTGTATATTTTATAGAGATGGGGTCTCCCTATGTTGCTCAAGCTGGTTTTGAATTCCTGGGCTCAAGCGATTTTGTCTCCTTAGCTTCCCAAAGTGCTGGGATTACAGATGTGAGTCATGGTGTTTGGCCGAGACCTTATATTTGAAGACATCTTTATTTTATTTTATTTATTTTATTTTATTTTTGAGACGGAATCTTGCTCTGTCGCCAGGCTGGAGTGCAGTGGCACAATCTTGGCTCACTGCAAGCTCTGACTCCCTGGTTCAAACGATTCTCCTGCCTCAGCCTCCCGGGTAGCTGGGATTACAGGCACACACCATGCCCAGCTAATTTTTCTGTATTTTTAGTAGAGACGGGGTTTCACCATGTTGGCCAGAATGGTCTTGAACTCTTTAACTCATGATCTGACCGCCTCAGCCTCCCAAAGTGCTGGGATTACAGGCATGAGCCACTGCGCCCGGCCTTAAAGACATCTTTATAGAGGTATAATTGCCATACCATAAAATGCACACACTTTAAGTGTATAATTGAATGATTTATAGTAAATTTATTGAGTTGTACAACCACCATGACCAGAAAAAACAAACTCAGTTTCTCCCACTATACTCACAACAGGCCTCTGACACAAGATGTATGGGGGTTTTCCCCACACATCAGGCAATCAATCAGTTCTGCAGTGGACACCCGTTGAGTGTTTTCTAGTCCAAATAAATTCTGATACTATCCACCTGAAAATAACACCAGGTCCCATAGGTTGAGGGCTCAGTCCCTAAAACCACCCCCACTTCAGATGCCAGTAGTAAGTTCAGGCCTCCAGAACTTCAAACTAACCAGCCATAAATCAGAATTCCCACAACTCCCTCCTTGGGTTCTATTAATTTGGTAGAGGGACTTACAGAACTCAGGGAAACATATACATTATATCAGATGAAGAGAACAAAGGGTAAAGTCTGAAAGGGTCTGGAGCACAGGAGCTTTGATCCCCATGAAGCTGGGGTGTTGCCTCCTCCTGCGTGTGGATGTGCTCCCATTCACCGTCCTGGAAGCCTACAGGTGTTCAGCTATTTAGAAGCTCTCTGAACCCAGTCATTTTGGTTTATAATGGAAGCGTCAGGCTGGGCCCAGAGGCTCACGCCTGTAATCCCAGCACTTTGGGAGGCGTAGGCACGTAGATCACCTAAGGTTGGGAGTTCGAGACCAGCCTGGCCAACACGGTGAAACCCCATCTATACTAAAAAGACAAAAATTAGCTGGTTGTGGTGGTGGATGCCTGTAGTCCCAACTACTCAGGAGGCTGAGGCACGAGAATCGCTTGAACCTGGGAGGCAGAGATTGCAGCGAGCTGAGATCATGCCATTGCTCTCCAGCCTGGGCAACACAGCGAGTCCCCTGTCTCAAAATAAAATAAAATAAAATAAAATAAAATAAAATAAAGCATCATTATGTAAGCGTGACTGATAAATAATTGGCCATTGGTGATTAACTTCACTTTGAGACCCTCCCTGGAGGTTGGGTGTGGGGCTGAAACTTCTAACCCTTTGACTAAATGGTTGGATCATCTGGCAGCCAGACCCCCATCCTGTGGTTATCTTGGAACTTTCCCCAAATCCTCTCATTAACATAAATTCGGTCAGGTGCTGTGGCTCACACCTGTAATCCCAGCACTTTGGGAGGCCAAGGCGGGCAGATCATGAGGTGAGGAGATTGAGACCATCCTGGCTAACATGGTGAAACCCTATCTCTACTAAAACAAAACACAAAAAACTAGCCGGGTGTGGTGGCATGTGCCTGTAATCCCAGCTATTCAGGAGGCTGAGGCATGAGAATCACTTTAACCTGGGAGGCAGAGGTTGCAGTGAGTGGAGATCGCACCACTGCATTCCAGCCTGGTAACACAGCAAGACTCCCTCTCAAAGCAAAACAAAACAAAACAAAACATATACTCAAGTGTGTTTGAAAAGGGATTGTTTTAAATAATAATCTTTTTATCTTTCACCTTCTGGCACTGAAGCTATTCCTAGAGGGGCTTCAAGGATCTAGGACAAAAGGCCAAATACTTTAACAAAAGATATTCTTTTTTTTTTTTT
>NW_012112475.1:254546-261320 GCF_000951035.1 Colobus angolensis palliatus | reverse complement strand
CCTCCCACCTCAGTCTCCCAAGTAGGGACTATAGGCATGTGCCACCATGCCTAGCTAATTTTTGTATTTTTTGTAGAGATGGGGTTTCACCATGTTGTCCAGCCTGGTCTCTAACTCTGGGCTCAACCCATCTGCCTGCTTCAAACTCTGGGCTCAACCCAGCTGTTTGCCTCAGCTTCCCAGAGTGCTGGGATTATAGGCATGAGCCACCTCATCCAGGTTACTTTTTGTTTCTATAGATTTGCCTTTTCTGGACAGTCCATATACATGGAATATATGATATTTTTGTGACTGGTTTAAACCAAAAAGTATCTGAGACAAGTCTCAATCAATTTATAAGTTTATTTTCTATGGTTAAGAATGTGCTAGGGAGGCAGGTCTGTGCCTTTCTCCAAAGATGTTTTTCGGGGCTTCAATATTTCAAGGGGAAAAGCAGGCTTGGAGGGGAAAGAGGAAGGGTGAGGTCACATTACTGAATCCACATGTTGCAAGAGAAAAAGAAGCTGGTAGAGGAAAAGTCAATTGTGTATTCATGTGGTGGTCAGTAAATTGTACCAATTTGGGAGGCTGAGGTGGGAGGATCACTTGAGCTTAGGAATTTGAGACCAGCCTGGGTGACATAGTGAGATCTTGTCTCTATTTATTAAAAAAAACTTATGGCCAAGTGTGGTGGTTCACACCTGTAATCCCAGCACTTTGTGGGGCCGAGGTGGGTGGATCCCCTGAGGTCAGGAGTTCCAGACCAGCTTGGCCAACATGGTGAAACCCTTCTCTACTAAAAATACAAAAACTACCTGGGCCTGGTGGCTGGTGCCTGAAATCCCAGCTACTCAGGAGGCTGAGACAGGAGAATCACTTGAATCTAGGAGGCAAAGTTTGCAGTGAGCCGAGATCGCGCCATTGCACTCCAGCCTGGGCAACAAGAGTGATACTCCATCTGAAAAAAAAAAATTAGCTGAGTGTGGTGGCACGTGCTTGTAATCCCAGCTACTCAGGAGGCTGAGGTAGGAGAATCACTTGAACCCAGGAGGCAGAGGTTGCAATGAGCCGAGATCATACCACTGTGCTCCAGCTTGGGCAACAGAGCAAGAATCCATCTCAAAAAATAAAGTAAAATAATAAAATGGCATCCCATTGTGGATATTCCATATACATGGACTATGTGATATTCTGTGTCTGGTGTAGACCAAAAAGTTTCTGAGACAGGTCTCAATCAATTTCGAAGTTTATTTTGCCAAGTTAAGAATATGCCAGGGAGGCGGCCCTGTGCTTTTGTCTAAAGATGATTTAGAGAAAGGAACACTAATTTCACTAATGACTAATGATGTTGGGCTTATTTTCATGGGCTTATTAGCTATTTCTGGATCTTTTTTGGTGAAATGTCCATTCGGATCTTTTGTCCATTTTTTTTTTTTTTTTTTTTTTGAGACGCAGTCTCGCTCTGTCGCCCAGGCTGGAGTGCAGTGGCCAGATCTCAGCTCACTGCAAGTTCCGCCTCCTGGGTTTAGGCCATTCTCCTGCCTCAGCCTCCCGAGTAGCTGGGACTACAGGCGCCCGCCACCTCACCCGGCTGTTTTTTTTGTATTTTTTAGTAGAGACGGGGTTTCACCATGTTAGCCAGGATGGTCTCGATCTCCTGACCTCGTGATCTGCCCGTCTCGGCCTCCCAAAGTGCTGGGATTACAGGCTTGAGCCACCGCACCCGGCCTTTTGTCCATTTTTAAAATGAGTAGTTTGTCTTATTATGGAGTTGTAAGAGCTCTTTGTATATTGTGACTATAAGTTCTTTATCATGTATGTATTATACAGATATTTTCTCCTAGTGTGTGGCTTTTCTTTCATTTTCTTGACGATGACTTTTAAAAAATTAAAGTAAAATTCACATAGCATAAAATTAACCATTTTAGGGCTCAGCACTGTGACTCACACCTGTAATCCCAACATTCTGGGAGGCCGAGGTGAGCGGATCACGTGGGATCAGGTGTTCGAGACTAGCCTGGCCAACAAGGTGAAACGCCACCTCTACTAAAAATACAAAAATTCGCTGGGCATGGTGGTGCAAGCCTGTAATCCCAGCTACGCGGGGGGTCTGAAGCAGGAGAATTGCTTCAACCCAGGAGGAGGAGGTTGCAGCCTGAGTGATAGAGCGAGACTCCATTTCAAGGAGAAAAATAAATAAACAAATATTTTAAGTGAACAATTAAAAAAATTGTTTTTAAGAGATGGGGTCTTGCTATATTGCCTAGGCTGGTCTCAGACTCCTGAGTTCAAGCAATTCTCCTGAGCAGGGGAAGCTGCAAACCAGGCCTGCGTGGCAGGCTAAGTCTTCAGTGGGACCTGCTGAATAGGCATAAGGGGCACCTGCAGGCCTTCAGACCAGTCTGCAACCTCTGGCTGAGTAGCAGTGAACTCAGGAGCTGGAGCAGTCTCTGTTCACCCTGAAATTCCTCCTTGGTCAAAGCCTTTCCATCAGTAGCCTGCTCTTCATTTTCAGTCTCTTCAGAATCTCTGTAGAAGCAGAGATCAGGCATGACCTCCCACGAGTGTTCACATGGTACCACACACGTGCAGAACTTCCTGGGCCAGCCTCCACCACATTCAACCCACTGAGGAAGCTCTCTTGTTGCATGGTTTGCCAATGTCCACATAGCACAGAGGAGAATCTGTGTGATGCAGAGCAATGGTAAGTGGGTGTATCTAAGAAGCCTCTGTGAGAGGCTGGTGGTCAGCCCTGGGGTCAGTAGCCACGAAAAGCCATGGCTCCCAGAAGGCTGCCTGGATCTGGTTAGTGACAGTTCTAGGAGTGAAGTGGCCAGCAACTGGAGTGGCTCCAGGGGCAGCAGCAAACTTCAGCACAGCTGGCTGGACAGTGTCCCTGGAAGATAGGACAGTGACATCAGCAGGGTTTTCAATGGCAACAATGGCATGAGGTGCCAGCAGAAGCTTCTCCCAGGTCCTCTTCAGATTGATGATGTAGATGCTGTCACTTTTCCTCTTATAGATGTGCTATTCTGGCCAGTCGCAGTGGCTCTTGCCTGTAATCCCAGCACTTTGGGAGGCTAAGGCAGGCAGATCACTTGAGGATTTGAGGTCAGGAGTTTGAGACCAGCCTGGCCAACATGATGAAACCCTCTCTCTACTAAAAATACAAAAATTAGCCAGGCATGGTGGCGTGCACCTGTAATCCCAGCTACTCAGGAAGCTGAGGCAGGAGAATCGCTTGAATCTAGGAGGCAGAGGTTGCAGTGAGTGAAGATGGCGCCACTGCACTCCAGCCTGGGCGACAGAGTAAGACTTTGTCTAAAAAAAAAAAAAAAGAAAGAAAAAAAAAAAGTGCTGTTCCATTTGGAAGTCAAGGTTGATGCCACCTAAGTGGGTTCCTGCTATCCTGCTACAAGGAACTTGAGGACATCTTCCTTCACTGGCAGGACATCAAGGGCTCTGGACATTGTGAAATTTTCCCTTGAAGTTACAATGGGAATCCACAACAATGTCATATGGACCCCTCCGTGGGTAGCAAAGAAAGCAAATGGTGTCTTTTAAGACACAGAAAAATTTGAATTTTGATGGTTTCATTGATCAATTTTTCATTTTATAGATTAAGCTTTTGCTGTCACATCTAAGAAAACTTTACCTAACCCAAGGTCTTGAAGATTTTTTCCTATGTCTTTTGTTTTGTTTTGTTTCGTTTAGTTTTGTTTTGAGACAAGGTCTCATTCTATCACCCAGACTGGAGTACAGTGGCAGGATCACAGCTCATTGCAGCCTCAACCTCCTGGTCTCATGCAATCCTCCTGTCTCAGCCTCCTGAGTACCTGGGACTACACACATGCAGCACTATGCCCAACTAATTTTTTATTTTTTGTAGAGATGGGGTCTTGCTATGTTGCCTATGGTTGTCTAGAACTCCTGGATACAAGCAATCCTTCCACTTCAGCCTCCCAAAGTGCTGGGATTACAGGCATATGACACTGTGCCCAGTCCTGACATATATTTTAAAAATTTTCATAGCTACAGCCAAATTGTCCTCCCACCATGCAATTGGCATCACATCAATTTATACTCCAATCAGGAGTATGGCTGTTTTCTCACATGCTTGGTAACATGGTTGAGATATCAAACTTTTTGTTCCTGACTGATCTGATAGTGAGAACATGGCATCTCATAGTTTTAATAGCTAAAATCCTACTTTAGCCACATCCTACACAATATCTGTGAAATGACCAGCTCAATGGGTTAGCCACCCACTGCTTCAGTATATACATTACTAAGGAATGCAACCACTAAGATAAAAGCTACCGTACAATCTACTGAAATACTGACAGAAGAAATTATACGATGTCTGGGATTTGCTTTGAAATAAGCCATCAATGGAGGCAGTAGATGAAACTATTTTTCTTTCTTTCTTTTTTTTTTTTTTTGAGACCAAGTCTTGCTCTGCCACAAGACTGGAGTGCAGTGCACGATCTCAGCTCACTGGAACCTATGCCTCTCAGGTTCAAGTGATTCTCCTGCCTCAACCTCCCTAGTAGCTGGGACTACAGGTGTGTGCCATCACACCTGGCTAATTTTGTATTTTTAGTAGAGACAGGGTTTCACCATGTTGGCCAGGCTGGTCTTGAACTCCTGACCTCGAGTTCTCCGCCTGCCTTGGCCTCCCCAAGTTTGGGATTACAGGCATGACCCATCGCATCCAGCCTTTTCTTAGAGATGAGGGTCTCTTTATGTTGCCCAGGCTGATCTCCAACTCCTGACTTCAAGTGATCACCTCACCTCTCAAAATGCTTGGATTACAGGTGTGAACCAACATGCCCAGCCTGAAAACTATTGTTACTGGTATTTGAAGCTTATGGCACTAGAAATTCATTATGCTGTTTTCTCTGTTCTTATCTATCTCTGATATTTTTCACAATAAAAACATATTTTTAGGTTGGGCACGGTGGCTCATGCCTGTTATCTTAGCACTTTGGGAGGCTGAAGCTGGCGGATTGCTTGAGCCCAGGAGTTTGAGACCAGCCTGGACAACACAGCAAAACCAGTCTCTATTTAAAATAAATAAATAAATAAATAAATAAATAGTTACTTCTTTCTTTATTTTTTGAGATGGAGGCTTGTTGCCCAGGCTGGGGTGAAATGATGCAATCTCAACTCACTGAAACTTCCGCCTCCTGGGTTCAAACAATTCTCCTGCCTCAGCCTCCTGAGTTGCTGGGATTACAGGCTCCTGACACCACACCCAATTAATTTTTGTTATTTTTAGTAGAGACGGGTTTTTGCCATGTTGGCCAGGCTGCTCTTGAACTCCTGATCTCAGGTGATTCACCTGCCTTGGCCTCTCAGAGTGCTGGGATTACAGGTGTGAACCACTGCACCTGGCAAAAGTTATTTTAAATGACCATTTATGGCACCACCTAAAATCATCTTGTGTACATCTGTCACTGCACAACCCCTTGAAAGAAGTTAGTTTAAAGGTTCAGAGTGAGGGCTCTAGAGTCATGCCGATCAAAAGTGAATCCTGATTCCATCAATTACTAGCTGATCTCAGGGAAGTCACCTAAACACTCTGGGATATTTGCCTCAGCTGAAAAATCAACATTACCGAACCAGGCTTGTTCTGCCCATTGCACAGTATGCCAATCACTGAGATGGTAAGTTTTGCAGCCAATAAAGAGATTATTCACAAGGGAGACCAGTGAAGAGATAGGAGAACAGGTCTGAAATCTGCATCTCTGAAAACAGGGTTGTCCAAGGTGTAGGGAAAGGTGACTGGAGGTAAAGAAAAGTGGGGCCATTGGTGATCTGTGCAAGCACAGTCAAGCTTTATGGTTCATAGGATGCATGTTCACAAAATGACATCACTAGTATGATCTAAGGATGGACTTTTTGGCCCTCTAACATTGAAAGGTCACCCATCAGACACTCAAGCAGGCCGAAGTGAAGGGTCGGTGGGCTCAGCCAGCTTCAACTGGACAAGAACTGACTGTGAGTTCCTGAAAAACAACTTAAGCAACCATTGTCATAGTGACCTATATATCAGATATATTATCTATAAGGAAACTGTGGAAGTCTAGTTATACACTGCTTAGCTATGTGACTTTTAGCTATATAGGTTTTAAAATCAACTAGAAGCAAGTGACTAAAAGGAAACAAATCAGAGCATGATATAGGCTGATAAAATTTCTAAAAGGAAAAAAGAGAAAAGCAAGTAAGGCAGGTTAAGTTTGTTTGTTTGTTTGTTTTGGAGACTGAGTTTCACTCTTGTCACCCAGGCTGGAGTGAGATGGCGCGATCTTGGCTCACTGCAACCTCTGCTTCCTGGGTCCAAGCAATTCTCCTGCCTCAGCCACCTGAGAAGCTGGAATTACAGATGCCCGCCACCATGTCCAGCTAATTATAGTACTTTCAGCAGAGACGGGGTTTCACCATATTGGCCAGGCTGGGCTCCAACTCCTGACCTCAGGTGATCTACCCACCTTGGCCTCCCAAACTGCTGGGATTACAGGCGTGAGCCACTGCGCCCAGCCAGGTTAAGTTTGATGGGCCTAATCAGGTCACAGCCCTTGGTTTCATTGAGCACACTTGGGCCTGTACTGTGTCAATATACTCTCATTTTATCCTTTCTACAACCTAAGAGGTAAGACATTAAGTCATGTTTCTTCTTCTTTCTTGTCTTTCTTTCTTTTTTTTTTTTTTGAGATGGAGTCTCACTCTCTTCCAGGCTGGAGTGCAGTGGTGTTATCTTGGCTCACTGCAGCCTCTGCTGCTTGGGTTCAA
>NW_012112475.1:239658-253136 GCF_000951035.1 Colobus angolensis palliatus | reverse complement strand
AAGAGACTCTTCCTTTCATTGATTCAGTAAGAGGCAGTTGTGATGAAGTTGAAAGAGACAGTCCTGGGTTCCAATCTCAGATCTGTTTCTTGAATTCACTGTGAATTTTGGCCAGTCACTTTCCCTTCTGAACCTGTTTCTTCCTCTATAAAAGTGGGAATCACAGTGACTCCTACCTCACTGGGTAGCTGTGGGATGAATAAAGGCATATCTAGTTCATAAAAACACAGTGGGCACTCAATATATGTCCTTGACTCCTCCTTTCTGTTTACAGAGGGGTTTCATTCAAGCATTTCCTGAGCACCCTTAAGATGTCACTACCAGCCGGGCGCGGTGGCTCAAGCCTGTAATCCCAGCACTTTGGGAGGCCAAGACGGGCGGATCACGAGGTCAGGAGATCAAGACCATCCTGGCTAACACGGTGAAACCCCGTCTCTACTAAAAAATACAAAAAACTAGCCGGACGAGGTGGCGGGCGCCTGTAGTCCCAGCTACTCGGGAGGCTGAGGCAGGAGAATGGCGTAAACCCGGGAGGCGGAGCTTGCAGTGAGCTGAGATCCGGCCACTGCACTCCAGCCTGGGCGACAGAGCGAGACTCCATCTCAAAAAAAAAAAAAAAAAAAGACGTCACTACCTGCCAGAAGACACATGAGTATGGATAAGACTGGCTCTTTCCCCTTGAAAGACTCATGGATAGTCTGGGCTCAGCGACTCATGCCTGTAATCTCAGCACCTTGGGAGGCTGAGGTGGGCAGATACTCTGAGGTTGGGAGTTCCAGACCAGCTTGACCAACATGGAGAAACCCTGTCTCTACTAAAAATATAAAATTAGCCGGGGGTGGTGGTGCATGCCTGTAATCCCAGCTACTCAGGAGGTGGAGGCAGGAGGATCGCTTGAACCGGAAGGCGGAGGTTGCAGTGAGCCGAGATCATGCCATTGCACTCCAACCTGGGCAACAAGTAGCAAAACTCCGTTTCAAAAAAATAAGACCAAAAAAAAAAAAAAAGGCTTTTGATTTGGGGAGGGAGGAAGGAGGAAATCTTCCCAGATTGAATGGTCCAAACTCCTGCCTCAAGATAAACAAAAGAAATGCATTTGACCTCAATTTCCAGATGTCAGCAGAGACCCAGAGAGGCAAGGTCACATGGCAAATAAATAGTAGGCAGGGAACTTGAACCCAGTTAGGAGGAACATTAGGAAAAGAGCAAGGAGAAAGGAACTTTGTAAATAAAATCATGCTAGTTTGTAGCCCAAAAAAGAGGAAGAATAGAACATGGAGCTGGCTGCAAATGGATCGGGGTTGGAAATTCAGCTGTGAAAATCAACTGCATTTTTTTTTTTTTTTTTGAGACGGAATCTCGCTCTGTCACCCAAGCTGGAGCGTGATGGGGTGATCTCGGCTCACTGCAAACTCCGCCTCCCAGATTCAAGTGACTCTCCTGCCTTAGCCTCCTGAGTTGCAAACTCCGCCTCCCAGATTCAAGTGACTCTCCTGCCTCAGCCTCCTGAGTAGCTGGGATTACAGGCTCATGCCCTCACCCTTAGCTAATTTTTGTATGTTTAGTAGAGATGAGGTTTCACTATGTTGGCCAGGCTGGTCTCCAACTCCTGACCTCAAGTGATCCACCTGCCTCGGCCTCCCAAAGTACTGGGATTACAGGCATGAGACACTGTGCCCAGCCTTTTTGGGTTTTTGTTTATATATTTGTTTTTGAGACAGAGTCTCACTCTGTCGCCCAGGTTTGAGTGCAGTTGTGTGAACACGGCTCATTGTAGCCTTGACCTCCTAGGCTCATTCGATCCTCCCCCCTCAGCCTTTTGCCACCACAGCTGGCTACTATTTTTATTTTATTTTTGTAGAGACAGGGTCTTACTATGTTGCTCAGGCTTGGGCTGCATTTTGCTTGCACAAGATTTCCTCCCAACACTATATTATGAAAATTTTCAAACATACAGAGCAGTTGAAAGAACTGTACAGTGAATGCTCATCCACCCATTACCTAGATTCTACAATTGTTAACTGTCTGCTACATTTGCTTTGTTGCATATTTACTCATTCATCAGTTTCTCCATCTCTCCCCCCATCCATCTTACTATTATTTTTTTGAGACAGAGTTTTACTCTGTTGCCCAGGCCAGAGTGCAGTGGCGTGATTTCTGCTTACTGCAACCTCCACCTCCAGGGTTCAAGCAATCCTTCTGCCTCAGCCACCCAAGTAGCTGGGATTACAGGCATGTGGCAGCAATCCCGGCTAATTTTTGTGTTCTTAGTAGAGATGGGGTTTTGCCATGTTGACCAGCCTGGTCTTGAACTCCTGACCTCTAGTGATCCACCTGCCTCAGCCTCCCAAAGTGCTGGGATTACAGGCCTGAGCCACTGTGCCTGGCCTATTTATTTATTTTTCGAGAGAGAGTATCTCTTTGTTGCCCAAGCTGGATTGCAGTGGCAAGATCTTCAACCTCCAGGGCTCAAGCAGTTCTCCTACCCTAGCCTCCTGAGTAGTTGGGACTACAGGTGTGAGCCATCACACCCAGCTAATTTTTTTTTTTTTTTTTTGAGACGGAATTTCGCTTTGTCACCTAGGCTGGAGTGCAGTGGTGTGATCTCAGCTCACTGCAACCTCCGCCTCCTGGGTTCAAGTAATTCTCCTGCCTCCGGCTCCCGAGTAGCTGGGACTGCAGGTGTCCACCACCACGCCCAGCTAATTTTTGTAGTTTTAGTAGAGACAGGGTTTCACCGGGTAGGCCAGGCTGGTCTTGAACTCCTGACCACAGTGCTGCTAGGATTACAGGTATGAGCCACTGTGCCCAGTCCCATCTAATTTTCTGATGCATTTCAAAGAAGTTGCAGAGTTCACTACCTCTAAACACTTCAACATGCCTATCATTAACTACAATTTACTATTTGTTTCTGGATTTTTTTGGTTTTTTTTGGAGACAAAGTTTTGCTCTGTCGCCCAAGCTAGAGTGCAGTGGCGAGACCTTGGCTTACTGAAACCTCCACCTCCCGGGTTCAAGCAGTTCTCCTGCCTCAGCCTCCCGAGTAGCTGGGATTACAGGCACCTGCCACCACGTCCTGCTAGTTGTTTGGTATTTTTAGTAGAAACGGAGTTTCACCATGTTGGTCAGGCTGGTCTTGAATTCCTGACCTCAGGTGGTCTATCTGCCTCAGCCTCCGAAAGTGCTGGGATTACAGGCGTGAGCTACCGCACCTGGCCTAGATGGGTTTTTGTTTTGTTTTGTTTGAGATAGAGCCTCATTCTGTCGCCCAGACTGGAGTGCAGTGGCACAATTTTGGCTCACTGCAATCTCCACCTGCCAGGTTCAAGCGATTCTTATGCCTCAGCCTCCCAGGTAGCTGGGATCACAGGTGGATGCCAACATACCTGGCTAATTTTTTTTTTTTTTTTTTTTTTGTATTTTTAGTAGAAGCAGGGTTTCTCCATGTTGGCCAGGCTGGTCTTGAACTCCTGGCCTCAAGTGACCCACCCACCTTGGCCTCCCAAAGTGCTGGCATTACAGGTGTGACCCATCGCAGCTGACCTAAGTGTTATTTTTTGTTTTACCTGGATGGTCCTTGGAGGCATTTAAGTTTATTACCTCTGATCTAGAAAGTGTATTATAAAGCCTTGGAAGTAGGGTTGCCAAATAAAATATAGAATGCCCAGTTGAATTTTAATTTCAGATAAACAATGAGAAAATTTTTAGTAATAGTATGTTACATGCAATAGCTGCACATATTTACACTAAAAATATCTGTTGTTTATCTGAAATTCAAATTTAACTGGGCATTCTATATTTTTATTTTCTAAATCTGGCAACCTGGGACCATGGACAGAACTTGTGTACCTTATTTCAAGGATAAGTAAACAGTCTTAAAGAGAAATAATAAGCCATCACACCCAGCCTTAAGTGGTTTCTTTGGATCCAGATCTCAGGCCCCCAGAAGCCCTGTGGTGTCTTCTCTCCATTAACACACAGTTTTTCAAGCCTTCCTCTGGCAAGTGAAAGCAAAGAGGCTCCAGGACAGAGGGGGACAATAGTATGACTAAGTGTTCTGCAGGGAAATCTGGTAAGTGGCAGGTGGCATGTGGGCCGCTGGGGTTTTTCTCCCAACTCCTTCTAGCTCTGCAGCCCTGCTTCCTGCCCTCCTCCTCCCCAAGAGGCCTAGGAACCTCCATCCCTTGCTGGTGACAGTTCCTCCAGGTTTCTGGCCCCTGCTCTAGCAGGGCTAGTCCTGTCCTGGATTGGCACAGGTGTCATAGGCAGAAGGAAGGTAAGGGTGGCTCAGTTTTATCAACCACTGATCCTGCATTCCGACCAGGCCAAGACCAGGCTGAGTTCTGGATCAGGGAACTTGAGAGCTAGAGCCACATAGCATGGGAGAATGAGGAAATGGCCAGGCTGGGATTCCCTGCCCTCGCAAACTCGGCTTCTTCTTGGACAATCACCAACTACAAACCCGGGATGTTCTAGAATCTTTACAACATCCTAGGAGGTAGGTTCTATTAGACTCATTTAGAGATTTGGACACTGAGGTTCAGGTGACTTTTCCTAAGAACCCCTGCCCCTCGGCCCCACAAGCAATTTATTGACATAATAAGGACTAGATCCTTGATACATATGCCACTGAAGCCGAAATTACTAACTCCTGTTAGGTACTGCCTCCCAGATGAGAGCTGACCCACCCTATTGGCATTAGTAAGAAGGGTAGGATAGCATAGTCCAGTGGTTCTCAAAGTGTCACGCTAGGTGGGCATCAGCATTACCTGGAACTTACTAGAAATGCAATTTCTCAGCTGGGCACGGTGGCCCATGCCTGTAATCCCAGCACTTTGGGAGTCCAAGGCGGGTGGATCACCTGAGGTCAGGAGTTCAAGACTAGCCTAGCAAACATGGTGAAACCCTGTCTCTACTAAAAATACAAAAAATTAGCTGGGTATGGTGGCAGGAGCTTGTAATCCCAGCTACTTGGGAGGCCGAGGAAGGAGAATTGCTTGAACCCCGGAGGTGGAGGTTGCAGTGAGCCAAGATTGTGCCATTGCACTCCAGCTTGGGCAACAAGAGCGAAACTCCGTCTCAAAAAAAAAAAAAAAAAGAAAAGAAAGAAAGAAAAGAAAAAAGAAAAAAAGAAATGCAATTTCTCAGTCCTAACAGAGCTTCCTGACTCAGAAATTCTTGGGTGATACCTAGCAATCTGAGTTTTAACAAGTCCTTCAGGCAATTCTGATGCACTATAAAGCTTTTATACATTGATATGTAGTAGAAAGAGATGCATTTTCCAAACAAAATGAGTATGCATTTATTTATTTATATTACCATTATTAGAGATGGAGTCTGTGTTGTCCAGGGTGGTCTAGAACTCCTTACCTCAAAGGATCCTCCTGCGTCAGCCTCCCAAAGTGCTGGGACTATAGGCATGAGACACTACTCCTGGCCAATATCCATTTAAAATAGATATTTGGGACTGGGTGCAGTGGCTCACACTTTGGGAAGCTGAGGCCAGTGGATCACCAGAGGTCAGGAGTTCAAGATCAGCCTGGCCAACATGGTGAAACCCTGTTTCTACTAAAAATGCAAAAAGATTAGCTGGGCATGGTGGCAGGTACCCGTAATCCCAGCTACTTGGGAGGCTGAGGCAGGAGCTAAGATCGCGCCACTGCACTCCAGCTTGGGCAACAGAGCGAGACTCTGTCTCAAAACAAAAAAACAAAGCCTCTTGGAGGCTGAGGCAGGAGGATTGCTCGAGTTCAGGAGTTTGAGGCTCCTATGATCACACCATTGCACTACAGCCCAGGTGACAGAGCAACACCTTGTCGCTAAATAAATAAAAATGAAATAAAATAAAACATATATTTGTTTTAAGTAAGCTTTTATTGATGTATAATATAGAGAAAAATGCAGAAATAATAAGTATATGGCTTGAGAAAGTGAGAAAGCCTGTGTACTGTCAGAGGCATTTGAACCAGAGCAACTCCATCTTGAATAGGGGCTGTGTAAAACAAGGCTGAGACCTACTGGGCTGTATTCCCAGGAGGTTAGGCATTCTTTTTTCTTTTCTTTTCTTTTTTTTTGAGATGGAGTCCTACTCTGTCGCCCAGGCTGGAATGCAGTGGCATGATCCCTCTCACTGCAACATCCGCCTCCTCCTGGGTTCAAGCGATTCTCCTGCCTCAGCCTCTTGAGTAGCTGAGATGACAGGTGCCTGCTATCATGCCTGGCTCATTTTTGTATTTTCAGTAGAGACGGGGTTTCACCATATTGGCCATGCTGGTCTCAAACTCCTGACCTTGTGATCCGCCTGCCTCAGTCTCCCAAAGTGCTAGGATTACAGGCATGAGAGGTTAGGCATTCTAAGTCACAGAATGAGAGGAGGTTGGCACAAGCTACAGGTCATAAAGGCCTTGCCGATAAAGAAGTTGGCTAAAACCCACCAAAACAAAGATGTCAATGAAAGTGACCTCTGGTCATCCTCACTGCTCATTATATGCTAATTATAATGGATTAGCATGTGAAAGACACTCCCACTAGTGCCATGATGGTTTACAGATGCCATGGCAACATCCAGAAGTTACCCTATATGGTCTAAAAAGGGGAGTAACCCTCAGCTCTGGGAATTGGCCACCCCTTTCCTGGAAAACTCATAAATTATCCATTCCTTGTTTAGCATATAATCAAGAAATAACTCTAAGTATCCTTAGGCCAGTATCTCGAGCCACTGCTCTGCCTTTGGGGTAGCCATTCTTTTTTATTCCTTTACTTTCTTTCCCTTTTTTTTTAGACAGAATCTTGCTCTGTCTCCCAGGCTGGAATGAAGTGGCACGATGTCAGCTCACTGCAATCTCTACCTCCTGGGTTCAAGTGATACTCCTGCCTCAGCCTCCTGAGTAGCTGGGATTGCGGGCGTGCATCACCATGCCTGCCTAACTTTTTTTGTATTTTTAGTAGAGACAGGGTTTCACCATGTTGGCCAGGCTGGTCTCAAACACCTGACCTCCAGCGATCCACCTGCCTCGGCCTCCCAAAGTGCTGGGATTACAGGTGTGAGCCACCACCCCTGGTCTCCTTTACTTTCTTTTATCCTTTTTTTTTTGAGATAGAATCTCGCTCTGTCGCCCAGGCTGGGGTGCAGTGGCACGATGTCGGCTCACTGCAGCCTCCGCCTTGCCTCCTGATTCCTCGTTCAAGCAATTCTCCTGCCTCGGCCTCTGGAGTAGCTGGTATTATGGGCACCCGACTCCATGCCCAGCCAATTTTTGCATTTTTAGTAGAGGCGGGGTTTCACCATGTTGGCCAGGCTGGTCTTGAACTCCTGACCTCGTGATCCGCCTGCCTCGGCCTCCCAAAGTGCTGGGATTATAACTGTCAGCCACAGCGCCTGGCCCCTTTACTTTCTTAATAAACTTCTTATCTGCTGGGCGCCGTGGCTTATGCCTGTAATCCCAGCACTTTGGGAGGCCAAGGCAAGTGGATCACCTGAGGTCAGGAGTTCAAGATCAGCCTGGCCAACATGGTGAAATGCCGTCTCTACTAAAAATACAAAAATTAGCAGGGTGTGGTGGTGTGCACCTGTAATCCCAGTTACTTGGGAGGATGAGGCAGGAGAATCACTTGAACCCAGGAGGCAGAGGTTGCAGTGAGCTGAGATTGCGCCACTGCACTCCAGCCTGGGCAGCAAGAGCAAAACTCTGTCTGAAAAAATAATAATCATCATAATAAATAAAGAAATAAATAACTTGTTTTCACTTTATTGTATGGACTCGCCCCAAATTCTTTCTTGCACGAGATCCAAGAACCCTCTCTTGGGGTCTGAATCAGGACCCTTTTCCTGAAACAGTAACACCATTCAGATCAGGACACAGAATATTATCACCCATCCTGAGAGGTGTCTTTGTGCCTTCTTCCAGGTATTCCCTCCCCTCAAAGAGTAACCAGTATCCTGACTTCTAACACCATAACTAGTTTTGCCTAACCTTATATAGTTTTTAAAAGTGTAGGTGAATACAGAATCTGGAGCTACAGGACTTAGGGTTAGATCCCTGGTTCCTGGCTGAGTGATCTTGAACAAGCCATTTAATTTCTGTCACACTCAGTTTTCTTCTCTGTATAATGGTCATAAAAATACCTCGTACTGGCCGGGCACAGTGGCTCACACCTGTAATCCCAGCATTTTGGGAGGCCAAGGCGGGCAGATCACGAGGTGAGGAGATTGAGACCATCCTGGCTAACACGGTGAAACCCCATCCCTACTAAAAATACAAAATTAGCCAGGCATGGTGGTGCATGCCTGTAATCCCAGCTACTCGGGAGGCTGAGGCAGGAGAATTGCTTGAATCCAGGAGGCAGAGGTTGTGGTGAGCCAAGATCACGCCATTGCACTCCAGCCTGGGCAACAAGAGTGAAACTCTGTCTGGGAAGGGAAGGGGAAGGGGAAGGGGAAAGGGAAGGGGAAATGCAAATTCTGCCAGGCACGGTGGCTTAAGCCTGTAATCCCAGCACTTTGGGAGGCCGAGGCAGGTGGATCACTTGAGGTCAGGAATTCGAGACCAGCCTGGCCAACATGGGGAAACTGCATCCCTACAAAAATACAAAAATTAGTCAGTCATGGTGGCACACACCTGTAATCCCAGCTGCTTGGGAGGCTGAGGTAGGAGAATCGCTTGAACCTGGGAAGCAGAGGTGGCAGTGAGCGGAAGTTGGGCCACTGCACGCCAGCCTGGGCGACAGAGTGAGACTCAGTATCAAAAAAAAAGCAAATTCTCAGGCCCCACCCCAAACCTACTGAATCAGACACTCTGGGAGTGGCCTCAGCAATCTATGGTTTAACTAACCTTGCAGGCAATTCTGATAAGTACTGAGGTTTGAAAATCACTGCACTAGAGAATCTGAATGAGGATAGGGGCGCAGGAATCGGTATTTTAGCAATCTTTCCTAAGGCATGTTGCAGGAAACATGAAGTGGTTTTGAAAGTACTTTGCTTGAGGCTTGAAGGCTTGAACTTAGGAGTTTGGCTTTTGTGTTTTTTTAGATGGGGTTTCACTCTGTCACTCAGGCTGGAGTACAGTGGTACGATCTTGGCTCACTGCAGTCTCGTCTCCTGAGTTCAAGCAATTCTCCCACCTCAGCCTCCTGAGTAGCTGAGATTACAGGAGTGTGCCACCATGCCCAACTAATTTTTGATTTTTTTTTTTTTTTGAGACAGAGTCTCGCTCTGTGGCCCAGGATGGAGTTCAGTGGCGCAATCATGGCTCACTGCAACCTCTGCCTCCTGGGTCCAAGCAATTCTCTGCCTCGGCCTCCCGAGTAGCTGGGATTACAGGCACCCGCCACCACGCCCGGCTAATTTTTGTATTTTTAGTAGAGATGGGGTTTCACCATGTTAGCCAGGCTGGTCTTGAACTCTTGACCTCAAGTGATTCGCCCGCCTTGGCCTCCCTAACTGCTAGGATTACAGGTGTAAGCCACCGAGCCTGGCCAAGCCTAGGAGTTTGAGAACAGCCTGGGCAACACAGGGAGTCCACGTCTCTACAAAAATAAAAAAAATTAGCCTGGTGTAGTGGCTTGAGCCTGGAGTCCCAGCTACTCAGGAAGCTGAGGTGGGAGGATCACTTGAGCCCAGGAGGTCAGCTGCAGTGAGCTATGATTGCACCACAGCACTCCAAGTTGGGTGACAGAGCAGGATGCTGTCTCAAAAAAAAAAAAAAAAAAAGATACTTTGAAAAATGTAAGTGACTTTCCAGATGGCAAAATACTATTTTCATTAGGCGGAAACAGTAATAGCAAAGGTCACTAAGAAATGAGTACTTAGTCATACCTCTGAGTCTCTGCTTGCATAGCCTATTATTTCTCAAGCAATCCATGAAGAAGGTTAAGAGAACGGACTTTCACACCAGACTGCCTGGGTTCTTATCAAGCATGTGACTTAGTTTTTACATTTGTAAAATGGGGATAATAACAGTATTTCTGGAATAGGTTTGTCCTGAGAATAAAGGGAGCTTGGTATCAGCTCTTAGAACACCGGCCATGTTGGCTCCACTAAGCTGTTATCACCATTCCTAAGCACACTCAGTTAAAAGGTAGAAAAGGGAGGATTTGAACCCAGTCAGTGTAACTCTCAAGTGTATATTTTTTTCTTTTATTTTCCTTTTAACCACGGCCTTTAATGTACATTGTTAAAGGCTAAACCAGGCCAGGTGCAGTGGCTCACATCTGTAATCTCAGTAATTAGGGAGGGGGCCTGAGGAGGCAGTATCGCTTGAGCCCAGGAGTTTGAGACCAGCCTGGGCAACATGGTGAGACTGTGGCCCAGTCCCTGACCCATCCCATCCGGACCCCACCCCATCCCCATCTCTACAAAGAACAGACAAAAATTACTCGGGTGTGGTGGTGCTCACCTGTTGTCCTAGCTACTCAGGAGGCTGAGGTGGGAGACTTGCTTGAGCCCAGGAGTGTGAGGCTGTAGTGAGCTATGACTGCACCACTGCACTCCAGCGTGGGTGACAGAGTGAGACCTTATCTCAGAAAGAAGAAAAAAAAAGAAAAGGAAAAGAAAAAGAAAAAAGAACAACTAAGTTATAAACTAAGCTGTATAGCCCAGTGGTTCTCAAATTATTATTTCACTCACTAGTAGTATCACTAGAGAGCTTGTTAGACATGCGGATTATCAGACCCTATCCTCCTATGCCAGATCTTCTGATCAGAAATTCTGGGGGTGGGGGTCAGCCCTGTAAGTTTTAACAAGCTCTCTAGGTGATTCTGATGCACACCATAGTTTGAGAATCACAGTCCTTATAGGCTCCGGTGGGCGGGGTGTTAAAAAAAAAAAAAAAAGCCTGGAGGTGCTGGGAGCAGCTGGCTGCCGTCTCACCTGGAGGTGAGGAAAACTGGGATTTAAACTGGATTTACCACCGCAGCCGGCTCTTCAAGCCAGGGGTGGGCCGAACGGCTGGCGCTCAAGGCCTGCTGGGGCTTGTAGTCCAGACCACTCCCGCGCTCAGGCGCCTGCGCTTTGGCTGCTAACTCGCTCTAGTAGCTGTGGTCGGGGCTCGGGACCGGCTGCCATCTTAGTCTAGGGACTGAGGAGTCGCCGCCGCCCCGAGTCCCGGTAAACACCCGTGGGCGAGCTCGGGGCAGTTCTCGGGAGAGGGAGGGAGTCCGGATGAGAATGTTGGGGGAGAACTAGGGTAGAGGAGTGGGACGCGCGGGTCGGGACCCCAGAGCCGTGGCTGCTCTTTCTCCCAGAGCCGGTGTCTGTGGGGGGCGCGGGGACCTCGGGCTACTGGCCCGGGCCGGGCGGTGGGGGTGGGTTGTCTGGACGTTCGGAGGGATCAATGCCTGGCACAGGCTCCCGAGGCCTTCGCCTCGCGGGGTCCAAGTTGTGAAAGGGCTGGGCCACGACGGGCGTGGGTACGGTCCGGCCCCTCGCCCCTCATCCCCGCCTGGGGCCACTCTCCAGCGGTTCGGCCTACGCGCGGGGCCCGGCGGCCGGGGCCAGCGTGGGCTACGTGGCCCTGTGAGGGGCGTCGGCCGGGTCCCCCGTCACCCAGCTGTCCTTCCCGAGACTTCCGAGCCCCCAGTCACTAGAAGGGCCCAGCCCAGCGGCTGCCTCCACTTCTCTCTCCCACTCCCCTCCTCCTTCCATTGTCCCCCGGCGTGGTGGTCCCGGCCCCGGCGCCCTCCCCGACGCCCGCCACCGTGGTGGCGGCGCCGACTTTTGCAGACGTGGAGCTGTCACTGCCCTTCCTCTGGAGAGTGCCCTTTTCTTTAGCAGAGAAAAGAAAAAAGTAGCCGTTGAACGTATTCTAAGTGTCGAAACATGATGACATGACTTTTAAGTGGAGAACTCAAGTTTTCCAAGACAGTTCCGGGCCGCGACTTAAAAGAGAGAATCGCAGGATTTGTGCGCCCAAAGTAGACGCTGGGCCTAAAGTTAGTTGGACATGTAACCAGGTGAACTTGTAAAGGGCCAGGAATTCATTATCCCCAATAACAACACAACCTTGTTTTCTTGGTTGTATTCGTATCCTAATCTTACTACATTTTCTGCCGTTCTTCCACATCTGCAATATACTTGGTTTGGAGTGGGGGATGGGGAAGTGTGGGATTTTTGCCTTGAAAATTAGTAAGACCCTGGAGCCAGCCACCTATCATTGCACTTAGGTGGATTCTCCCGCATCTTTTCCTAATATAATTCGATCTTCAGGAAGTATGTAAAGGCAGTGTATTTCCATTCTCAAAATCGGCTAAGGAGTGGTTTATCAGTTCAGGTGAAGTTCTCATGGCAGATATGGTGAGAGCTTGCTGTGTGTATTTTACAGGTTTATTTAAGCTATAATTTATTTTTAAAATTAAGAAATGGGCCAAGTGCTGTGGCTGATGCCTGTAATGCCAGCACTTTGGGAGGCCGAGACGGGCAGATCACGAGGTCAGGAGTTCGAGACCATCCTGGTCAACATGGTGAAACCCTGTCTCTACTAAAATCACACACACAAAAATTAGCTGGGCGTGGTGGCGGGTGCCTGTAGTCCTAGCTACTAGGGAGGCTGAGGCAGGAGAATGGCTTCAACCCAGGAGGTGGAGGCTGCAGTGAGCCCAAATCTGATCGCTGCGCTCCAGCCTGGGTGTCGGAGTGAGACTCCGGAAAAAAAAAAGCAATGGAATGGGCGTGGTGGCTCATGCCTGTAATCCCAGCACTTTGGGAGGCTGAGGCAGGCAAATCTCTTGAGCCCAGGAATTGGAGATCAGCTTGGGCAACATAGTGAAACCCCGAATCTACAAAAAATACAAAGATAGCTAGGTGTGGTGGCCGGTGCCTGTGGTCCCAGATACTCAGGAGGCTGAAGTGGGGGAATCACCTGAGTCCTGGGGGTGGAGGCAGTGGTGAGCTGTTACCGTGCCACTGCACTCCAGCCTTGGGTGACAGACAGAGTGAGATCCTGTCTCAAGAAAGAAAAAAAAATTTGGAAATGAAGGTGGAAATGCTACTGCTTCTTTGAACCGTGAATGTGTCAATTTTGTGAGTCCAAAAGGCATTCCCTTATATTCAGCATACAAGTCAAGTCACCAAGGATATGATATGAAATTAAAAAAATGAGCACAGACTACTTCTTCAGTGTATTCTAGAATCAAACATTTCTACATTCTTTTTTTAAAAAATACATCTTTTCACCTATTGGGAGAGACAGACAAACCAGTAGTCCCCAAATTTGACCATTAAAATAATTAGAAGAGCTTAGAAATTCCAGGGTCTCACCTTCTGAGATGGATTTAGTAGGTCTGGGTTGGCTCCAACCAATTTATTTTTAACACATGCCTTAGGTAATTCTGATGGTCTTGGGAACCACTGAGGGCAGATGGTACTCTAGACTTACCTAGGAAAGGTCAAAAAACTTTAAGACCGAAGAGGAAGTGGCCAATTCTGTGTGTGTGGCTGGGTGGAGGATTGGTTAGAAGAGGCAAGATTTGCCCCTGAACCCTCA
>NW_012112475.1:233597-239273 GCF_000951035.1 Colobus angolensis palliatus | reverse complement strand
GGAAGACAGAAGGACAGGGTGGGCTGAGTGAATGCCTTAATGCTTTGTGTAAATTCAGAGGATTGTGGAACAAAAATGATTCAGGGAGTAGGGAGTGGAATGGGGAAGGAGAGCATTTTGAAACACAAGGTCAGAAAGGTTAAAGGAAGCGAGTATATGAAAAGTTATTTTTTGTTGTTGTTGATACTGGGTCTCACTCAATCACCCAGGATGGAGTACAGTGGCAGGACCTCCAGAGCTCAATTGATCTTCCCACCCCAGCCTCCCTGAGTAGCTGGGACAACAGGCATCAGCACGCCTGGCTAATTAAAGATTTTTTTTTATAGAGAGAGGTTCTCTTTACGTTGCCCAGACTGGTCTTGAACTCCTGTGTTCAAGTGGTCCTCCCACCTTGGCCTCCTAAAGTGTTGAGATTACAAGTGCAAGCTACTGTGCTTTGCCTAAAAATTTTTAGTATAATGCTATAAATTTGGAATTTTATGTTGGTAGAAATAGATACAGGGCTGGGCTCAGTGCCTCACGCCTGTAATCCCAGCAGTTTGGGAGGCTGAGGCGGGTGAATCGCTTGAGCTCAGGAGTTCGAGACCAGCCTGGTCAACATGGTGAAATCCCGTCTTTATAAAAAGGAAGAAAAAAAAAAGAAATAGATGAACAGATTTTTAGACAGGGAAATGATGTGAGTACATATGTGTTTTAAGAAGATTGCTATGTACTGCAGGACAAAGATAGGCATCAAAAAACAAAAAAAGAAAGATTACTCTGGTGATGAACGAAAGGATGAAAAAGTAGCTATTGCAGAAGTCTAGTTGAGAAGTAACAAAGCCTGACCTTGGAGAGAGGTTGTGGGGGTGATCAAAGGATTGGATTTAGCTTTTTACTAGTGCAGTATTGTTGCCATATTTTTAGATGAGGATTTTTTTTAGAGCTAGTCTGGGTAAAGGGCTCCTTTTCTGTCAAAAGAACCCATTAGCAAGTCTAAATTATATTGCCAGGTTATATATGTTATATATAGTATGAGAGTGAATTGTTCATTAGCATCTTTGAGAAATTAGAAAGAACTATGTCAGGTGTAATTTGGAAGAGAACTTGGAGTTTGTTATTATTTTCGAGATGGAGTTTTGCTCTGCCACACAGGCTGGAGTGCAGTGATGTGATCTCGGCTCACTGCAGCCTCCACCTCCTGGGTTCAAGTGATTCATGTGCCTCTGCCTCCCAAGTAGCTGGAGTTACAGGTGCGTGCCACCAAGCCTGGCTAATTTAGAACTTGGAGTTTGGACTGAGATTTATGTCTCTCAGTACTATTGATCAAGGCTTGTTGGAAATGTTTTTCTCTCAGCCTGTAGAAACTTGCTCATTGAGTTTTAGAGTTGGAAGAAATTACAGAGATTATCTGGTCCATAATAGCAAATATATTTTGATTTATCGGCCAGCTCTAATTGGAAGCTGCCAGTAGCACTGTGTGTGGAAGGATTCTGGTTGTAGGGGCTCTGAGGAATTGTATTATGGTTGATCAGTGATGTCTCCTATGGACAGTTATCTAGTAGGTAGTAGATATGTGCCAGATACAAGTTATTCTTAGATTACTCCAATCTCTTATTTTCTATTTTGTTGTTGTTTGTTTGTTTGTTTTAAAGGTTAAATAATTTACCTGAAACTAGTTAAGAGTAAGAACTAGAACTAGCACTAGGTTTTGCAACTCTGAGACTGGTATTCTCTGGTTTACCAAGATGAATGTGCACTACCAAAGAGCTTCTGGTATTAGACTAGAAAAAGAAAAGGGAGATTTTTAGCCTGTGCCTCTTGACTGTTTAGGCAAGAGTTTAACAAGGAATTTTGGCCTAGAACTGAGTTTTGTTGTATTCATTCTGTCTTAAGAAATTTGTGTTAGGGCCAGGTGTGGTGGCTCACGCCTCTAATCCCGGCACTTTGGGAGGCTGAAGCGGGCAGATCGTGAGGTCAGGAGTTCGAGACCATCCTGGCCAACATGGTGAAACCCTATCTCTACTAAAATACAAAAAATTAGCCGAGCGTGGTTGCACGCACCTGTAGTCCTAGCTACCTGGGAGGCTGAGGCAGGATAATCGCTTGAACCCGGGAGGCAGAGGTTGCAGTGAGCCAAGATTATGCCACTGCACTCAAGTCTGGCAAAAAGAATGAGACTCTGCCTCAAAAAAAAAAAAAAAAAAAGAAATTTGTGTTAGTACTGATAGGAAATAGTCACCTGTTTTGTTGTTTTGCCACTTTCTTTCTTGTTGCCTAACTCAGTTTTGGGTTTTGAGGATTGGTTTCCTTTATAAGAATTAAGACATAAGTATGTAAGGTTATTTTTTTCTGTATTTATAGTACTTAGCCAAATTCTGGGCTCATGATAAGCATTCAGTAAAGGCATGCTGACTTTTATGGCTGTAAATGATACTAGCTTTGAGTCAATATAAGTTAGTTAGGGGGTTCACAGAATTGAATTGCAGCATTCTCTGGTTGGGAGGTTGGCTTTCAGCTAAAAACTTTAAGTTGGAAACTATCCTCACAACTAGAAGCAGTTAACCAGAAGCTGTTCCTGCCTCTATCCTCCTCCAGTCTAGCAGTGTACTGTCCTTGAAAAACTGCTGCCAGCTCAGCTCTTTTGCTTCTTTTCAGAACTGACTATATCCAGATCCTTGGTGTGCTTTTTCTTTTCCTGTCCCTAGGAGTCTCCAACTTGCAGGGACTATCATTATGGTGACCCTTATAGACTGGTGTATTTATATGGCCATCCTCATTTTGCCAGATAGTCATCATACTCAGATTGGTATCTTCCCATACTATGTAGGAATCATTTTCCCCCAATTCTTTCTTTTGTCCTGTCTGCTCCATTAAAAATTGTCTGTCCCATGAAATTTTTAAAAGAGACTTTGTGCTTGTAGAGTCCCAAGGTCATTGCAGATCTGATGTGTTTAACTATAGAAGTCAGCTGGGCATGGTGGCTCACGCCTGTAATCCCAGCACTTTGGGAGGCTGAGGCGGGCAGATCACGAGGTTGGGAGTTCAAGACCAGCCTGACCAATATGGTGAAACCCCCATCTCTACTAAAAATACAAAAGTTAGCCAGGTGTGGTGACGTGCGCCCATAGTCCCAGCTACTCAGGAGGCTGAGGCAGGAGAATTGCTTGAACCCAAGGAGGTTGGAGTGAGCCAATATCGTGCCACTGCACTCCAGCCTGGGGGACAGAACAAGATTCAGTCTTAAAAACAGACAAAAAACTATAGAAGTAATATGTTAATGGACTCTCCTTCCTTTCTCAGGTACCATGCATTTCACAGTGGCCTTGTGGAGACAACGCCTTAACCCAAGGAAGTGACTCAAACTGTGAGAACTTCAGGTACGGTCACATCCTGTGAGAGAACCTGGGGGCAAGAGTGATGCAGAGGCCAAGCTCTGGTCATATAACTGCTGTGAGGAGAGAGCAGTGTTAATGCTAGCTGCATCAGTTGGTTGAACAAATAGGCAGCTTCACTTGGTTCTGAAACCCAAAGCTGCCTCTGCAGGGATTAACCTGTGAGCCACATTGTGCTCTTAACTTGAATTTTCTGACTTTTCTGTTTTTGTAGATCCCTTACACATACGCATACTTTTTCTATTTGTGTTGTTTTATACACATTTACCTCTGTGTACTATCTAGACATGTGCGTGTGTAGGGTTAAGAGGTGGGGAATGAAAAAGAAGATAACATAGCCAGGTGCAGTGGCTCATGCCTGTAATTCCAGCACTTTGCGGGGCCAAGGTGGGAGGATCATTTGAGCCCAGAAGTTTGAGACCAGCCTGGACAACATGGCGAGACCCTGAGTCCACACAAAATAAAAATATTAGCTGGTGTGGTGGCGCGTACCTGTAATCCTAGCTGCTTGGGAGGGTGACGTGGGAGGATCACTTGAGCCCAGGAGGTTGAGGCTGCAGTGAGCCATGATCGCGCTACTGCACTCCAGCCTGGGCGACAGAGTGAAACCCTGTCTCGAAAAAAAAAAAGAAGACAGCATAGTTCAGTGGAGAAAGAATAGAGGACTTGGAAAGAAAAGATCTGGGTTCTGATTTGATTTTGCCACTGACAAGCTGTGTGACTTTCAGCAAGTTATTTCATCTTGCCAGACCTCAGTTTATACATCTGTAAAATAGGTTAAATATTGATTCCTATCTCCCTCCCTGTCATTGTTGTGTGGATCAAATAAAATAATACCTATTAAATCTTTAGTAGAGGACATGAATTCATGACTTAAAATGTTATCTTGGCCTGGCACAGTGGCTCATGCCTGTAATCCAAGCACTTTGGGAGGCCAAGGCGGGCGGATCACTTGAGGTCAGGAGTTTGAGACCAGTCTGGTCAACATGGCGAAACTCCATCTCTACTAAGAATACAAAAATTAGCAGGGTGTGGTGTTGTGCACCTGTAGTCCCAGTTACTTGGGTGACTGAGGCAGGAGAATCATTTGAACCCAGGAGATGGACACTGCAATGAACCAAGATCGTGCCACTACACTCCAGCCTGGGCAACAGAGTGAGAGTCTGTCTCAAAAAAAAGAAAAAAAAAATGTTATCTATATCCACAAGGTGAGAGAAGTTGACAATAATATTGTGAAGGAAAACATGAGGACAAGACAGATCACTTTAAAAGGTTAGGAGAGAAGGAAGATTACTGGATAAGAAAAAAAATTAGAACATAAAGTTAAGCAGTAAGAGAATAGGGAGTGAATTAAGCTGAGCAGGTGAATTGTTAGATAAGAAAGCTGAATAGGAAGATAGTGGTAAAATAGAACTAAAATGTGGTCCAGCATTGCCACTTTTGGGTATATATCCAAAGGAAATAAAATCGCTTTTTTTTTTTTTTTGAAGACGGAGTCTTGCCCAGGCTAGAGTGCAGTGGCATGATCTTGGCTCACTGCAGCTTCTTGCCTCCTGGGTTCAGGTGATTCTCCTGTTTCAGCCTCCTGAGTAGCTGGGACTCGGGAGGCCAGGTGTGCACCTGCCACACCTGGCTGATTTTGTATTTTTGGTAGAGGTGGGGTTTTTCCACATTGTCCAGGCTGCTCTTAAACTCCTGACCTCAGGTGATCTGCCTGCCTCTGCCTCCCAAAGTGCTGGGATTGCAGACGTGAGCCACTGAGCCCGGTCCTGTTCTTTTTTATATTTAAGAGAAAGGAAGGAGATGGTGGGATGATTATAGCTACTATAAAACAATTTTAAAAATATTTAAAAGTATTATTAAAGTATTTAAAATATCTTTAAAATATTTCTCAGCATATCCATTTCATCTCAAGCTCACAAAGCAGTTCTTTGTGGAAAGGTATTTAAGCCAACATTCGGGAAACCTGGGTTCTAGCCTTGGTATTACTGGTCACTTAAATTGTGTGATCTTGGGCAGCTCACTTAAATCTCCCTGGGCCTGGTTTCCTCACTTACCTATTGAATATTTTGGATATGATTTCTCAGGTTCTTTCCAGCTCACTCTATTATATTCTGTGCTTTATGTGCTAACTGACTGATTTTTCACAGCTTTGTTGACATCACAATATATGACTGATATCAGAAATACCTTATAATAAGGCTTCGGCTGGCACGGTGGCTCACGCCTATAATCCCAGCACTTTGGGAGGCTGAGGCAGGCGGATCACGAGGTCAGGAGATCGAGACCATCCTGGCTAACA
>NW_012112475.1:231057-233207 GCF_000951035.1 Colobus angolensis palliatus | reverse complement strand
GTTAGCCAGGATGGTCTCGATCTCCTGACCTCGTGATCTACCCGCCTCGGCCTCCCAAAGTGCTGGGATTACAGGCGTGAGCCACTGCAACCGGCGTTTTAAGTTCTACTTTAAACACTGGCACCAAGAGAGACCTATAGGAAACGTAAGTATGGAAAGTTTAAGTTTGTAATATTTGACAAGGATCTGTTGAGCTGCTGTTGTGCTAGGTTCCAAGGGGTACTCAAATATAAAACTCCTGGTTTAAGGATTTTGTCTGGAAAACAAACTCCCTTGCCAGTGATTGATTATTATAAAAAGGAAGATGATAAATGTTATAAGAGTTTCATGGCATTGCAATTTAAGAAATTAAGTTCAGATTTTTTGGTTCCTTTAACATAATTGAATGTATTCTTTTTTTTGTTTGTGGTTTTTTTGTTATTGTTGTTGAGACGGAGTTTTGCTCTTGTTGCCCAGGCTGGAGTGCAATGGTGTGATCTCAGCTCACTGCAACCTCCACCCCATGGGTTCAAGTGATTCTCCTGCCTGAGCCTCCCAAGTAGCTGGGATTACAGGCATGTGCCTCTGCGCCCAGCTAATTTTGTATTTTTACTAGAGATAGGGTTTTACAATGTTAGTGAGGCTGGTCTTGAACTCCTGACCTCAAACAATCCACCTGCCTCAGCCTCCCAAAGTTCTGGATTATAGACATAAGCCACTGAGCCTGGCCAAGTGTATTTTTTCTTTTTTTTTTTTTTTTTGAGACGGAGTCTTGTTCTCACCTAGGCTGGAGTGCAGTGGCGTAATCTTGGCTCACTGCAACCTCCTGGGTTCAAGCCATTCTGCTGCCTCAGCCTCCTGGGTAGCTGGGATTACAGGTCCCTGCCACCACGGCCAGCTAATTTTTATGTTTTTACTAGAGACGGGGTTTCACCGTGTTGGCCAGGCTGGAACTCCTGACCTCAGGTGATCCGCCTGCCTTGGCCTCCCAGAGTACTGGGATTATAGGTGCCTGGCCTAACATAATTGAATGTATTCTGAGTGCTGCTCTATGCTAGACATCACAGGGACTCATGGTGAAAAAGCAATCTCTGCCCTCCAACAACTCGCTTTTTTTTTTTTTCCATGTCTGGAAATTGCTTACCCTAATAGATCTATCCTTCTGTCCCAGGAAAGAGAAGAATTTTAATACTGTGTCGTCACTTATAGGTTAAGAATTCGTCTACATATTGAGCTTAACTCACTCCAGAAATATCTAATAACTTGCTTGTTTTCTGAGAAAATGTTTATTATTTTACTGGATTCTACAACCTTTTCTTTGTCACAACTTTTTTTTTTAGACAGAGTCTTGCTTTGTCGCCAGGCTGGAGTGCAGTGGCGCAATCTCGGCTGAGTGCGAGCTCCGCCTCCCAGGTTAAAGCGATTATCCTGCCTCAGCATCCCATGTAGCTGGGACTATAGGTGCCCACCAACACGCCTGTCTAATTTTTTGTATTTTAGTAGAGAGGAGGTTTCACCATGTTGGCCACGATGGACTTTTTATTTTTTTAAGACAAGATAAGCTCCAGAAATAACCATCTGCATTTAGGTAAACTTTGGTTTGCTTGTTATTCATTCGTGCAAAGAAAGAGTAGGTTCTACAATTTTGTCTTGATTATTTTTTCAAAGAATCAAATTCAGTTGGTCACAAAGGAAAGGATAGTAGTCTAAAGGATTATATTGTAGGAGTTAACAGTATTTACTGGAGTTAGGTTGATTTTGAATTTTGATTCTACTGTATATTGGTGGTATGATCTTGGCCAACTTGCCTAACTTCTTTGTGCCTTAGTTTTCTCATCTGTAAATTGGGAGTGGTAATAGCATATATACATAGGTATTATGTGTTTCTGCTTCAACAAGACTTGGCTCACAGTGTGAAGTGTTAGTTATTATTGTTGTGCCAGGCGTGGTGGCTCAAGCCTGTAATCCCAGCACTTTGGGAGGCCGAGACAGGCGGTTCATGAGGTCAAGAGATCGAGACCATCCTGGCTAACAACGGTGAAACCCCGTCTCTACTAAAAAATACAAAAAACTAGCCGGGCGAGGTGGCAGGCACCTGTAGTCCCAGCTACTCAGGAGGCTGAGGCAGGAGAATGGCGTGAACCCTGGAGGCGGAGCTTGGGTGACAGAGC
>NW_012112475.1:221424-230562 GCF_000951035.1 Colobus angolensis palliatus | reverse complement strand
TTTGAGACAGAGTTTCACTTTTGTTGCCCAGGCTGGAGTGCAGTGGCATGATCTTGACTCACTGCACCCTCAACCTCCGCCTCCTGGGTTCAATTGAGCAATTCTCCTGCCTCAACCTCCGGAGTAGATGAGATTGCAGGTGTGCACCACCACCCGTGGCTATTTTTTTGTATTTTTAGCAGAGACGGGGTTTCTCCATGTTGGTCAGGCTGGTCTTGAACTCCCGACCTCAGGTGATCCACCTGCCTCGGCCTCCCAAAATGCTGAGATTACAGGTGTGAGCCACCACACCTGGCCTTTTTTTTTTTCTTTTGATGGAAGTAAAAGTAAGTATGTGAGGTTATGTATATGTTATTTAGCTCGATTTAGCCATTCCACAATGTGTACATATTTTAAAACATGCTATAAGCTGGGCTTGGTGGCTCATGCCTATAATCCCGGCACTTTGAGAGGCTAAGGCAGGAGGATCTCTTGAGGCCAGGAGTTTGAGACCAACTTGGATAACATAGTGAGACTCCGTCTTTATTTTATTTCAATACATAAATAAAACCTGTTTTACATGAGAAATATATACTTTTTTTGTCAAGTAAAAATAATTTAAAAAACACTACTTAAGGTCTTGGGAATACACTCACAATGTATTGGTAGTTAATTTTTTTTTTTTTTTTTTTTAACCAGTTGCCCTGGCTCACGTCTACAATCCCAGCACTTTGGGAGGCCAAGGTGATAGGATTGCTTGAGCCTTGGAGTTTGAGACCAGCTTGAGCAACATAGTGAGATCCTGTCATATTTTTCAAGATTAAAAAGAAGGTTTTCAGAAGGTTAAAAAATAAATTGAGGCAAAATTCACTGTTTTAAAGTGTACAATTCAGTGTTGACTTACTGTTGACCTCGGAGAGAGTACAGACCAAGTGCAGCCTGAACAACTTGATTTTTTTCTAAAGTGAAGCTGGAAATCAAGATTTTGTAAGAAATTTTTATTGTTAAATGTTGACAACTTATGAATTCATAGTGTAAACACTGTGGGCCAAACAAGTTACCACTGTGGGCAGAATTTTTCTTGTGGCTTGCCGCTTTACAACCTCTGATCTGGGGCTTGACTTTCTGCAGCATAACCCATGGTCTCTGCCGTCTGAGAAGAAAGTTCTTACCCACATAAAGATTAAACCAGCCTGGGCAGCATGGTGAAACCCTGTCTCTACAAAAAAGCCCCACAAAAATTAGCCAGATGTGATGGTGATGTGCGTTTGTTGTCCCAGCTGAAATGTGAGGGTCGCTTAAGCCCTGGAGGTTGAGGCTACAGTGAGCTCATGTTGCTGCACTGATATCATGTCACTACACTCTAGTCTGGGCAACAGAGTGAGACCCTGTCTCAAAAATAAATAAATAAACAAACAAATAAATAAATAAAACAGTTCAATACCTCAAAGCAGTCTAGTGCTGAATGAGAGGTACGTAGAATAATTATTAAGGCAGATAGAAGGAGGGAAGTTATTTAGTTATTCAGAATATGCCAAGGTACAGAGGCAGGAATGGACTTCGGGGGTGGAGTTTATGTGAGCCTGGTAATAGGCAAAAGTTTTGAAAAGTTGAATAGAGTCAAGCCTCTTATTTTGAATAACCTTGAGACCTATTGGCTGATAGGATTAAATGGTATTTTATGAAGATTTATTTGGCAAAATTGAGATCTGTCGTATTTACTATGGTTGGAGGCAGGGAGACTAGGCTATGAAAGTGTCAGTAGGAATGAAAATAAAGGGGGAAAAGCTTGTATGAGAGACAAAAGATTGCATCAAAGAGGGCCAGTTTTGAAAGCTTTTTCTCTACTGACTTTTGTAAAAACTGAGATATGGGAAGATATTGTGTACAGGCTATATTCCTCTTTTCATGTTGTGAATCTTGCTTTATCCCTTACTCAGTCCCAACAGTTTCCTTGTTGATGGGTTATGTACATATTCTCATGATTTCCCAGCTTGCACAAGTAGAATAGAAAGAAAAACCAGGTCAGGCATGGTGGCTCACACCTGTAATCCCAGCACTTTGGGAGGCTGAGGTGGGTGGATCACTTGAGGCTGGAGTTTGAGACCATCCTGGCCAACATGGCGAAACCTTGTGCCTACTAAAAATATAAAAAATCAGCCGGGTGTGGTGGCGCACTCCTGTAGTCCTAGCTACTTGGGAGGCTGAGGCATGAGTATTGCTGGAAACCGGGAGGCAGAGGTTGCAGTGAGCCGAGATCGAGCTGCTGCACTCCAGCCTGGGCAACAGAGCGAGACCCTGTCTCAAAAAGAAAAACCACCAAAGTAGTGCAATTGCTCATCACATTTCTTGTTTGGAGTTTTTGGTGATCTCGGTTAACCTCTGGTGTATTTCATTAGACCTTCGTTTATACATTGAATTTTCATATTTACCAAGGTTTGGAAACAATGACAAATGGCTTGCTCTTAGAAAGATGTAGAATTTAGCTGCAGAAACTTGATATAACTGATATGGCTGGGCGCGGTGGCTCACGCCTGTAATGCCAGCACTTTGAGAGTTCAAGGCAGGCATATCCTTTGAGCTCAGGTATTTGAGACCAGCCTGGACAACATGGAGAAACCCTGTCTCTACGAAAAACACAAAAAATTAGCTGGGCATGGTGGCGTGTGCACCTGTAGTCCCAGCTACCCAGGAGGCTGAGGTGGGAGGATTACCTGGTCCCGGGAGGTCAAGGCTGCAGTGATTGACCTGTGATTGTACCACAGTACTCCAGCCTAGGCAACAGAGTGAGACCCTGTCTCAAAAAAAAAAAAAAAAAATTATGATTCAGAATGTTTGAAAAAACCAATAAATGTTGTAGAAAGGTGGAATATGTTTGTTCTACATAACCTGAGAAAATTATTTTTAGGATGTTATTTTTAAAATAAGATTTAGATTTTGTTCTGTTTATACTTATGAAACTTTTTTATTTTTTGTTTTTTACATACCTGGGAAGTTTTTCCTTATTCTTGGCCAAATACAAAATGTCATTATTTTAAAGACTATAGTCTTTTTCGCAAGTAAGGTGAATAGTGTGTTAGGTATAGTCTGAGTATTAAGAGTATCTGAGATATGTATTAAAAAGAGATGTAGGCTGGGCGCGGTGGCTCACGCCTGTAATCCCAGCACTTTGGGAGGCCAAGGCGGGAGGATCGCCTGAGGTCAGGAGTTCGAGAGCAGCCTGGCCAACGTGGTGAAATCCCGTCTGTACTAACAATACCAAAAAAATTAGCCGGATGTGGTGGTGGCACGCCTGTAATCCCGGATACTCGGGGGGCTGAGGCTGGAGAATTGCTGAACCCAGGAGGCAGAGGCTGCAGCGAGCGGAGATCATGCCATTGTACTCCAGCCTGGGTGATGAGAGAAACTCTGCTTCAAAAAAAAAAAAAATGTTAAAAAAAATAATATTTGAGATATAGCAAAGTTTTTCTCATGGATGAATAAAATTACTGAACTGGGTCTTTAAAAAAGTATGGAAAATTGCCTCTGTCATAGAGATGCAGCAGTAGGGTCAAATGAGCTAAATCTAAATTTCATTTAATGAAAAAGGCATTTTGCTTTTATTTTTGAAGGATGGTCTAACCTAGTTTTTGGAATTCATTTGTTCTGCAATTAAAAGGGATTTTTAGGTGGTTCATTTAATTATAGCTCTGTTTTGGAAATGGGAAGGAAAATAACGTGAGAGAGAGATTAACTGCATTTGCTTCTGTGGAAAGTCAGTTAGTAGTCAAAAGAAGATTCTGGATTATTTATTTATCTAAAAATATGGAACACTTGGTGAATTTTCACCTTATCCTTGCTCAGAGGATATGCTAACCTCTGTGTTCTAATTTTTTAGTATATGTGCTGCTGAAGCAAACACACAGATTATTTTTTTCTGTTGTTAAGTTTTTTGGAGGAAAGATATTTACTATAGGTCTTAATTAAAAACTATATTTTGTATATATTGAAATGTGCAGAACCCTGCTGCTGCTGCTTTTCATTATCCAGAATGTTGCTTGCATCTCTCTGCTATCATCTTCTCTCCCTTTGTTTTTGCCCTTGGGGGTTTATATTTGTTATTCCTTTATTTCATTTTTTCTGAGGTTTTGGAAGGGAATGGAGAATGAAGTGTGTTCATTCTGCCTGGCTAGTTGATTGTATATAGAAATTGACGTTTTCATCTCTAAGGGACAAAGAAAATTAGGAAAATATCTATCTTAGTTTTTTTTTTTATTGTGGTAAAATACGCATTACATACAATTTATCATTTTAAATATTGTTAAGTCTTCAGTTCAGTGACATTAAGTACATTTACCTTGTTATGCGACCATTACCCCTATCAGTCTCTATAACTTTTTCATCATCCGGAACTGAAACTTGTACCTATTAAACAATAATTCTCCATTTCACCTCCTCCCTGCCTTGGTAACTACTATTCTGTTTTCTGTCTCTGTGAATTCAGCTATTCTAGGCACCTCATGGTAAAAGTGGAGTCGCACAATATTTGTCTTTTTTTTTTTTTTTTTGAGACGGAGTCTCGCTCTGTCACCCAGGCTGGAGTGCAGTGGCGTGATCTCCGCTCACTGCAAGCTCCGCCTCCCAGGTTCATGCGATTTTCCTGCCTCAGCCTCCTGAGTAGCTGGGACTACAGGCACCCGCCACCACGCTCAGCTAATTTCTTTTTGTATTTTTAGTAGAGACAGGATTTTACTGTGTTAGCCAGGATGGTCTTGATCTCCTGACCTCGTGATCTGCCCGTCTCGGCCTCCCAAAGTGCTGGGTTTACAGGTGTCAGCCACTGTGCCCAGCCCCCATTTTTTTTTTTTTTTGAGGTGGAGTCTTGCTGTGTCATCCAGGCTGCAGTGCAGTGTCTGGATCTCAGCTCACTGCAACCTCCGCCTCCCAGGTTCAAGCGATTCTCCTGCCTCAGTCTCCCGAGTAGCTGGAACTACAGGCGTGCGCCACCATGCCCAGCTAATTTTTGTATTTTTAATAGAGACAGGGTTTCACGATGTTGACCAGGATCGTCTCCGTCTCTTGACCTTGTGATCCGTCTGCCTCCGCTGGAATTACAGGCATGAGCCACTGGGCCCGGCCAATATTTGTCCTTTTGTGTCTGGTGTATTTCACTCAGCATAATGTCTTCAGGTTTCATGTTGTACCATGTGTCAGAATTTTATTCCTTTTTAATGCTGAATAATATTCCATTGTATATATTTTAGTAAGTTTTTGAAGGACTGTACAGCAATGACATATTTTTTGTTTTCATTTGTTCTGCAATTAAATGTTATCTTTTTTGCTGTGAACTATGATTTCAAATCACGAAATTAACATTGAACTATGCTAGAGATACTAGTTTTGGGCCACATCTTCTGTTCTGGCCTTAGGTAATCCACTTTGCTTGGGTTGTTTGTCTTAGTTGTAAGAGTTTATTTAAATTCTGGATACAACTGCTTTATCAGATACATGTTTTGCAGATTTTATCTCCTAACCTATTGCTTGTCTTTCCATTTTTTTAATGATGTCTTTTGTTTCAAAAATAGAGATGGGGTCTTAACATTGTTGCCCAGGCTGGTCGAAATCCTGGGCTCAGGTGATTTTCCTGCCTTAGCCTCCTAAGGTGCTGTGATTACAGGTGTGAGCCACCATGCCCTTCCCAAGAAGTTGAATGCAATCAAAATTAGAAACTTTGACTCTTTTTAAATTTATTTTTGAGGCAGAGTCTCACTCTGTCACCCAGGCTGGAGTGCATTGGCACGATCGTGACTCACTGTAATCTCCACCTCCTGGGTGCAGGAGATTCTCCTGCCTCAGCCTCCCGAGTAGCTGGGATTACAGGTCTGTGTCACTGCACCTGGGTAATTTTTGTATTTTTAATAGAGACAGAGTTTCACCATGTCAGCCAGGCTGGTCTTGAACTCCTGGTCTCGAGTAATCTACCCACCTTGGCCTCCTGAAGTGCTGGGATTACCAGTGTGAGCCACTGCGCCTGTCTGGAACTTCAACTCTTTAGAAGACATACTTAAGTCCGGGCATGGTGGCGTGCGCCTGTAATCTCAGCAGTTTGGGAGGCTGAGGCGAGAGGATCACTTGAGCCCAGGAGTTGGAGACCAGCCTGGCCAACAACGTGAGACCCCCATATCTACAAAAACAAAACAAAACAAAACAAAAAAACAACTATCTGGATGTGGTGGTGTGTGCCTGTGTTTTTGTTTTGTTTTGTTTTGTTTTTTGAGATGGAGTCTTGTTCTCTTGCCCAGGCTGGAGTGTGGTGGCACAATCTCAGCTTACTGCAACCTCCACCTCCCAGGATCAAGTGATTCTCCTGCTGGGACTACAGGTGTGTGCCACCATGCCTGGTGAATTTTTTTTTTTTGAGATGGAGTCTTGCTTTGTAGCCCAGTCTGGAGTGCAATGGTGCGATCTCTGCTCACTGCAACCTCTGCGTCCTGAGGTCAAGTGATTTTCCTGCCTCATCCTCCCGGGTAGCTGGGATTACAGGCGCACGCCACCATGCCCGGCTAATTTTTTGTATTTTTAGTAGAGACGGGGTTTCCCATGTTGGCCAGGCTGGTTTCGAACTCCTGGCCTTGTGATCTGTCCGCCTTGGCCTCCCAAAGTGCTGAGATTACAGACGTGAGCCACCGTGCCCGGCGTGTGTTCCTATATGTAGTCCCAGCTATTGAATGAGGCAGTAGGATCCCTTTAGCCCAGGAGTTCCAGGGTGTAGTGAGCCGTGATCACACCACTATACCCTAGCCATGTCACCAGAGCAAATTCCTGTCTCAAAAAAAAAAAGAAAGAAAAACTCAAAACACTCAATTTCTCAGTTGTTTTCTTTAATGAATTATACATTTGGTGTCATATCTACAAAAATCTTTGCCTTACTGGGCAATCAATAAATCTTTCTTAGATTTCCATTTGTTTACCTGTGAGAACAAATAAGATGTATGTGGTATTCTGCCTTCTTTAGAATAATATTTCTATTATGTTTCCTTTTGAATTTAATCGGAGGGGCTAATCTTGGATAGAATACTAAGGTGAAAATCTACAGACTCAAATTGGAATGTAGAATAGACTTTGCTTTCATAATCGTATTTGTTTCCTAATAGGTAGGTGGTAATTTGATTCCTCTCCCCTTCCTAGTATTGAGGGCTCTTGGGTATAAGCTCTTACTTATGTCATTTTATTCTAGGTTTTTGACACAATCTGAATAACAATGCTTTTTTGGCTCCTTTTAAGGAAAATGCATGAATTTTGTTGATAAAGTGCATATGCGTATTACTCAGTAACCCAGTATTGACTTCCAGTTTACTTGATAATTCTTTTTTTTTATATTATACAACATTTTATTTTAAAAAAAATTATCTTCATAGAATACATTTTCACATTAGAGATTCCCATTGTGCGAAAATAACAATTTATTACTTATAGTTTTATATTTGTTTTAGAACAAGTAGAACACATTTGAGAATTAAGTTTAGAATTGGAAACTCAGTTTAGAATTGGAAATATTTTGATACCTCTACAAGGGGAAACTTGCCCTTAAATGGAACTTCTCTATATTCAGAAGCACTCCAAGCATTTCTTCCTAGGATTTAGAAATTTATAATGTGAGATGTCAGCATTTCCTAATTTTAAAATTTCCCTAGTATATGTAACCATCAGTAGGTGGTATCTACTGACTAAAGAGGGAAGTTTTCAAAAATTAAACACTGTCTAATTTTCTGCAAAGTTTTTATTCATGAATTATGAGTATTTCCCTTTGTCCGTTATTCCCAGTGCAAATATGGAAGTTTGATCATATACTAATAGTAATAAAGCTGGATTATCTTCAAGAGATTGATAAATTAAAAGGCAAAAGCTCATATATCATGTTTAGTTATACTGTGAGTCTTATGAGAAACTGGGAGGCAACCCCATTAACTCACCAGAATACAGAACTCAGTCTTACAATTTCTTAGACACAATTCCTCTCAAATCTTTTCCTCAAAGATTAAATTCTGAAAATAATCTTAAGATTAAGATTATTAAGAGAAAAAGGCTGTCCACAAATGGACTTATCTGTTATTTCTTCCTTACTGTGAGCTGAATGGCATGACAAAGCAGAGGCAAAGAGGCATACATCAATTCTTCAAAGTATGAAGTCAAAAAGGTCAGAGCTTCCACAGCATGGCAACAGCTTTGCAGATGCCCACGTCGTGATAGTTGAAATAGCAAAGCCCAGCAAAGGTTAAAGCTGAAAGTGCCAAAAGCCCTGCCTTGGCAGCTTTCTGCGACGCATCCCCATGAACATAGTCAGTAACAACTTGTCCAAGGCCCCAGTGACCATGAAAAGTGAGGGCTGCAGCCAGGGAATAGTCCATCGTAGAGCAAGGATTCAAATAAGCAACCAGAGGCAGACCCAGGAGCAAAACACTGACAACCCTCTCGCTAGTCCAGTGGAGAGACGCAGCCTTGGAACCAGAATGGTGTCTGGGTGACAAGTGAATGTGCTGCACTCCACACCATTCTGGGATAGGTCGGTCCTGAAGAAACGCTGAGATATGAGCAGGTCTGACCGCTGGGTTTCGCAGCAACAGAGCTCGGCCTCCTTGGGCACCGCAAAGGGCACTCAGCCTCCAGACAACCGCCATCTCGTTCCTGAGGGCTCAAGGTCATCCACCAACCCTACTTGATAATTCTTTTTTCTTTTCTTGAGATGGAGTCTCGCCTTGTCACCCAGGCTGGAGTGCAGTGGCGTGATCTCAGCATCCTGCAACCTCTGCCACCCCAGGTTCAAGTAATTCTGCCTCAGTCTCCTTAGTAGCTGGGATTATAGGTCTGTGTCGCCACTCCCAGCTAATTTTGTATTATCAGTAGAGATGGGGTTTCTCCATGTTAGTCAGGCTGGTCTCGAACTCCCGACCTCAGGTGATCCGCCTGCCTCAGCCTCACAAAGTGCTGGAATTACAGGGATGAGCCACCGTGCCCGGCTATTTTATATATATATAAAATAGAAATGGGGTTTAACTATGTTGGCCAGGTTGGTCTCAGAACTCCTAGGCTCAAACGATCCTCTCACCTCAGCCTCCCAAAGTGCTGGGATTACAGGCATGAGCCACCAGGACTGGTCTGTAATTTTTTTTTTTTTTTTTT
>NW_012112475.1:218825-221299 GCF_000951035.1 Colobus angolensis palliatus | reverse complement strand
CATGCGCCACTGCACCCGGCTAATTTTTTATTTATAGTAGAGATGAGGTTTCTTCATGTTGGTCAGACTGCTCTCAAACTCCTGACCTCAGGTGATCTGCCCGCCTCAGCCTCCCAAAGTGCTTGGATTACAGGCGTGAGCCACTGCGTCTGACCTTTTTTTTTTTAAGTCAAGTGAAGCAGTGCCAGTGGAGAAGGAACAAAGAAATCTGTAACTTGTTGTGATCAGTTAGTTGTAAAAACCAGTATAGTTGGACCAGCCAAGGCCTGTAATTCTTTTTCTTTTCTTTTGAGGCGGAGTCTTACTCTGTCGCCCAGGCTGGAGTGCAGTGGCGCGATCTTGTCTCACTGCAACCTCTGTCTCCCGGGTTCAAGCAATTCTCTGCCTCAGCCTCCTGAGTAGCTGGGATTACAGGTATGCACCACCATGTCCGGCTCATTTTTGTATTTTTAGTAGAGATGGGGTTTGACCATCTTGGCCGGGCTGGTCTTGAACTCCTGACCTTGTGATCCATCTGCCTTAGCTTCCCAAAGTGCTGGGATTACAGGCATGAGCCACTGTGCCCAGCCACCTGTAATTCTTAAATAATGTTTATAAATGATCTGAGGAAAGTTTGCTGGAAGGATGAGGCATGGTGGATATTAGGGTCTTTTTTTTTTTTTTTTTTTTTTTTGAGACGGAGTCCCGCTCTGTCACCCGGGCTGGAATGCAGTGGCCGGATCTCAGCTCACTGCAAGCTCCGCCTCCCAGGTTCACGCCATTCTCCTGCCTCAGCCTCCCGGGTAGCTGGGACTACAGGCGCCCACCACCTCGCCCGGCTAGTTTTTTGTGTTTTTTTTAGTAGAGACGGGGTTTCACCTGTTAGCCAGGATGGTCTCGATCTCCTGACCTTGTGATCTGCCCGTCTCGGCCTCCCAAAGTGCTGGGATTACAGGCTTGAGCCACCGCGCCCGGCCTCAACATTATATTTAATTAGATGTGTAATTTCACACAAGCATTGTTTGCAAGAGAACAAAACTTATAGTAGTACAACAATATTTATATTTATTGTGGCAAATGCTTTAAACTCTAGCAATAGTCAAAGCTAGAAACAACTTGTAATAATAGTTAATTTTGAAATGTTTGTCAGAAAGCTGTTTGTCAGAAAGGGGAAGAAATCACCTTCTGGAATATTAGGTACAGAGTTCAAACCAGCAAATGAATGCTAAAAGTTAGATCCTGGTGCCAGTTTCCTTAAACTGTGTGTTTATACTGTTGAACCTTGAAAGTTGTAGCTTCCTCTTTTTCTCTTTGAATAATATAATTGTCCTTTTTTGCATATGCTTTAGAATCCATATTGATATATTTGGTTGGAAAATAGGAAAGGAGCTTTTAGTGTTCTGAGATCATTGTGTGATGTTCAGAACCAAAGTGTCACTGTTATGTGTGGATAATGGTTCATATTCTACCTCCTTGTTAAGTCAATTGTTAAGTCAATTTTCTCTAGTAAATAGGAAAGCAACCACTTTCCCTAGCATGAGGGGTTTTGGGTTTATTCCCACTAGCTTTGCTGAGAAATTAAATTATGGAAATCGGTATTTACCCTCTGCTCCAATCTAAATAAACTTTTATTCCTTTTGCCAATACCTTCAGTAGCCCATACACCAAAGTCAGCTCCTTTTTTTTTTTTTTGAGACAGAGTCTTGATCTCTCGCTCAGGCTGAAGTGCAGTGATGTGATCTCGGCTCATGACAGTCTCTGCCTCCCAGGATCAAGCAGTTCTCAGCCTCCAAGTAGCTGGGATTACAGGCACCTGCCACCACAACTGGCTAAGCTCCTTTGTGTTTATTAGTGGAGAATGGGATCTAAAAATGTACCTGTGTTCCTTCTAGCTAGTCTTTGCTACTGTGCCCCTAAATAATGGGATCTAGTTTTTCACTTGAGTAGTGGTTTGAGAACATGGCAGAGTGGCCCTGTCCAAGGGAGACATACTACTCAGTATGTATTTCTAATTTACCACACATGCTTATGTATTTTACAGTAAGACTATTTGAGAGTTTGACTTCATTAGGTTTTAGTTCTCTGAATACCACTATATACTTTAGCTCTTTGAACTCTGGACTTTCTGCCACAAGCAGTTTTTCTCCATAATGGTTTTTTTGTGTCTTCTGATGTCATTTTGTTGGATTCTTTTAAGAAAATATAGGGCTATATTAAATTACTTAAAGGTTTTCTAAGTCACAATAGATGTGGCCTATAAAAATAGCTGATTATGTTGGATGTGTTATTTTTGAAAATAAACCAAGCAGATTTCATAATATCCTGTTTAATAATTTCTCTATTAATAAGATACATATTTAAAATAAGGCTATAAATGTTTGTTGGTTAAGAGACAAGATGTTAACTGGGCGCGGTGGCTCAAGCCTGTAATCCCAGCACTTTGGGAGGCTGAGACGGGCGGATCACGAGGTCAGGAGATCGAGACCATCCTGGCT
>NW_012112475.1:205664-218094 GCF_000951035.1 Colobus angolensis palliatus | reverse complement strand
CTTATCTTTGTAATCCCACCACTTTGGGAGGCCAAGGCAGGAGGATCTCTTACTTGAGCCCAGGAATTCGAGACTAGCCTGGGCAACATGGTGAGACCCTGTCTCTGTCTCCCTGTAAAAAATTAGATGGGCCTGTGGTATGTGGCTGTTAGTCTCATTTACTCAGGAGGCTGAGGCAGGAGGATTGTTTCAGCCCAGGTGGTTGAGGCTGCAGTGAGCTTGATCATACTACTGCACTCTAGCATAGGCAACAGAGCAAGACCCTGTCTCAAAAAAAGAAGATCCTGTTTTGAATTTCTTTTTGACTGACAGACTTATAGGTAATAGAGCTTTAAAATATTGTTATTAGATTTTTTTTTTTTTTTGAAATGGAGTCTCGCTCTGTCACCCAGACTGGAGTGCAGTGGCATGATCTCAGCTCACTGTAACCTCCACCTCCCGGGTTCAAGCGGTTCTCCTGCCTCAGCCTCCTGAGTAGCTGGGATTACAGGTGCCTGCCACCATGCCTGGATGATTTTTGTATTTTTAGTAGAGATAGGGTTTCACCATGTTGGCCAGGATGGTCTCGATCGCTTGACCTTGTGATCCGCCCACCTCAGCCTCCCAAAGTGCTGGGATTACAGGTATGAGCCACAGCACCCAGCCATGATTTAGATTCAAACTGTATCTTCATTTGTTCTAGTCACAGTGATTTACAGTGCTACGTAAAGCTATAGATTGCATACCACTGTACTTGTGAAGACTTTTTGTTTTTTTCTTTTTTTGGAGACAAAGTCTCACTGTGTTGCCCAGGCTGGAATGCAGAGGTGCAGTCATGGTTCACTGCTGCCTCAACTTTCTGAGTTCAAGTGGTACTCCCAGTTTGGCCTCCTACGTAGCTGGGACTATAGGCGTGCACCCCTGCACCTGGCTAATTTTTAAATTTTTTGTAGAGATGGGGGTCTCACTGTGTTGCCCAGGCTGGTCTTCTGAAGGCTTTTAGTTTGGTTTTTTGCTTGTTTGTTTTTAAATCTTGCTTACTTACTTTTCTTTTCTTTTTTTTTGAGATGAGGTCTTGCTCTGTCACCCAAGATGGATTGCAGTGGCCTGATCACAGCTCACTGCAGCCTCTACCTGCTGGTCTCTGGCTATCTTTGTGCCTCAGCTTCCCAGTTAACTGGGACAACAGGCGCATGCCACCACATCCAGCTAATTTATTTTTATTTTTTGTAGAGACAGGATTTTGCTCACACATATCTGTCCAACCAATAAACAAACACAAAAAAGTTATGATACTCAGGGCAAAGTTTTCTCTAACTCCTCAAAAGGACTTGCATTTAGGACATCTTTCTTACTGAGACATATAAAGGCTTAAAAGTGTCTATTACAATCCAAAAACTTACCACTGTCTGACATTTCTCCCCCAAATGAGAGCACTAATAGCCTATTCAAAAGAGTCTCTAATTATGAATGTGAAGTTACAAAGAATTTTTTTGTTCCTAGATCTATGAAGATAACACAAAAGCAACAAATGAAAACATAATGCATAAAGTTTCACTTTAGTCCCCTTATAACAGAAAACAAGAGATAAAGATAAGAGCACTTTTGCTGTCCTAGAACTTAAAATGAAAATTTAAGAGAGACCCATAATGTAAATACAATCATCCCTTGGTATATGTGGGGATTGCTTCTAGGACCACCACATATAACCACATCAGTGCATGCTCTGAAGTATGCCCTGTGGAACCTGCATATGTGAAAAGTCCTTTCCATATACGTGGGTTTCACATCCCATGAGTACTGTATTTTCAGTCGGTATTTTTTATTTTTATTTTTTATTATTTTTTAACATTTTTTAATTAAATAGAAATGAAGTCTCACTATGTTGCCCACACTGGTTTCAACCTTCTGGGCTCAAGAGACCCTCCCTGCTCAGCCTTCCAAAGGGATTACGGGCATGAGCCACTGCTCCTGGCCTCAATCTGTGTGTGGTTGAAAAAAGGCTGCATATAAGTGGATCTGTGCAGTTCAAACCAGTTGTTGGGCAAGATCCAACTGTAATTAGAATTATAAAAATTGATGACATTCTCTCTATGTGAGTAACAATGCAGTAAGAATATGCAGATTTTAGTCACTAATTTTGACTTTGTGGGAAATGAAACTGCAGACTAGATGCTACAGAAGAGAAATACTTGAGGGTGAAAAAGATTAACAGCAAGCAAATGGGAAAGAGACTAAGAAATCCAGTTTCTTAGAAAAACATATTCAATAGAAACTTAGGAACAGAAGTGATGTCTTGGTTGGCCATGAGATAGTAGATCCCTACAACTACTAGAAGGTGTCCATTATTTAGCTAGCCTTTAGGGTAATGTGCAGGTGGTCATGTTTCAGACTTTCTTACTGAAACTCTGACCGCTGGGGAGGTTAGATAAGCATCTTTATAAGGGGTTATCTATGTTACAGGCGTTGTTTAAAGGCCTTGCTGAAGATCACCTTGGTATGCAGGAAACAAACAATTGGTCAGGGCCAGGTACAGTGGCTCACGCCTGTAATCTCAGCACTTTGGGAGGCCTAGGTGGGTGGATCATTTGAGGTCAGGAGTTTGAGACCAGCCTGGCCAACATGGTGAAACCTCATCTCTACTAAAAATACAAAAATTAGCCAGGTGTGGTGGCGGGTGCCTGTAGTCCCAGCTACTCGGGAGGCTAAGGCAGGAGAGTCACTTGAACCTGGGAAGTGGAGGTTGCAGTGAAACAAGACTGTGCCCCTGCAATCCAGCCAGGGCGACAGAGTGAGACTCTGTCTCCAAAAAAAAAAAATTGGTCAGCATGATAGTTTCACTTCAAGATGGCATCACTCTTGCCATGCAACAGGCAGTTTTCCTACAACTGTCTTTAATTCTACAGATACTCTCTCAGTCTTTACAATGAAACTATAAATTATAAATTGTCTACATTTATGGATGAAGACAGTGTGGCTCAGAGAAATTCAGTAATTTGCTCAAGTTCACAAAGTAACAGTTGCGGAATGTTTATCTAGATCTGTCTGACTTCACAGTTTGCATACGTAATTACCATGCTATAATGTCTCCTGTAATACATGGTACAGAATTGACAAGAATAATTTTTTTCTTTTTTCTTTTTTTTTGAGACAAAGTCTAGCTCTGTCACCCAGGCTGGAATGCAGTGGCACGATGTTGGTTCATTGCAGTCTCAGCCTTCCAGGTTCAATGATCCTCCCACCTCACCCTCAAGTAGCTGGGATTACAAGCGTGTGCCACCGTACCTGGCTAATGTTTGTATTTTTAGTAGAGACGAGGTTTCACTATGTTGGCCAGGCTGGTCTCGAACTCCTGACCTCAGGTGATCCGCCTACCTCAGCCTCCCAAAGTGCTGGGATTACAGACGTAAGCCTCTGTGCCCGACCTAGATTCAGTCTTTTTTTTTTCTTTTTTGAGATGGAGTTTTGTTCTTGTTGCCCAGGCTGGAGTGCAATGGCGCAATCTTGGCTTACTGCCTCCTGGGTTGAAGTGATTCTCCTGCCTCAGACTTCCGAGTAGCTGGAATTACAAGCATCCACCACCACGCCCAGCTAATTTTTTGTATTTTTACTAGAGATGGGGTTTCAACATGTTGGCCAGGCTGGTGTTGAACTCCTGACCTCAGGTGATCCACCCGCCTTAGCCTCCCAGAGTGCTGGGATTACAGGAGTGAGCCACCGTGCCCGGCTTAGATTTAATCATTTTAACCATGTATGCAGTTGTAAGTAATAGAGAGACCTAAGAGTTTGGCTCTCAGGGGAGAGGATGGGACTTGAAGTGTAGGTTATCTGTTTTTTCTACTCTGTTTTATGCTGTTTTTAAAATTGTACAAGTCAACAATGATACATGTTTCACTTCTAGAACTTCAAACAAACATACAAAACTGCAGTTCCCTGTGACCACCTACTTGAGTACACAGGTGCCCTCCTCCTCAATGGAATGTATACTTTTTCTGTGTTTATTTACAAGTATTTGTACTCATAGGAATATATAGTGTTTTAGTTTGCAAAAATAATATCCTACTGTACATACTGATGGGGTGATCATTTTGTGATCCACCCCACCCCAACTCATGTATGCTATTCTGCAACTTTAAAGATGTTCTGGCCGGGCGCGGTGGCTCAAGCCTGTAATCCCAGCACTTTGGGAGGCCGAGACGGGTGGATCACGAGGTCAGGAGATCGAGACCATCCTGGCTAACACAGTGAAACCCCGTCTCTACTAAAAAATACAAAAAACTAGCTGGGTGAGGTGGCGGGCGCCTGTAGTCCCAGCTACTTGGGAGGCTGAGACAGGAGAATGGCGTAAACCTGGGAGGCGGAGCTTGCAGTGAGCTGAGATCCGGCCACTGCACTCCAGGCTGGGCGACAGAGCAGACTCCGTCTCAAAAAAAAAAAAAAGATGTTCTTGGGATCTTTCAATTTCAGTCATTAATAAGTTACTTATTTTGATACCTGCATAGTAATCTGTTCTGTGGTATGAGTATGTGATTTATTTAACATATGAATATGCCAATTGATAATATAGGTTGCTTCTAATTTTTTGATATTATGCAAATAGCAATTTTTATTCTTTTCAAGAATTTAAAATGCTCAGTGAATTTTAGTTATGTAAAACTAGTATGTATATGTACATAAATTATTGAAATTACTAGCATGTTTTTGGCAGAGCACCTCACAATTCTACCGTAATGATTCTCTGTAATTATCTGGAGAGTCATTGTTCTTAAAAATATTTGCAGGCTATGCTTTCATTAATCTTTTCTACATGAAGTTAATTTTAGTTTTTAAAATATACTTCATTTTTGTAGAGATTTAAAATTTTTTGCAACTTTGTAGTTAATGTTAGTTTATATTTAGAATAGTTTATTCTGTACTATTAGGGCATTTTCTTGCAATAAATCATTAGTGGAGATGAGTGACTGTTGATGGAGATGAGTACCTTTATCATGCAGAACATCAGCACCTACATATTGGACTTTTCTCATTGCCCCTTAATTTACTTTTTTTGATATTGTCGTTCTATGGCAAACAGGCTTTTGGATATTGAGGAGGAAGTAATACGTGTACATAATGTGTTATGATGTCTTTGAGGACCCTTCTCATAACAAGCCATTTGAATCAGAATAATATCTTGTGCAATATGGTATTAAAAGGCTTTTAGGTTACATCTCATTTCTTAATATATTCTGGATTACTACTCATGACTTTATGCTGTTTACCTTTCATATTTAAAATAAAATGATTCTTTTAGCAGATTTTGTTTATAAAACATCTCATCTGAAATAGTGCAATTTAAATAAACAAGGTAAAGGAAAAAATATATGTATTATGCCAAGAAAATGAGCTAGTCCCTATGGTTGAGACCAAATTTTAGCTTCGAGCATTTTTGTATGTAAGCACAGAATGAGGTAGGTTGGATTTTATAGGGTTCATCTCAGTAGGAATTAATTATTGTTCCATTTCATTTTTGCAGAAATGAGAAGCCATCATAATTGTTTTATATTTAAATTTTTAAATGGAAACCTAAATTTGCATAAAAACTCAAGACAGAGTTTACAGTTTCAAGGCATTTTGTTTGCCTTATTGTATTTGTGTACTTCTTACAAAAGTACCTGGCAAACAGTAAGTGCCAAGTATATTTAGTTTAATTTTATTTTTTATTGTATATCTTCTTTTTTGAGGTAGGGTCTTCCTCTGTTGCCCAGGCTGGAGTACAGTGGTGTGATCACAGCTCACTGCGGACTTGACCTCCTGGGTCAGGAGTGGTGGTGTGCACCAGTGGTCCCAGCAACTCAGGAGGCTGAAGCAGAAGGACCCCCCAGCCTGGGAGGCGCTCCAGAACACCCCAGCTTAGGTGACAGAGTGAGAGTCTTTCCCAAAAAATAAATAAGTAAATAAAATTGCTTGGGACATGTTATATAGATGATATTTAAAGCTATCTGGATAGATAGTATCCTCCAGGTTATAATCATCTGTACCCCATTGCTTGATGGGGTGATCATTTTGTGATCCATCCCACCCCGACTCATGCATGCTAATAGTTATGTGTGCCTTTTCTCAAATTTATCTGCCTGCCTTTTGTCAGATGATTTTCAGTGAACCTTCACTGGGCGCAAAGGGGAAGTCTTCTCTTGGCCCCTGTAGTACTAACAAGCATTGACTTCTAAATGGGTAGTTTGGCCAGGTGTGGTGGCTCACGCTGTAATCCAGCACTTTGGGAAGTCAAGGTGGGAGGATCACTTGAGCCCAGGAGTTTGAAACTAGCCTGGGCAATATAGTGAGATTCCGTATCTACCAAAAATTTAAAAAATTAGGTGAGCGTGGTGACACCCACCTATAGTCCTACCTAGTTGGGACTGGGTAATATCCTCAAGGAAATGAGTGTAGATAGAAGAGGGAACCAAGAACTAAGCTCTAGGATATGTTAGTGTTAAGATAATGGAGAAAAGAAAAGGAATCTTCAGAGGATACTGAGAAGGAACAATCTGTGTGGTAGGACACAAACCTGGAGAATATATCTTGGGAACTGACAGGAAGAAAGTAAAACATGGAGAAGGGGATGAATAGCTATGTCAGATTTTGCCAATAAGTTAGGTAGGATAAAGACTAGAATTGAAAATTGTGAGCAATGTAAAGGCCTTTGTTACACTGTCTTCAGTAATAGCCAGGTTAGCACTATTTACGTACGGTTTTAATGGGAATTTTTGATGTTTACAGTGTCTCCTTTGCCATGTTCAGGTTTTCCAACCTATTGGTGGTATGTCTGACAGTGGATCACAACTTGGTTCAATGGGTAGCCTCACCATGAAATCACAGCTTCAGATCACTGGTAAGTTTTAGAAGCATCGGCAGCTTTACTTTATTTTTCCCCATATGATTAAAAAATAATCCTGAGAGGGCCGGGCATGGTGGCCCATGCCTGTAATCCCAGCACTTTGGGAGGCTGAGGTTGGCAGGTCGCTTGAGGCCGGGAGTTTGACACCAGCCAGGCCAACATGGAGAATACAAAATTAGTTGGGCGTATTGGTGCACGCCTGCTGTCCCAGCTACTTCGGAGGCTGAGGCATGAGAATCGCTTGACCTTGGGAAGTGGAGGTTGCAATGAACCGAGATTGCTCCACTGCACCCCAGCCTGGGTGATAGGGTGAGACTGTCTCAAAAAAAAAATCTTAAGAGAACAAAATATTTAATGGCTGTTACATGTTAGGTGCTCAATTAATATTTGCTGAATGAATGAATGAAGACATATAGATATGTAATTTTTATTGTAGAATGTTCTTGGATATTTTACAGTTTTTTTCCCTTAAACATGGGCACCTGGGTAGTTGCTAATTTTGTTTGTTTTTTATTGTATTAACAGCTTTATTGAGATATAATTCATATCCCCTACAGGTTACCCATTTATTGGGATTACATGCCTGTAATCCCAGTACTTTGGGAGATTGAAGTGGGCAGATCACCTGAGGTCAGGAGTTTGAGACCAGCCTGGCCAACATAGTGAAACCCTGTCTCTGTTAAACATAAAAAAAACTAGCTGCACGTGGTGGTGCACACCTGTAATCCCAGCTACTTGGGAGGCTGAGGCAGGAGAATCGCTTGAACCTAGGAGGCAGAGGTTGTAGTGAGCCGAGATCATGCCATTGCACTCCAGCCTGGGCGACAGAGCGAGATTCCATCTCAAAAAAAAAAAAAGACTTCAGTCTTTATATTCCTGCTATATAAGTTTAGTTATTGAAAACTCAAGGAAGAAACAAAGGTAATTGTAATTGTTTCCTTCTTTGGTGGATCTGGACTTAGGCAGATAAGAGAACTTCAGAAAACAACTTCCTGCTGTACTTGGAGAGAAAGAAGATTGAGGGAGGGGAGCTGCAGGGGTCAGAGAGACCTTGAGAGACTCCTTTAGTTCAGCAAGTCAAAGCACCATATTTTGGGATATCAGTTTCTGAACCCCAAAAGTACATTCACAGAATTGTGCGACCATCACCACAATCAACTTTAAAATATTTTTGTCCTTCCAGAAAGAAGCCCTGTACTCATTAGCAGTCACTCTCCGTTTAACCCATCCACCCACAAACCCAGGCAACTCCTGATCTTTCTGTCTCTAGATTTCCCTATTCTGGATCTTGCATATAAATGGAATTGTACAATGTGTGGCCTTTTGTGTCTTCCTTGAGCAGACTGTTTTCAAGGTTCATCCTTGTTGTAGCATGTAGCATTACTTAATTCCTTTTTTTGCTAAATAATATTTTATTGTATGAGTATATCAAATTTTAAAAATCCATTCTTCAGTTGAGAGATGTTTGGGTTGTTTCTACTTTTTGGATATTATGAAAAATGCTATAAACATTTGTGTACAAGTTTTTGTGAGAATGTATGTTTTCAGTTTTCTTGGGTACATACCTAAGAGTGAAATTCCTAGGTTATATGGAATCCATGTTTATTAGCATTTTGAGGAATTCGAATTATTATTATTATTATTCTTTTTCTTTTCTTTTTTTTCTTTTTGAGACAGAGTTTTGCTCTGTTGCCCAGGTTGGAGTGCAGTGGCGTGATCTCGGCTCACTGCAACCTCCGCCTCCTGGGTTCAGGTGAGTCTTGTGCCTCAGCCTTCTGAGTAGCTGGAACCACAGGCACGCACAACCATGCGCAGCTAATTTTGTGTTTTTAGTAGAGGTGGGGGTTTCACCATGTTGGCTGGGCTGGTCTCAAACTCATGACCTCAGGTGATCCACCCGCCTTGGCCTCCCAATGTGTTGGAATTACAGGCGTGAGCCACCGCGCGGGCCCAAATTATTTTTCAAAGCAGCTGCACCGTTTTGCATTTCCACCAGCAATATATGAGGATTCCGATTTCTCTACATTCTTGCCAGTGATTGTTATCTTTTTTTTTTTTTTTTTTTTTGAGGCAGAGTCTCGCTCTGTCACCCGGACTGGAGTGCAGTGGCCAGATCTCAGCTCACTGCAAGCTCCGCCTCCTGGGTTTACGCCATTCTCCTGCCTCAGCCTCCCGAGTAGCTGGGACTACAGGCGCCCGCCACCTCGCCTGGCTAGTTTTTGTATTTTTAGTAGAGACGGGGTTTCACCGTGTTAGCCAGGATGGTCTCGATCTCCTGACCTCGTGATCCGCCCGTCTCGGCCTCCCAAAGTGCTGGGATTACAGGCTTGAGCCACCGCGCCCGGCCTGTTATCTTAGCCATTCTAGTGGGTGTGAAGTAGTACTTTACTCTGTGTGTGTGTGTGTGTGTGTGTGTGTGTGTGTTTTGTCTATTTAATTTTGATTTTTTGTTTTTTTTTGAGACCAGATGACAGTCTGCTCTGTCATCCAGGCTGGAGCGTAGTGGTGCAGTCATGGCTCACTGCAATCTCTAACTTCTGGGCTGAAGTGATCCTGCCACCTCAGCCTTCTGGGTAGCTGGGACTACAGGCATGCACCACCCTACCCAGCTCCCCATTGTGGTTTTGGCTTGTACTCCTCTGATGGCTAATGGTATTGTCTTTTCATGTGCTTGTTGGTCATTTTTGTATCTTTTTTGGAGAAATGTGTGTTCACATCCTTTGTTTGCTATTGTAAATTATTAATTCCTCTGTTGCTGTTGTTAATTAATATCTCTGTCTTTATTTCTTCCTCTAATCATTTCATGTGTCACTTTCAGATTAATGTTCTTAATATGCCATCCAATATGTTTCATTCCTGCTCAAAAACCTTAGGTACTTTTCTTAGACTATGGCATAGAATTTCTTTAGTATGAGCTAACACCCTCTGTCTACATATGGTCTCTTTGTAGGTTTTTTTTTTTTTTTTTTTTTGAGACAGAGTCTCGCTCTGTCGCCCAGGCTGGAGTGCAGTGGCGCAATCTCGGCTCACTGCAACCTCCGCCTCCCAGGATTCAAGCAGTTCTGTGTCTCAGCCTCCTAAGTAGCTAGGGTTACAGGCACCCACCACCACGCCTGGCTAATTTTTGCATTTTTAATAGAGACGAGGTTTCACCACCTTGGCCAGGCTGATCTTGAACTCCTGACTTCATGATCCACCCACCTCGGCCTCCCAAAGTGCAGAGATTACAGGCGTGAGCCACCCCACCTGGCCTGTAAGTCTTTATATGTGAAACATTTGTACTAGCTAGAATGAGTCACTGGATTTTCCTCAGACACGTATATATTTCTGTCACACAGTGAAAACCTCAGTCTCTCTCCCTTTAATTTGATAGCATTTATTGATTATAGAACAATTATCATCCTCTGTATTTTAGTTTCAACTATGCCTGGCTTATAGCTTCTTCTGGATTATGAATAGGTCACAGACCATATCTTATCATTATTATTTTCCTCAAAACCTAAAGGCGATTGAATATAAAAGTAATACTGTGTTAAGGTAACCACATCATAGAATTTTTTCGGATTTCCTTCACTAACTCTGGTCTCTTTCCTTAGCAGTATCTATTTCTTAAAGAAATTACTATTTCTTAGTTGAGGCCAGATTCCAATTCCCGCCCCCCATCCTCAATCTAGCTTGAGTAGCTAGCTGACTTATATCAGACCAGAATTCTTATGACTTCTTTTTGGCAGCTTAAAGTTGAAAGTTTTTATTAGAACAGTCTTTTAAAACATTCTGTACTTTTTCAGGTTACATAAATAATAGACATTTTATTTTTTACTGATTTTACAAAATAGTAAATTATTCTCAGAGACAATGATTAATAGTTTTTTCTTTGCATAAATGTCTTCTTTGCTGTCATCATTTTTGAATTTTTTTTTTACTGTGATGATAAACGCTAATTGCACCTCAAAAAATTGTAATCCATAGACATTTCAGATTTTTTTCTTTTTGAGACGGGTTCTCACCCTGTTGTCCAGGCTGGCGTGCAGTAGCATGATCATGGCTCACTGCAACCTTGATCTCCCAAACTCAGGTGATCCTCCCACCTCAGCCTCCTGAGTAGCTGGAACTACAGGCGTGCGCCACCACACCCGGCTAATTTTTGTATTTTTTATAGAGATGGTGTTTCGCCCTTTTGACCAGGCTGGCCTCAAACTCCTGGGCTCAGGTGATCCACCCACCTCAGCCTCCCAAAGTGCTGGTATTACAGGTGTGAGCCACCTCACCCAGCCCCATCTCAGATTTTTAAAATCTTGGATCTAAAATATTCTTTTTTTTTTTTTTTGAGACATTTTTTGCCCAGGCTGGAGTGCAATGGCATGATCTCAGCTCACTGCAACCTCTGCCTCCCAGATTCAAGCAATTCTCCTGCCTCAGCCTCCCGGATAGCTGAGATTACAGGCACCTGCTGCCATGTCTGACTAATTTTTGTATTTTTAGTAAAAACGGGTTTTCACCATGTTGGTCAGGCTGGTCTTGTACTCCTGACCTCAGGTGATCCACCAGACTCTGCCTCCCAAAGTGCTGGGATTACAGGCATGAGCCACCGTGCCTGGCCTTAAATACTCTTTTTTTTATAATTTTTTTTTTCTTTTTCTTTTTCTTTTTTTTACTCATTGCTTGCTAATTGGGTCTAAATATTCTGAGAGTGCCCGAGTATAGGGCAAAAAACAAACACAACATGAATAACGGATAATAGTTCAGCAAACATATTAGATATGAAACAGACAGGATAAAAGACAGAAGTGCCAAGTTTAATAGAATCATATGCCCTTCATAATTCATGGAGTTACTTCTTTAGTTTTGATGCTAGAACGCTTAGAACTAAGTATTTTGCACAAATCTCCTTAATGACATCGTGGGTTTTAATCTCTTAATGGGTCAGTTATAGTATTTGTTTTATTGTAACCTGCCTCAGTGCGTTTCTAGAATCAAGGAAGGAATAAATATGCAAGTACAAAAAATAAATCTCAGGCTGGGCACAGTGGCTGTCGCCTGTAATCCCAGCACTTTCGGAGTCTGAGGCGGGCGGATCACCTGAGGTTGGGACTTCGAGACGAGCCTGAGCAACATGGAGAAACCCCATCTCTAGTAAAAATACAAAATGAACCGGGCATGGTGGCACATACCTGTAATTCCAGCTATTCGGGAGGCTGAGGCAGGAGAATCGCTTGAACCAAGGATGCGGAGATTGCGGTGAGCCGAGATCGCACCATTGCGCTCCAGCTGGGGCAACAAGAGCGAAATTCTGTCTCAAAAAAAAATAAATAAATAAAATAAAAATAAATAAACAAATGTCAACATGTATTGTAATGGCAAGAAGGGATAACTGGTCAGGAAAAAGAGATCAATATTTGACTAGAGTCACTGGGAAAGAAGGTGGTGTTTGAAGGATTGCTGCTATTTATTTTAAGAGACAGGGTTGGCCAGGCACGGTGGCTCACACCTGTAATCCCAGCACTTTGGGAGGCTGAGGCAGGTGGATCACCTGAGGTCAGGAGTTCAGGACAGCCTGGCCAACATGGCGAAACC
>NW_012112475.1:202659-205204 GCF_000951035.1 Colobus angolensis palliatus | reverse complement strand
TTTTTTTTTTTTTTTTAAATAAGGGTGTCACTTTGTCACCCAGGATGGAGTATAGTGGCACAATCACAGCTCACTGCAGCCTCAACCTCCTGGGCTGAAGCATCCTCTCGCCTTATCCTCTGTAGTGGCTAGGACTACAGGCGTGTACCACCCACCAGACTTGACTAATTTAAAAAAATTGTGTTGTTTTTTTTTTTTTTTTAAGGAGGAGTCTCGCTCTGTTGCCAGGCTGGAGTGCAGTGGTGCTATCTTGGCTCACTGCAACCTCTGACTCCCTGGTTCAAGCGATTCTCCTGCGTCAGCCTCCTGTGTAGCTGGGATTACAGGTATGAGCCATCAAACCCAGTTGATTTTTGTATTTTTAGTAGAGAAAGAATTTTACCATGTTGGCCAAGATGGTCTCGATCTCTTGACCTCGTGCTCCACCCACCTCAGCCTCCCAAAGTGCTGGAATTACGGGTGTGAGCCACCCTGCCTGGCCAAAAAAATTCTTTTGTAGTGACAGAGTCTTGCTATGTTGCCCAGTATGGTCTTGAACTCCTGGCCTCAAGTGATGCTCCCAGCCTTCCATAAGTGTTGGAATTATAGGCCTGAGCCACTCTGCCTGACCTAGGATTGCTGCTGTTTAAATGCAGAAAAGTAGAAAAGGACCCTTTGAGGAGACAGCATGAGCAAGACACATGAAAGAAGAGAGTACACAAAACTTGCCCTAATACCCATGCAAACCCCTGTAATAGGGGGAGCCCTGAGAATGGGAATGGCTGTGTCTTTCAGGTGTGCCTTAAAAAAAAAATTTATTGCTAAGGGAGATGGAGATGGGAAGTAATCAGTGTTTGTAACAAAGAGTGGTTAGATTTGTGTTTTAGAAAGTTAGAGAGAAAGATAAAAAAATTTCTTTTTTTTTTGAGACAGAGTCTCGTTCTGTCACCCAGGCTGGAGTGCAATGGCGCTATCTCAGTTGACTGCAATCTCTGCCTACCATGCCCACCCCCTTACCTACCTTTTTACTTATTTATTTATTTACTGAAACAGAGTCTCACTCTGTCGCCCAGGCTGAAGTGCAGTGACTTGATCTTGGCTCACTGCAACCTCCGTCTCCCAGGTTCAAGCAATTCTCATGCCTCAGCCTCCCCAGTAGCTGGGATTACAGGCATGTACCACTGTGCCTGGCTCAGCCAGGCTGGTCTCGAACTCCTGACCTCAAGTAATTCGCCCACCTCGGCCTCCCAAAGTTCTGAAATTACAGGCATGAGCCATTGTCCTAGCCAATTTAAAAATTTTTTATAAAGACATGTTATCATTGTGTCACCCAGGCTGATCTTGGATTTCTTAAATCAGCTCTTCGTGTCTTCTTATCATTTAGCCAGGGTCTTTACCTTGGATGTAAGTCTGTTTTCTTATGTCCTTACCTGTCTTTATTTATCTGTTTCCCATTTAATTATGCCTATATATAACCTCAGCTATTATACTTAACTCATCTGTGTCTTTTTTTTTTTTTTTTTGACTGGGAAAAATTTTTTTAAATTACAAGCTCAACCCATTTGGTGTATTTCAGAGGTACAGTGCTTTTCTTCATTTATCAGTGAAAGAAGTTAAGAAATTAACTTTCAAAAAAATTCAGTAAGTGGCAAACAAACATCCTTGAAAGTCACAGTCACATATAGTGTCTCCTAGAAAAGAGGAGGGGTAAGACAGCCTCCACCTACTTTCACGAGTTTCCTCAAATACTGGATCTACTCAAGGGTGGAGTAAAAAGGCAACTTTCAAAAAGGAGTATGTTATTAAATGAGGCATTTACTATACTCCTTCCTAAGAGCCCCAGATGGGGAACATGTTTTCTCAACTAGATCTAGGAAGTGGACTGTGGAATCAGTTGGCCCTCTTCACCTTAAGGGCTATCCACTGGTTAATGAGTTAAAAAAAAAAGGACTTAAAAACAAACCTCACCACACTCCGCCCTAAAAAAGAGGAGAGGGGAAGAAAGAAACCACTAAGGTGTCCCAGAGTGGAACCAGGGAGCAGCTTCAACAATTCCAATTAGTCTGTTACAGAGTCATCCACAAGCATGCCTTGCTTTTAAAATACATATATATATATCTTGAAACAACAAAACCAAAACTAGTACTAATCACTTTTCTGACAACATACAATTACTCAAAATTAACGAGTACTGGGATAGGGATGCGAGGGGGCCGTAACTATGGGCCTTGTCTCACATGAGTATGTGTGGGTAGGTGCAGGGCATTTGTCATTATGGCAAAAACGAATTTTAATTTTTAATCTTTAGTTTGACTTAAACATTGCTTTTAGTATGATGCTGACACCAGCTGTGCAGAAAGGATTCTGGAGAGATGTTCACAGCAGCAGACATCTACGACTCCTTTGGTTCTGGAGGTTCCAGGGCAGTCAATGTTGCTTCATCAGACACGTTCTTTTTTTTTTTTGAAATGGAGTCTCGCTCTGTCGCCCAGGCTGGAGTGCAGTGGCGCGATCTCGGCTCACTACAAGCTCCGCCTCCCGGGTTCACGCCATTCTCCTGCCTCAG
>NW_012112475.1:198987-202258 GCF_000951035.1 Colobus angolensis palliatus | reverse complement strand
AAGCAACAGAGGAGTCTTTGGACAGTGGTCAGTTATCTTGGGCACCCGCTTTTCTTTCACATTTTCAAATGAAGATGGAGAGACCACTGAAAAATAGACTAGAAATACATCTGTTTGTGGGTAACTCAGCGTCGTAATCCCTCATAATCCTCTTGCTCTGCAGTATCAAAAAGTCCAAGAGTATATGGTTCTCCACCAGTCATAACTATTACTGTATAGTTGTCAAGAACAGTTGGTGTATATTCCGATGGAAATTTGTTTGTTGTGTTGTTTTACCAACAGCACCATCATCCACAACAACACACTTAATTGTCTGCATTGCTGAAATAGTTTGGTATCCACTTTAAATATTTCAAATCTGATGTTGACCTCAGCTTCTCCACCAGGGCGTTGGCTCATCTGTGTTTTTTATTTGATGTTTGTTGCATGCTAGCATTGGGCAAAATAAGGAAACTTTGGTACTTCCTAGAATTTCTTATATTCTCATCTTTACTCCAAATTAACTGAGAAAGAGATGTCATCTTGATTTTAGTTATTATTAATTGTAATTAAATATGTCCCAAATTTATTACAGTACCATATATTTAGCTCTGATTGTTCAGGAACCAAAAAGATCCCTTATACTTATGTTGTTTTTAATTCCTTTAACAGTCCAGCAAACTAAGAAGTTTATACTTGTGATTTAGAGTTTAGTTCTCCGCAGGCAGGGCAGAGTTCTTCCACAAAGGTGGCTGTTGCTTAACCGGGTTGATCTCTTACCTAGTTCATTACTCTGCTTATTTATTTAGTTTTGGCACTGTTTTTTGTTGTACCTTGTTCTCTGTAGCTTATGCAAAATAGGTTGGATAAGCTAAGGATCCATTCTTTTTTTGTATTTGTATTGTAAAATGTTTATGTTGTATCAGAGAGATACGCTGAAGAACTGAAATCAGTTCAGAGCACTGACCTTCAGAACAGAAGGATCAGAGGAACATCAGTTTATGCCATGAAAACTATTTGCATTAGTATGTGGGTATGTGTGAGAGAGAGAGACAGAGAGCACAAGCATGGGAGAGTGAGATAGCCAGCAAGAGATTATAATAAAGCAGAGACAAAGACAAGAAAGCAGGGAAACTTTCGTTTTCTGCCATGACTGATAATCATTTGGTTCAACGTATGTATTAAATACTTCTCAGATTAAGTCCCAGAGTGCTCCAGAAATTGTAAACATTGGCTACATCTGTGCAATCAAGAGGCTCACAGGGTGAGTTAAACAAGTAAAAACTAGTAAGACAAAATGAAAACCTGACGGAGCCATACATAAATATGGAAGTACCCTGGAAGCATGGAGGTGGAAATAATTCCACTTCTTAGGATTAAAGAAGCCTTCAATCACAGAGACGGGGCACGTTTGTCTCTCAAGAAGTAGAATTTTAATGGGTATAAAAGGAAAAAGTATCATTCCGAGTAGAGGGAGCAGCATGTTTAGAGGAATGAAAGTACATGGCCCATGTGAGGAACATCATATAACTAAGGGTGACTAGAATATAGAGCTTTGGTAAGATTTGTTTTAGTAGGAGACTGGAAGGGTAAGTTACAGCTGCATACAAAGCAAGGTAAAATGCCCCATAAGAGTTTAAACTTCATTTTGCAGGCAATAAAGAATCATTTAAGTAATGACATGATCACATCTATTTTAGGAAAATAATTCTGGTGACTGTGAGGAGTTGGATTGGAGAAGTGACAGTAAAAACAGTTGTTTAGAGGCCTCATAGTAGCCCAGGTGTCAGATGAGACAGACGTTTTTCTGGTCCTTTTTCTTCTAGTTTGTGATGTATAGTTTTTTATTTTTTTGTTTAATTTACTATGGGACTTTAGTTTTCAGGAAGTAGTATATTGATTTATTTTATATTTGTAATATTATGACTATAACACAAGGTTTTGTTCAATCTAGACTTTGAGATTGGAATACTGAAATAATTTTTCCTGTCCAGGTTTTGCAATGTGACCCTTGGGCAAAAATTAAAATTCCACAGAGCTTGTGTCTTTTTTTTTTTTTTGAGACGGAGTTTCATTCTTGTCACCCAGGCTGGAGTGCAATGGCGTGATCTCAGCTCACCACAACCTTTGCCTCCCGGGTTCCAGTAATTCTCCTGCCTCAGCCTCCTGAGTAGCTGGGATTGCAGGCGCCTGCCACCACATCTGGCTAATTTTTGTAGTTTTAGTAGAGACAGGGTTTCACTGTTTGCCAAGCTGGTCTTGAACTCGTGATTTCAGGTGATCCTTTTGCTCCAGCCTCCCAAAGTGCTGGGATTACAGGCATGAGCCACTACGTTCGGCTGCTTCTCTTTTTATGTGTAAAAATTAGGACAGTAATACCTGTTTCGCAGAATAGTTGTGAATCTTGAAATTACATTTACGTGCAGGCACATGGTAAATACTAACAGTTGCTGCCCCCCGCCCCTGCCCCCCATGTAAAGTTTGCTAGACTGGGCCTGGTGGTTCATGCCTGTAATTCTACCACTTTGGTAGGCCTAGGTGAGTAGATCTCTTGAGCCCAGGAGTACAAAACCAACCTGGGCAACTTGGCAAAACCTTGTCTGTACCAGAAAAAATACAAAAATTTGCTGGATGTGGTGGCATGCACCTGTAGTCCCAGCCACTTGGGAGACTGAGATGGGAGGATGGCTTGAGCCCAGGAAGTAGAGGTGGTTGCAGTGACCTGAGATTGTGCCAGTATACTCCAGCCTGGGTGACAGAACCAGGCCCTGTCTCAAAAAAAAAAGTTTCAATGAGGTTTGGGAGGATTATGTAGCAAAATTGCTTTCACAAATTTGAATCCAGTTGGCCACAGTGGCTCATGCCTGTAATCCCAACACTTTGAGAGGCAGAGGCAGAGGCAGGTGGATCGCCTCAGGAATTTGACACCAGCCTGACCAACATGGTGAAACCCCGTCTCTACTAAAAATGCAAAAATTAGCTGGGTATGGTGGTGGGTGCCCGTAACCCCAGCTGCTTGGGAGGCTGAGGCAGGAGAATCGCTTGAACCCGGGAGGCAGAGGTTGCCATGAGCTCAGATTGCGCCATTGCGCTCCAGCCTGGGCAACAAGAATGAAACTCCATCTCAAAAAAAAAAAAAAAATTTGAAATCAAGTCTATAAAAGCATATCTCTGAGTTACACAAAAATTCTTAATATATGGAGAGACCACTGAAAAATAGACTAGAAATACATCTGTTTGTGGGTAACTCAGCGTCGTAATCCCTCATAATCCTCTTGCTCTGCAGTATCAA
>NW_012112475.1:167941-198661 GCF_000951035.1 Colobus angolensis palliatus | reverse complement strand
GTTTGTTTGTTTTTTGGAGACACAGTTTTGCTCTGTTGCCCAGGCTGGACTGCAGTTGTGCAATCACAGCTCACTGCAGCCTTGACCTCCCAGGCTCAAGCGATCGTCCTGCCTCAGCCTCCCCAGCAGCTGGAACTACAGGTGACGCCATCATGCCTGGCTAATTTTTAAAATTATCTTTTGTAGAGACGGTGGTCTCACTGTGTTGACCAGGCTTTGTTCAAACTCCTGGGCCTCAAGTGATCTTCCTGCCTTACAGGTGTGAACCACCATGCTTGATCTTGTCTATTTGTCTAGCCTTCTCTTGCAACTCTTCTTTTTCTTTAGTCAGTCATTCTGCGGCTGGCTTGAATGCCAGCAAAAAGGCACATAAGCCTAAAAGGATGAAAGTATTTGATATATGTGAAGTCAGAGTTTCAGGGCCACCACCTGGGACTGTGCCCGCTTGGATTCCCAGACTTTGGACTATATATTAAGCTTCTTAAGTAGCTACTATATAAACTCCTCTGACAACTCCAAGGGTTCCTTAACTTTGATGAGCATTGGCATTCTCTGAACTTTGCTGCTGGAGTAGATAACCTGGGTGGTGGAGTACTTCCTTGGTTGTAATTTACCTCATCTATGCTCCCTCAACTCATGAGGGAGCAATGAGTTGCCACCTGTGGAAATTATGAGGTGCTCTACTATATTTCTACTTGTTATACCCTCTAAGGGGCTTGGACTAAGCTATTTTATGGCAAAGGTAACTAAAGGGTGAAGGCTAAGGAGTTTGTATCTCAAGATGCACAACATAGGAAGCTCTTGCTTAGATAATGTGAGATGTTTAAAAAAAAAATCTTAGTTTGTAATTCTTATTCTTCCTTTGGCTTTCCACCAGAATAAAATCCAAATTATTATTATTATTATTATTTTTGATACATAATCTTACTCTGTTGCCCAGGCTGGAGTGCAGTGGCAGAATCTTGGCTCACTGCAACCTCCACCCGCCGGGTTCAAGCAATTCTCCTGCCTCAGCCTCCTGAGTGACTGGGATTACAGGTGCCTGCCACCACATCTGGCTAATTTTTGAATTTTTTTTTAGTAGAGACAGGGTTTCGTCATGTTGGCCAGGCTGGTCTTAAACTCCTGACCTCAGGTGATCCACCCGCCTCAGCCTCCCAAAGTGCTGGGATTACAGACGTGCGCCACTGCGCCCAGCTGCAAATTCTTTATCTTGGCTTGCAAAGCTCCCATACAAAGCTTATCTCCCTTCATTTACCATTCTTTCCTGTGCTTGCTATACTTTCCCTCAGGTGTGCCATACTCATTTGCCTCTGTCTGGAATGCTTTCTTATTCCCACCTCTAGTCTTCACATGGCTGGCTCCTTGTCATTTGGATGGTTGCTTAAAAGTCTTCTCAGAAGCCTTCCTTACTACCAAGTCATGTTCTGTCACATCAGCCTGTTTTTCATCATAAATACTTGAATTAGAATATAATCTCCTTGAAAGCCAGATCCTTTACTGTTAATTGCTTTAGGGACAGAGTTTAGAGTTTAGAGCAGTATCTGACACATGGTAGGCGTTCAGATGTTTGTTGACCATGTTTGTCAATGCATACATTTTGTTTGTTTTGAGATATGGTCTCGCTGTGCTGCCCAGGCAGGTCTTAAACACCTAGGCTCAAGCAGTCCTCCTGCCTCAGCCACCTGAGTAGCTGAGATTACAGGTGCAAGCCACCCTGCCCAGCCTTATGTGTGCTTTTTAAATTTTTCTTCCTGTCGCCCAAGCTGGAGTGCAGTGGCACAATCATAGCTCATTGAAGCCTTGACCTCCTGGACTCAAGTGATTCTCCTACCTCAGCCTCCCAAGTAGCTAGGACTATTGGCACATGCCACTATGCCCAGCTAATTTTTTTGATTTTTAGGAGAGATGAAGGCTCGCTATATTTTCCAGATTGGTCTTGAACTACTGAGCTTAGGCAATCCTCTTGCCTTGGCCTCCCAAAGTTCTGGGATTACGGGCGTAAGCCACTGCACGTGGCCCATATGTGTACTTTTTAATTGATCTGAGTTCTGGACTTTTGAAAGCATGGAATTCTACTGATGGGAGTTTGGGTTGATGGTACGGGGAACCTCTATATTTATTTACTAGGATGGGAGAAGTACAAAGGTTATGAGTGAATAAAATTGGTAAGTATTTTAGAGCAAAACTGCTTCTTGAGTAAATTTAGTAAATCTGCCTAATTATGAAGTTAAATTGATTTCATGAGTGAATTAACATCTCATCTATTGAAATATTTTTCATTTCTTTTACATAGTCATCTCAGCAAAACTTAAGGAAAATAAGAAGAATTGGTTTGGACCAAGTCCTTATGTAGAGGTCACAGTAGATGGACAGTCAAAGAAGACAGAAAAATGCAACAACACAAACAGTCCCAAGTGGAAGCAACCCCTTACAGTGTAAGTTTGGAATTATTTTTCTATAGTACGTTTTGTTTAGTAGATGATTGGAAATACAATTAAAAAAAAATGTTTCTCACTTTGGTTTTTTTTGTTTTGAGACGGAGTCTTGCTCTGTTGCCCAGGCTAGAGTGCAGTGGCGTGATCTTGGCTCATTGCTAGCTCTGCCTCCTGGGTTCACGCCATTCTCCTGCCTCAGCCTCCCGAGTAGCTGGGGCTACAGGCGCCCAACACCATGCCCGGTTAATTTTTTTGTATTTTTAGTAGAGCTGGGGTTTCACCGTGTTAGCCAGGATGGTCTCGATCTCCTGACCTCATGATCTGCCTGCCTTGGCCTCCCAAAGTGTTGGGATTACAGGCGTGAGCCACCGTGCCCAGCCTGGTTTTTTTTTTTTTTTTTTTCTTCCTCCTTTCTCTCTTCTTCCCCCCCCCCCTTTTCCTAGGATTCCTTCTGGTCTGCTTTTTTGTTTCTCTTTAAATAGCTGTTTTTATAGTCATTCCCTTTCTTTACCTTCTCTAGTTCAGTTGGTGATGATATTGCTCTTGTCACTGAACAATAACTGAAAAGAGCCCATGGTCACAGACCTAAAAAGATTTCTGGCAGCCCTTTTATTAACTTTGGGTTGAATTAAGTGATTATGAGTACCCCCCTCGGTTTTTTAACCTAATTTTTAAAAATAGTATTTTAATTAGTTTTTTCTTTGTTTTGTTTTGAGATAGTGTCTCACTCTGTCACCCAAACTGAAGTATAGTGGTGCTATCATAGCTCACAGCAGCCTTGAACTCCTGGCCTCAAGAGATCCTCCTGCCTCAGCCTCCCAAGTAGCTGGGACCACAGGCATGCATCACTGTGCCTGGCCAGTTTTTTAGTATTTTAAATTACAGTGCCAGTTATACTGTACTTATTTATTTTTTGAATGAGATGGGATCTTGCTGTGTTGTCCAGAGTGCCCTCAACCTCCCTGGCTCAAGCAGTCTTCCCATCTCAGCCTTTTGCTCCAGTAGCTGGGACTACTACTATACATTTTATTCTACAACTTTCTTTTTGTACTTAACACTAATATCATGATGATCTCTCTACCTGAGTACATATGGATCTTGCATCCCTTATATAGCTTTGTAATATTCCTTAATATGGGTGAACTATATTTTAATAGTTCTGTATTGATTAGTTGGCTCCTAATGTTGTGTTATTAGGCAGTGTCGCGAATACATCCATGTGCATATATCTTTGTATGTTGGTGTTTATATCTGTAGTATAGATTCATAGAAGTAGGATATAGTTCAATTTTAACACAAAGCCCCAAATGTTGGCATTATAATCTAAGATATTGACACCCATTAAAGGTTCATTTTAATTTTTAAAATTACAATAGAAGGAAACACATGGAGCCGGGTGTGGTGGCTCACACCTGTAATCCCAACTCTTTGGGAGACTGAGCCAGGAGGATTCTGTGAGGCCGGGAGTTCAAAGGGGCAGTTTGCTATGATTGCTCCTGTGAATTGCCACTGAACTCTAGCCCGGGCAATGTAGCAAGACCCTGTCTCTACAAAAAGAAAAAAAAATAAGAAGAAAAAGAATGATTTGGCCAGGTATGGTGGGTCACTCCTGTAATCCCAGTAGTTTGGGAGGCCAAGGCGGGAGGATCACCTGAGATCAGGAGTTTGAGACCAACCTAACTAACATGGTGAAACCCGGTCTCTACTAAAAATACAAAAATTAGCTGGGCGTGGTGGTGGGTGCATGTAATCCCAGCTACTCGGGAGGCTGAGACAGGAGAATTGCTTGAACCTGGTAGGCAGAGGTTGCAGGTTGCAGTGAACTGAGATTGCGCCATTGCATTCCAGCCGGGGTGACAAGAGTGAAACCCTGTCTCAAAAAAGAGAGAAAAAAAAGAAGAATTTATGGGAGATCATCTGGAGGCCCATATGATTCCAATGTTCCTCATCTGTGTTTATTTCAGCATAAATGTTTCTTACTTAGGCTTTCTGTTTTTAATTAATGGCCCATCGTAGATTGAGTCGAAATGAAACAATGTATTAATAAAAATTTCAAAAAACCACATGAGGCTGGGAATGATTGCACATGTTTGTAATCCCAGCTACTTGGGAGGATAAGGTGGGAAGATAAGGTGCTTTAGCCCAGGAGGAGTTAGAGATTAACCAGGGCAAAGTAGCGAGTTCCCATCTCATATATATTTTTTCCTTTACCAAGTGAAATCTATAAAAGGTCACAGCCTCCATAATGGCCAGAGATGTTCAGTTGAATTAGATGGTCACCTGATTTCCTCCGACTGCTTTGAGTGCTTACTTGATATGCACTCGAAGGCTCTTAAGCTGTTAATGTCATGAACTCCTTAGTGATTTAAAAGTTAAGAAAAGAGAAACTCTCTTTGTAGTTCTGTGTGGTAATGCTGTTTTTGATCACAGACATTTGGGGAACTTAAATTCAAGTTCTTTTCCTGAATTTTTAAGTTGCAGCAAATTGACCTGGAATTTTATCACTTCCATTGTTGTGTAACAGGCTTTCCAGACTGCTGTTGAGAATTGAATTGAAACAATTAAGACTGGTCATCTTTGACAGTATACTTTGTGTACCTTTTTCTTCCATATTAAAAATAGTAAAGTTAAATTTATTTGCTTTTTATTTCATCCCCGTTATGATTTCTGAACTGACTAATAGAGAATTTTTTTTTCCCACTCACCCAGGCTGGGGTGCAGTGGCGCTATCTCTGCTCACTGCAACCTCTGCCTCCCAGGTTCAAGCAAGTCTCCTGCCTCAGCCTCTTGAGTAGCTGGGATTACAGGCATGCGCCACCACTCCCAGCTAATTTTTTTGTAATTTTAGTAGAGACGGGGTTTCACCATATTGTCCAGGCTGGTCTCCCACCTCAGCCTCCCTAAGTGCTGGGATTACACGCGTGAGCCACTGCGCCTGGCTGAGAAATATTTTCCTAATATGATATATAGTATGAGCTCTCTTGAAAGTAGCATATGAGAATTTTGAAGAGAATGAATACATTGCACCCCCTAAGAAGAAGAGCAATGTGGAATTTTTAGTTTGTTTAATCTACCCATTGCTGTTGAAATGGTGGTGGTAATAGGTACAGGTAGACTTCAAAGGAGGAAAGTGTTTCTTTGTCCCCTCAAACTTGATCACAGTAGAGAGAATGAGATATAGAGAAATTCAAACATCTCTGGAATTTGTCTTTGTATCATTGAACCGTAGGACTGTGGTAGATTATATAGTGCTCCTAGCTTTCTCATGCTTGACTCTAACATTGATTGTATGTGTATTGCAAATTCAAATTTCCCAGTTTACTTTGGAAATACCGTTATAGAGAGTATTCTTTATTGGCATTTAGTAAGGTATGAGTGAGTTCATATTTGATAGTTGGACTGGGCAACTTGCCTCTAGCAGTGTGAAACTTGATGTATGTAATGTAGTCTTCAAATCATTATGTAGCTGACTTAAGGAACTTTTTAATATAAAGTTTAATGTCAAGATTTTATTCAAATTACCGTTCTGCTACTTACTGGCTGTGTGACCTTAGGCAGTTTGCTTTATCTCTGAATATCAGTTTCTGTATCTGAAGAAGGAAGTGATAATTCCCATCTCACAGGGTTACTGTAAAGATAAAATAACCTCAAGCTCTGTAAACTACTAACATAAGGATTTAATTTGTAAAGTTACTCTTCTGTACTACTAAAGTAAAACTAGTTTTCTAATAATTTGTTGCAGGATAAGCAGTTTCACTTTTGTTGACAATATATGATGAATTTACTTCTGTAGTTCAATTACAAGTGAAAATGACCATGTAAGCGTGTAGCATTCAGATAATTTTCATAAGGTTACTGAACATAGGCCAATATTGATTGTATAGTAAACTGTAAGGGGTGCAGTGAGAAGACTTTAGACTTTAAAACTGAATTGTAATTTATTTAGGATCTCATTGTCATATTCAATAAAAATAATATTTTTTCCGCTTTTTTCACTTTTAGTATCGTTACCCCTGTGAGTAAATTACATTTTCGTGTGTGGAGTCACCAGACACTGAAATCTGATGTTTTGTTGGGAACTGCTGCATTAGATATTTATGAAACATTAAAGTCAAACAATATGAAACGTATGTATGTAAGACTAATAGAAATTGCACTTAGCTGTTTGTTTTTCTGGAAGAAATTTATGTGCCAAGCATGCATAATGACTCATGTTCACTCATACTTTTAAGTTTTACTTGGTTATAGGATGAACAGATAGAAGAATTTTACAGTGTTGAAAGTATTCTGAGTAACCTTGGTTTGGCCATTCATTTTGAATTCAGTATTTTTAGTAAATATTTGTTTACTTAGCAAATAGATATTAGTAAAGTAATACATAGTTAATTGTGGAAAAACTAAAATATAGAGCAGAGATGAAAGAAAAAATAAAAATCCCACTTCAGAGACAAATCCAATGAATATTTTTACAGATTTCCTTTTCAAATGGTTTTTTTTGGGAGGAACATGGGGAGACAAGGACACACACTCTGTTTCCCAGGCTGGAGTGCGGTAGCTATTTACAGATGCAGTTGCAGCACAGTGTAGTCTTGAACTCCTGGCCTCAAGTGATTATCCTGCCTCAGCCTCCTGAGACTGAGACTAGGCGGGTACCACCACATTCAGCTTTAATTAAATGCTTATTTTTTAAAATGTCCTCATTTTATGTGGTTGTGGTTTATATAATATGGAAATATGTGTAGTTTGTTTTAATTAATATATATTAAATATATAATTATATATTAATAAAACACATTTTTTCTACCCCTCGACTATCTAAAACATACTTCTAATAATTTTCTCGTTTAGGGCTTATTAGATATAATTTATCCTTAAATTATGTTTTAACTCAATTCAGGTATGTATTGCTAAGTAATCTTTATTCTTACGCTAACCCATTTTATACTATAGTCTTACAAGGATGGAATGAAAATAATAAACGATGGACATACTATTTTACATCATGGATATGAAACATTAACAAATTTTGTCCTTTTTAAAAGATACAGTGTTTTGGTGTCAAAAGTACTCAAACCTTGGGTGAAACAAAGTTAAACAATTTATATGTACATATAGTTATATTTTCTTGGACATCACATATTTAACAGTTAATTTTTAACAGTTAAGATGCCTTAACCGGGGAAAAAAGTGGCCATTTTTTCTGTAACTTTATTTTCTTCCAGTTGAAGAAGTAGTTGTGACTTTGCAGCTTGGAGGTGACAGAGAGCCAACAGAGACAGTAGGAGACTTATCAATTTGTCTTGATGGACTACAGTTAGAGTCTGAAGTTGTTACCAATGGTGAAACTACATGTTCAGAAAGTAAGTGACCACCTTTTTAAGGTCTTTAATGATCCTTCTTGATAAAATAGCCATTGTAGTATGCTGTATGTAATTATTTTGATTTTTTTTTTTCAGATTAATAAAATGTGTTTTTCTCGCTGGTGTGGTGGCTCACACCTCTAATCCCAGCACTTTGGGAGGCTGAGGCAGGAAGATTGCTTGAGCTTGGAGGTTGAGGCTGCTCTGAGCTGTAATCATGTCACTGCAGTCCAGCCTAGGTGACAGAGTGAGACCTTGTTTCTTTAAAAAAAACAAAAAAGAAAGAAATGATTTTTTTCTTTTTAAAAAAGAGACATTGATCACTTTAAACATTTTCTTTTTAGTTTAATCTACCCATTGCTGTTGAAATGGTGCTGGTAATAGGTATAGGTAGACTTCAAAGGAGGAAAGTGTTTCTTTGTCCCTCAAACTTGATCACATTAGAGAGAATGAGATATATTCGTATTTCTATGAATAAAAGCATGTATATTTTTACATAAGTTGAAAAATTAGCCAAATAGAAGTTCAATCACATTTGGCTCTATGAGTAATGAGTTGATTAATACAGTATTTATTCTATAGGCCCACTATGGCAGTTCATATGGGTTAGATGCCACATTGCCAACTGTGCCAATGGCAGACAGAATTTATTGTCTGTAGCAGTGTGTGGTTGAGTTTAAAACCTTTTTTTTTTTTTGGTACAGAGTCTTGCTCTGTCGCCCAGGCTGGATTGCAAGTGGCATGATCTCACTGCAAGCTCCGCCTCCTGATTTCACGCCATTCTCCCGCCTCAGCCTCCCCAGCAGCTGGTACTACAGGTGCCTGGCTAATTGTTTTGTATTTTTAGTAGAGATGGGGTTTCACCGTGTTAGCCAGGATGGTCTTGATCTCCTGACCTCGTGATCCACCTGCCTTGGCCTCCCAAAGTGCTGGGATTACAGGCGTGAGCTAACGTGCCCGGCGTTTTTTGTTTTTTTTTTTTTTTAAGATAAGAGTTTCGCTCTTGTTGTCCAGGATGGAGTGCAATCTCGGCCCACCGCAACCTCCACCTCCTGGATTCAAGTGATTCTCCTATCTCAGTCTCCCGAGTAGCTGGGATTACAGGCATGCGCCACCACGCCCAGCTAATTTTTTTTTTTTTTTTTTAGTAGAGATGGGGTTTTTCCATGTTGATCAGGCTAGTCTCAAGCTCTTGACCTCAGGTGATCCGCCCACCTCAGCCTTCCAAAGTGCTGGGATTACAGGCGTGAACCACTGCATTCGACCTCTAAATCCTTCTTAACACTGTACCACACAGCCATTACAAGCTGAAATCCATTTACCATTCCCCTTCTACTTCTGTAGGCTACACTTGCAGGGATACCTTTTGACAATACTAATTCATTATATGTGCATTAGTAAATCTTAGAATCTCTGATTTAGTGGTGTGTGTTGAAGAAAAATAAACTGTGTGGCACCTTAGTGGCTAAGTGTATTTTCACTTGAAACATAGATTTTAGAGGCCTGAAGACAATGAAAGAGCAGATTAATGGATTTCTTGATGAGTTTGATGAAGATCTTTTTGGTTTACTTAGAAACTGCATTATGAAACATTTTGCAGCTGTCAGGTGCTATTCTTTTTCTACTTTATCGAAAGACTTCCTACTTCCTTTTTGACTCATGACTTTTAAAAATAATAGGACAGGCTGGGCGCAGTGGCTCACACCCCTTGATCCCAGCACTTTGGGAGGCTGAGGCAGGAGGGTTGCTTGAGCCCAGGAGTTCAAGACCAGCCTAGGCAACGTACAAAACCCTGTCTCTGCAAAAAATTCAAAAATTTGCCATGTGTGTGGCACGTGCCTGTAGTCCAGGTACTTGGGAGGCTGAGGTGGGAGGATCGGTTGAGCCCAGGAGTCAGAGGTTGCAGTGAGCCAAGATCGCACCACTGCACTCCAGCCTGGGTGACAGAGTGAGACCCTCTCTCAAAAAAAAAATAAAGTAGCAAGACCTAATAAGTCTTCCAGATTAGTTCTTTGGGGCTAGTGAGGATGGAAAGAAATTTCTGAAATGGTTATACTGATTTGGAGTTAACACTTTGATTATTGTTCACAAGAAGTCTCTAATAGTCACATTTTTCTATACATAAATTGGAAGTCTGGAAGATAAAATACAAGTTATATTGTTAAACTGCCTTAAACCTCAGTATTTATAGTGTCCTCAGCTTTGCCCCCCAGAAGTTGAAACTATTACTAATGTAAAATATTTAATAATTGCTGGGCGCAGTGGCTCTCGCCTGTAATCCCAGCACTTTGGGAGGCCAAGACGGGCGGATCACGAGGTCAGGAGATCAAGACCATCCCGGCTAACACGGTGAAACCCCGTCTCTACTAAAAATGTAAAAAAATTAGCCAGGCATGGTGGCGGGCTTCTGTAGTCCCAGCTACTTGAGAGGCTGAGGCAGGAGAATGGCGTGAACCGAGGGGGCGGAGTTTGCAGTGAGCCGAGATCAAGCCACTGCACTCCAGCCTGGGCGACAGTGAGACTCCATCTCAAAAAAAAAAAAAAAAGAATTAGAGTATTAACAATATCATTGCATCCACCTGTATTTTTCTCCTGTATCATTCCTTTTCTTTCCTTTAGAGATAATCACTATTCTGAACTTTGAATTTATCATTTCTGTGGTCTTTAAAAGTTTTATCCTATGTGTGATATATAAGCAGTACTTGTATGTTTCTCTTGTGCTCTACGAAAATATCAGTGTTGCCTTTTTATTTATTTTTTTGAGTCGGAGTCTCCCACTGTCACCCTGGCTCGAGTGCAGTGGCACGATCTCGGCTCACTGCAACCTCCGCCTTCCGGGTTCAGGCGATTCTCCTGCCTCAGCCTCCGGAGTAGCTGGGATTACAGGCATTGGCCACCACACCCAGCGAATTTTTAGTGTTGCCTTTTTCTTTTTCTGAGACGGAGTCTCACTCTGTCGCCGAGGCTGGAGTGCAGTGGCATGATCTTGGCTCACTGTAAGCTCCACCTTTCCGGTTCATGCTATTGTCCTGCCTCAGCCTCCTGAGTAGCTGGGACTACAGGCCTTTTAAGATTTAGTTATGTAATTGTGTCTGTAGTTATATAATTTACTACTGCATAGTAATCTGTTGAGTGAATGTACTGGGTTTTAACATTTTTATATCAAAGGACATTTGCTTAGCCATTTTTTTTTTTTTTGCCATTATGAGCAGCGATGCATTGAACATTTTTGCATATGTTTATTAATAAACAGATTTAACGTTTATGTTGGGTATATGCTTGAGAGTAGAATTGCTGGGGTATTTTTATTTTCAGCTCTACAGTATTTATTGCTTCTTCAAATATGCTATTTGTTAGGATTTTTTAAACTGAGATGAAATTTACATAACAAACAATTAACCATTATGTAGAGTGTACACCTTAGTGGTGTTTAGTGTGTTCATAATGATATACATCCACCATCTCTCTCTCTAGTTTCAGATCTTTCTTGTTACCTGAAAAAAAAAAAAAAAAAAAAACCATTTATTTCTTCTCCCAAGCCGTGATAACTACTAATCTGCTCTCTGTCTCTATGAATTTGCCTATTCAGGAGGATATATCACATAAAAGGAATCATGTGACTTTTTTTTCTGGATTCTTTACTTAGCATAATGACTTTGAGGTTCATCCAATTTGTAGAATGTGTCAGTACTTCCTTTCTTCTTATGGCTGTGTAATAATTCTACTGTGTGTATATGTGCCACAATTTGTTTATCCATTCATTCATTGATACACATTTGGCTTACTTCCATTTGGCTGTTACGAATTATAAATAATGCTGCTATAAGCATTTGTATAGAAATACGTTTTCATTTCTTTTGGATGTATACCTTAGGAGTAGATTTCCTGATGCTTGTTTTTGATAGTTTCTCATTTCTTCCTTGTAACTTTTTTTGATACATCGGATTTTTTTTTAAACATTCTCCGTTTGATAATTCCAGTGTCTGAAATCCTTGGGTATGTAAATGGTTTTTTGTCTCTTCTTCATTGAGGTTTGTTTTCATTTGCATTTGTTCTTCGATTGCAAGTTTATATTTGATCTTAATCTGTTGGAATCTTAAGGGCCTAAATTGGGGATTCTTTGCCCCAGAGAAAATTTCTTTTGCTTCTGCTAGTTGCTAGGGTGTACCACTGAACTGGGAACACTTAACCTCCTTTTCTACGTGTGTATTTCTAAAATGGATCAGACCCTTACCAACCTAATGTGGCAGGCTCTGGTTCAGCCCCCCAGGTTTGCTGCTTACCCAAGACTTTCTAATCCATTTGAGGATTGAAAATGGCCCTCTGGGTAACCCAGTTTTTCACATTTGCTTACTGCATACTTGTGTCCATTCACTTTGTTTTTTTTTCTTTTTGAGACTGGATCTCGCTGTGTTATCCAGACTAGAGTTCAGTGGCTATTCAGTGGAGCGGTTATAGCACACTGCACCTTTGAACTCCGGGCCTCAAGGAGTCCTCCTGCCTCAGCTTTTTGTGTAGCTGGGACTTCAGGTGCTCACTACCACACCTGGCTTCAATTCACTTTTTTGTTTTTGAGATTGCTAGACATCCAAGAAATAGGAACGATGTGTTAAACTGCTTTATCTAGGAGCTAGTTATTTTGTGGTGGGAGGGCAGGCCATTTTGACGAGCTTAATGAGTAGAAGATACCTTTGTAGATCTTCTAAAGTTTCTTGTGGGTAAAATGTGCATTTAGCAATCTGAAAAATTTTCTTGAGGAAATTTGGATTGGGAATACCTTTAAAAGGCAATACATTTGTAAAATGCAGTGGTTAAGAGCAACCATTGTTCTCTTCTTGGACGTTCATTGTATAAGTGTTAGATTTTTGTTGTTGTTGTTAACTATTCTCTGGTTGTAAGCAGAGGATAAGATCTAAATAATTTATGCCATAAATTTCATAGTTATGGCTTCACTTTATATTGGAGTGAAATAAAAGAACAAATATTCCAGGCATAGTAGCTTACACCTGTAATCCCAGCACTTTGGGAGGCCAAGGCAGGAGGATCACTTGAGTCCAGGAGTTTGAGACCAGCATGGACAACATGGTGAGACTCCATGTATTCAAAAAAATTTTTTTTAAATGTAGCTGATTTTGTGGTGGCATGCATCCATGTATCCTCCCACTTGGGGAGGCTGAGGTAGGAGGATTGCTTGAGCCTGAGAGGTTGAGGCTGCAGTGAGGTATGACCATGCCACTGTACTCCAGCCTGGGCAATGCAACAAGACCCTTTGTCAAAAAAAATATATATATAGAAGAAAAATGAGCCTTGTTTAGACTTTCCTAATGAGATGTAAATTTTGAGAGATAATAGTTATTGTGACTGCTTATATGTGCTAGCACTGTGCTAAATGTTTACATGTTTAATTCTTACAAATACTCTATGAAGTAGGTGTCATCCCCATTTTATACATGCAGGAAAAGGTATAGGAAGTCAAGTATACTTTTGTAAGGTCACAAAGTAATAAAGCTAGGATACAAACCTAGGCAGTGTGCCCTCAGAATTCATGTGATTAAAATACTGTTCTTTGTCACTGTAGTGAGAAAGTTTAGAAGTAGCAAATCATGGTTGACTTAAATGGAGTATTCCTAATGGTTTTCTTAATTTTGAGAAAAGTGAACTACTAATAGACACATTTTAGTAACTTATGCTGGATAGTTTGTTGTGGTTTTCTGATTTCATTTATGTCCCATTCATAAGCCATTTTAGGGGACTGTATTCCGTATTAAAACATTCTTAAACTGAAATTTACCCTTTATAGCCAAAATGTATTTCATTGTACCATTTTTTTTTTTTACCACGTTAACATCTTTATTGAGTTCTGTTTTATACAACATAAAATTTACCCATTTCAAGTGTATAGCTTAATGAATTTTAGTAACTTAAGTGAGGGATTCAACTATCACTGTAATTTAGGTTTAGAACATTTTTATCCCCTCAGTAAAATCCCTCTTGCCTGTTTACAGGAGCGTCCCTTCTCACTGTCAGCCACAGGCAACCACCACTAATCAATTTTTTTTTTTTTTTTTTTTTGTGAGATAGAGTCTTGCTCTGTCGCCCAGGCTGGAGTGCAGTGGCACGATCTCTGCTCACTGCAACCTCTGCCTCCTGGGTTCAAGCCTCCCCAGTAGTTGGGACTAGAGGCGCCCACCACCATACTCAGCTAATTTTTGTATTTTTAGTAGAGACGGAGTTTTGCCATGTTGGCCAGGCTGGTCTCAAAGTCCTGACCTCAGGCAATCCGCCTACCTCGGCTTCCCAAAGTGCTGGGATTACAGGTGTGAGCCACCACGCCCGGCTTTTATTTTTTATCTCTAAAAATTTGTGTTTTTCTGAACATTTGTATAAATGGAATCATAAAATATGTGTTTTTTTGTGTCTGGCTTCTTTCACTTAGCATAATGTTTTTGAGGTTCATCCATGACACAGCGTGTTTCATTAGTTTGTTCTCTTTTATTACCAAATGGTATTAATCCCATTCTATAGACAACATTTTATTCACATACTATTTTAAAGATACATATTTCTAGAGTGGATGAGACATTTACCAACTTTGCTAAAGTATGGTATAGTATAGTGGTGACTCATTTTTTTTAAAATTAATTAATCCACCAATTATGCTTTGTTGTAATATGGTAATGATTTCACTGTTTTAAACTATGATTCTATCCAGGGACTATTGTTCCTTTACTAAGTGAACCTAGATGGTTGAACTTGAGTTCTTGTTTCTGCGTTTGATAATTTTTCTTTCTCTTTCCCTGTTTACCATTTGTTTTTGCTTCTTTAAATGTACCTACCTTTAGCAGCCTCCCTGCAACACTTTTTTGAGATGGGAGTTTTGCTTTTGTTGCCCAGGCTGGAGTGCAATGGCGTGTTCTCGGCTCACTGCAACTTCTGCCTCCCGGGTTCAAGCGATTCTCCTGCCTCAGCCTCCAAAGTAGCTGGGATTGCAGGTGCCTGCCACCATTCCTGGCTAATTTTTGTATTTTTAGTAGAGATGAGGTTTTACCATGTAGGCCAGGCTGGTCTTGAACTCCTGACCTAAGGTGATCCGCCCACCTTGGCCTTCCAAAATGCTGGGATTACAAGTGTAAGCTACTGCACCCGGCCCCTCCAACACTGTTACAGTAAAAAGATCTTGACTGAATCCTAAGAATATTTTCCATCAATAAAGCAAGAAGAAAATATGAACATTGGGGCGTTAATTTTTGGCCACTTGGATTCCCATTTGTGGCTTTCCTAATTTTTAAGCTGTTTTCCAGGCCCCTGCGTAAGAGAGACATTATGGGTTTTTCTATTTCTGGAATCGATTTTATTCTGCTGGCTATCAGCACTTTTTTATGAGGTATTTAGGATACAAAGATGGTTAAAACACTAGGCTCAGGCCAGGCGCGGTGGCTCAAGCCTGTAATCCCAGCACTTTGGGAGGCCGAGACGGGTGGATCACGAGGTCAGGAGATCGAGACCATCCTGGCTAACACGGTGAAACCCCGTCTCTACTAAAAATACAAAAACTAGCCGGGCGAGGTGGCGGGCGCCTGTGGTCCCAGCTACTTGGGAGGCTGAGGCAGGAGAATGGTGTAAACCCGGAAGGCAGAGCTTGCAGTGAGCTGAGATCCGGCCACTGCACTCCAATCCGGGCGACAGAGCGAGACTCCGCCTCAAAAAAACAAAATAAAAACACTAGGCTCAAATTAGATTTAGATTTATCTAAAAAAAAGACAGGAATAGTAGTGCATGAGTAATATACCTTTAGTAATTAACATCCCTTATCCATTAATTATTAAGCATTTGCACAAAATTTTGGTAGACTTTTTTTGCAGTCATGAACATGACATTTTTCCTTTTAAAGTCATGTTGGAATTTAAGTTATAGTATGTTCTTTATTACAAAGATTTAATAAAAGGCTTTGCTTACATGGCATGTTTAGAAAAAAAGCGTGAAAACTACTCTCTTGAAACTCATTTTCTGTTTAAACTTTGATGTTAAAGGTGCTTCTCAGAATGACGATGGCTCCAGATCCAAGGATGAAACAAGGTAAGCGTTCACTGATTGCTTACCGCAGAATGCGGAGAGATGGATTTCCTAAATACTCATTTTAGTATAAACTTCAGGTTCATGATACAAGAATAAATGAGTGTCAGAAAGAATTCAGAACTGAAGAAGGGAAATATTTGTGAAAGATTGAAGGCTCTTAGCTTATTGGATTACAGCTATCTGGAGTGGGCTATGGATAACCAAATTGTTGATACTTCTTTTACTTGTAGAAAATATACTGGCACCTTTTCAGAGGCAGGACATTCTAAACCCCAGAGCCATCATTGGGCTGTTAAGTTTCTTTTTCAGAAAAGCTGAGATAGGAGCTTTACACATATGTGAAGGTCACCACTAGCTGTGGTATCATCTGGGCCTTCATTAGAAGGGGTAGAGCTTTGTGCCAGTTGTTTGCTGTTGGCCTAGGTTTGGCACTTGCGTGTGTCTATCTGCCTTCAAGTTTGGACCTCAATGTGGGGAAAAGAAAGAGCGATCAGATTGTACTGTGTCTATGTAGAAAAGGAAGACATAAGAAACTCCATTTTGATCTGTACTAAGAAAAATTGTTCTGCTTTGAGATGGTGTTAATCTGTAACTGTAGCCCCAACCTAGTGCTCACAGAAACATGTACTGTATTGAATCAAAGTTTAATGGATTTAGGGCTGTGCAGGATGTGCCTCGTTAACAATATGTTTGCAGGCAGTATGCCTGATAAAAGTCATCGCCATTCTCCATTCTCGATTAACCAGGGACACAATGCTCTGCGGAAAGCCTCAGGGACCTCTGCCCAAGAAAGCCTGGGTATTGTCCAAGGTTTCCCCCCACTGAGACAGCCTGAGATATGGCCTCGTTGGAAAGGAAAGACCTTACATCCCCCAGCCTGACACCCGTGAAGGGTCTGTGCTGAGGAGGAGTAGGGAAAGAGGGAGGCCTCTTTGCAGTTGAGATAAGAGGAATGTTTCTGTCTCCTGCTCCTCCCTGGGAATGGAATGTCTCCCTGTAAAGCCGACCATTTGTTCTATTCTGATAGGAGAAAACCGCCCTGTGGCTGGAGGTGAGATATGCTGGCAGCAATACTGCTCTGTTACTCTTTGCTACAGTTAGATGTTTGTGTAAAGTGAAACATAAATCTAGCCTGCAAGCATATCCAGACACAGTACCTTTCCTTGAACTTATTCATGATACAGATTCCTTTGCTCACATTTTTCCCTGCTGACCTTCTCCCACCATCACCCTGTTGCCCTGCCACACTCCCCTCGCCAAGATAGTAAAAATAGTGATCAATAAATACTAAGGGAAATCAGAGACCAGCGCTGGTCTCTTGGGCCCACTGTTCTTTCTCTGTACTCTGTGTCTGTGTCTTACTTCTTTTCTCAGTCTCTCTTCTCCACTTGATGAGAAATACCCACAGGTATGGAGGGGCAGGCCCCCTTCATCTAAAAGGTGTTGAAAGGCTTGGGCTATGTGAATTAACTTAGACTGCTTATTGGTTATCCTGGAAACTGGTAATAGCAGATAAAATTAGGAAAGGAGATGATTCTGCTTTTAAAGCAGTAAGTGGCATGTCTTAACCACAGAGTGCAGTGATTATAAAATTCCATTTGATTCTTTGTTTTTCTCAAATTGCATAAGCAGTGAGTAGGAAGAAGATGATAAACCACGGGAGTAGTCAGAAGGGGAGAAGAATGAGAAAAGTAATGTCACAGACTGTAAGGGAAAATTATCCACAAAGATGGGATATTACAGTGTCAGATGTTGCAGAGGAGGATAGGTGAAGCAAGTAGAACAAAATACTGATGGTTGTTGAAGCTGTCCTGGTAGGTACATGGGAGTTTATTGTATTAGTCTATCTGCATTCGTCATCTATGGGTCTTGTTTTTGTTTTTTGGGGTTTTTTTAGACAAGAGATTCATTCGCTCGTTCACCCAGGCTGGAGTGCAGTGGCGTGATCTCAGCTCACTGCAACCTCCATCTCCCGGGTTCAAGTGATTCTCTTACCTCAGCCTCCTAAGTAACTGGGACTACAGGACACACCACCATGCCTGGCTGTTTATATTTTTAGTAGAGATGAGGTTTTGCCATATTGGCCAGGCTGGTCTTGAACTCCTGATCTCAAGTGATCTGCCTGCCTCAGCCTCCCAAAGTGCTGGGATTACAGGCATGAGCCACCGTGCCTGGCCAATATATGGAAGTTTTCATAATAAAAAGTTAAAGACAACTCATCAAGATCTTTAGGAAAGTCATAGTTTGTAAAGCTGTTGTGTCTTACCTAATAGATATCTACCTTCACATTTTTATGACGAAGAATCATCTATACTAATCTCACAAGAGGTAGAATATTAAGGAGCAGTAACTTCTTGCCTAGAAAATAACAGATACTTTTATTCTTCACTGTGATTAAAATCAGTGGGGCCGAGCATGGTAGCTCACACCTGTAATCCAGCACTTTGGGAGGCTAAGACAGGAGGATCACTTGAGCCTAGGAGTTTGAGACCAGTCTGGGCAATTGAGTGAGAACTCATCTCTACAGAAAACAAAACAACAACAAAAAAATTAAAATAAAAAACAATAGTTAGGCCTGGTGGCACGTGCCTGTAGTCCCAGCTGTTGGAATGGGGAGCGCGCCCAAAGTGGGAGGATCGCTTGAGCTGGGGAGTTCAGTGAGCTGAGATCATGCCAGTGTACTCAGCATGGTGACAGACCCTGTCTCAAAAAAAAAAAAGCAATAGGACAAGTTTAAAAAATTACATACTTATCTGTAGACTGAAGTCTACTATTATGTCTCTTAAGTCTTTTTTTAGTATGATTATTTTTAGTAGAAGATTTCTTGAATTCCTGAAAGTTCCCCCATAAATTGTTTTAGTATTTCAGTTTGCATTGGTCATTAACCTCTTCTTTTACACAATAAACCTGTATATTTGCATTAATAAGTGGGTGTGTGATCGAATTTTATATGTTGATTAAAAGGTTCTGTTATACCAATGTGTTGTTGCTTGCTTGTTTTCTGCAAGTCTCTTTCTTACAATATTTTCATCAAACCACTTGTACTCTGGAGATCTTTAAATATCTTATAAAGGCATTGCTGGATCCCCTACTTAATGCTATTTCATCAGTGCTTTTTATCTTCCTACGTGAATCATTGTCATAAATAATTTGGGGAACAATGTCTTCTAGGTTTCTGAGACTGACTGACGATCTTTGAGTACGTCTTTTGTGTTAAGCATAAGTTCCTGTGCATCAGCTTTTATTCCAGAGCACACACACCTTTGAGATGATGGGTTTGAAAAGCATTTTGTAAACTGTCAAATGCTGTTTAAATGTTACTATACAATTATGAGTAGTAGTCATAGCTGTGACTGCCTTTTCTCCTTTGCAGATTTCATGACTGTAAAACTGAAAGACAGGGCAGTATATATTTAGTGGACAAGGGCTTCACATCCTTCCCTCCATCCCCATAGTTATCATTTAGGAAGTTTACTAATAGCCTTAGGTTATTTTAGCTTTTGCTCTTAATTCAAGCACTGTCTGTATCATGAATGTATTTGTTGATCTGTTTTCCCCACAGCATGTCAGGATGTTTTACGTTTCTCAGTGTTGTCTTCTGTTCATTTATTTATTTATTTATTTTTATGAAGTACCAAGATGGTTGGTGCCTGATTTTCAAGATTTTGTCATTAGATGTGCGTTTTTTGTTTTTTTTTTTTTAATTTATTATTATATTTTAAACACAGGCTCTCGCTCTGTTGCCCAGGCTGGTCTCAAACTTTTCGCCTGAAGCAGTTGCCCTATCTCGGCCTCCCAAAGTGTTGGGATTACAGACATGAGCTATCACGCCCAGCACATGTGCCTTCTTGATTGTTACTCTTTGATTTGAATATTTCTTATGACCTTGTTATACTATAATAGCATTTTAGTTGTCTGAGATTCTCTATCCTGTCCATAACTTATGAACTTATGTGTAGGTCAGACGTATATGTATATTGAAATTAGCAGATATTTGTAAGATTGTGGAATAGGGGAACAAAGTTATAATGGCACATAATTAGCAGCTAATTGCTTTTTTTTTTTTTTTTATTTGAGCCCGTGTCTCGCTCTGTTACCCAGGCTGGAGTGCAGTGGTGTGATCTCGGCTCACTGCAACATCCACCTCCTGGATTCAAGTGATTCTGCTTCAGCCTTTCGAGTAGCTGGGATTATAGGCATGCACCATCACACCCAGCTAACTTTTTGTATTTTTAGTAGAGATGGAAGTTTCACCATGTTGGCCAGGTTGGTCTCAAACTCCTGACCTCAAGTGATCTGCCCACCGTGACCTCCCAAAGTGCTGGGATTATAGCTGTGAGCCACCGCACCCCAGCCAGCTAATTGCTTTTCAAAGCCAATGGTGGTACTGGTTCCACTGACAATTCTGTATACTATATAGATTGCCGGATTGATTTTCACAATCTATTTTTAGTTTTAGCCTCACACTTTACTAAAAGAACTTAAACTTTTTAAAATAAATAAAATAAACCGCCAGTACTATTTTAATATGACTCTGCTTCTCAAACTTTAGAGCACATTAGAATCACCTGGTTAATTAGGTTTGGGGTGGGGCTCAAGATTTGCATTTCTAACACATTTCCATGTGACGCTGATGCTGCTAGACCAGGGTCTGCATTTTGAGAACACTATGGTTAGACACACACGTTTTTGCAAATTATAACTATTATGGCAAATAACAACAGATAATGGAAACAGACTTCTTATATAATGGAAAATTATATAAGGGCTTCCCCAAAGTCCAAGCATGCAGAATTCACTAGAACTGTCACTCTGTCTTAATCTCATACCCTTTTATTTGAGAGATGCTTTGAATCTTTTTTCTTTTTTGAACTGTTGTTGTTTTTATGTTTATTATTAGAAAATAATACATGATTATTTTAAAAGATGTAAATTAAATAGTGTATAAAGTAAAATGTATAAAGCCTTAATGGAAGAAATAATATTTGACCTAAGACCTTAAAACAGAGCTATAAATTGTATATGCATGTCTTAGAGGAATTGGAGGGAAGAAGGAATTCTTTTTTTTTTTTTTTTTTTTTTTTTTTTTTCTGAGACGGAGTCTCGCTCTGTCGCCCAGGCTGGAGTGCAGTGGCCTGATCTCAGCTCACTGCAGGAGCGTCTCCTCGGTTCATGCCATTCTCCTGCCTCAGCCTCCCGAGTAGCTGGGACTACAGGCGCCCGCCACCTCGCCCGGGTAGTTTTTTGTATTTTTTAGTAGAGACGGGGTTTCCCTGTGTTAGCCAGGATGGTCTCGATCTCCTGACCTCGTGATCCGCCCGTCTCGGCCTCCCAAAGTGCTGGGATTACAGGCTTGAGCCATCGCGCCCGGCCAGGGAAGAAGGAATTCTAAGGAGAAAGAAGAAAAACAAAGGTAGCGAAAAACACAGGTTGTTTTGTAGGAAATCTTTAATCACAATATTTAGCTAAAGATACAGTAATTTCAAGGGAAAAATGGCATTTGGTGATTTGAGAGTAGAATCAGTCCATTTATATTTATTTGCCCTTATATGATAGACACTATGCTCAACATGTCTCTTCTTTCAGTTAGTCCTTAAACGTTTATGAATTAGGTACAATTGTCTCATTTTTGTAGGTGATGAGAAAACAGGCTTAGAAAGGGAAAATAACTTGCTTGAGTTAATAGTGTTAAGTGGCACAGTTGAACCTGGAACTGCCTTACCTTCAGAGCCTGAGCTCATAACTATCATGCTTTATTGCCACCTGAAGTTGGGATACAACTATGTGCTTAGCCATTAATAAATGTTATTTTTATTGTTAAATAGGTTGGGACCAGGTGGAGGTTTGCAAATAAAGATTTACAGAATTTTTTTTTTTTTAATGGAAAGGAATGCCTTTTAAAATAATTTGATTTTTGTTTTGTTTTGTTTTTAAGACTGAGTTTTGCTCTGTCGCCCAGATGGGAGTGCAGTGGCGCAACCTCGGCTCACTGCAACCTCTGCCTCCTGGGTTCAAGTGATTCGCCTGCCTCAACCTCCAGAGTAGCTGGGATTACATGCGTGTACCACTAGGCCCGGCTAAGTTTTTGTATTTTTAGTAGAAATGGGGTTTCAACATGTTGGACAGGCTGGTATCGAACTCCTGACCTCAGGTGATCTACCCTTCTTGGCCTCCCAAAGTACTGGGATTACAGCATGAGTCACCACGCCCAGCCTAAAATATCTGAACAGGAGACTGTGTGATCAGAACTCTGTAGGAAAAAATATTTTGATAGTGGTATATAGTTTGGATTATATGGTGAGTGAAGGTTGAAAGTCCTATATGGAAATTTGTTACAATAATCTATTGAGAGGTAATGAAGGCTAGAACTGAGGCAGTGATGGTGGAAGAGTAGAGGGAGAATGTGAAAGTGGAATCAACAGGACTTAGATACTGAGTGTCAAGAAGCACAGGGAGATAAAAAGTAAAATTGCCTTGGAAAGACGGCAGTATCATCCATAGAACCAAAACCTAAAAGGGAGGGGAGACCATAGGAAGGGAATGTTTAGAGGAATAGGAGGAACCTGGCAGGGCACGATGGCTGACACCTATAATCCCAGTGCTTTTTGGGAGGCCCAAGAGGGATGATTGCCTCAGCCCAGGAGTTTGAGACCAGCCTGAGGGACAAAGCAAGACCCCATCTCTACATAAAATAAAAAATTAGCCAGGTAAGGTAGCATGCTCCTGTAGTCCCAGCTACTCGGGAGGCTAAGGCAGGAGGATCCCTTGAGTCCAGGAGTTAAGAGTTGCAGTGAACTGTGATTGTGCCGTTGCACTCCAGCCTGAGTGACAGAGCAACACTGTCTTTTAAAAAAAGGAAGATAGGGAGGGCCTTGGGTTGGGAGAGTTATTCTAGATCTCCCGCATTTAGTTGATAATTTGATACTGGAGGATGGGAGTGAGATAAAGAGTAGAGATTGATTTGGGAATCATTCTCTGAGATAACCTTAGAAATCATGGAGTTTGAGATCCTAGGGAAAAATCTGTGGAGAAAGAAAAGGAGAACAAGAACACAACCATAGAGACCTATATTTAGTGGATAGTAGGAAGAGGACAAACCAAAAAAGGGATGATGAGAAGTGGGAGTACAAGATTACAAAAGCACTGTCACAGAAATTAAGAGAAAAATGTTTTTTAAAAGATGGTACATTTAGCCGGTAGCGGTGGCTCACTTCAGTAATCCCAGCACTTCAGGAGGCCGAGGTGGGCGGATCATTTGAGGTCTGGAGTTCAAGACCAGCCTGACCAACGTGGTGAAATCCCATCTCTACTAAAAATACAAGAAAAGGTAGCTGGGTGTGGTGGCATGCACCTGTAATTCCAGCTACTCAGGAGGCTGAGGCAGGAGAATTGCTTGAACCCGGGAGGTGGAGAGTGCAGTGAGCAGAGATCGTGCCACTGCACTCCAGCCTGGGCGACAGAGTGAGATTCTGTGTCAAAAAAAAAGATGGGACATTTAACAGTATCAAACGCTGCAAAAGAGAATTAAGTCTTAGATTAATAAGCTGGGGAAAACTGGCTGTTTGGAAAAAGAAAAATCAGGTTAGTGCCTTAGCTTATCCCAAGATGAGAGTAGATTCGATGTTGACTTTTAAATTGATTTTAAAAAATTAAACTAAAACCTCTAGAAGAAAATATGAAGAGTTAATTCATTGCTGAATAAATTTTGCTATATAGAAATATAAAACTCTTACAATTTAAAAATGTAGTATCAAAAGCAGAGGAAATACTTAACCAATATGAGATGCTCAGTATTCTCAGATTGTAAAGATCTCTTAAAAATAGGCAGAATTATTCCCTTATGATAGATAAATGTACAAAAATCATATATAGTTCATGAAAGAAACTCAAATGACCTGTAATTATATGAAATATTGTTCATCTTCAATTTAAAAAATCATTAACATTTTTACTTACCAAATTGGCAAAGATTTTAAAACTTTATGGTGAAATGGGTTTTTGTTTTTTGCAGTACATAGTTTGAAAATAATGGGAGAACAGATCAATTATTACCTTTAAAACTATTTTTTAGGGCCAGGCACAGTGGCTCATGCCTATAATCCCAGTACCTTTGGGAGGCCAAGGCAGGTGGATTGCTTGAATCCAGGAGTTCGAGACCAGCCTGGGTGACATGGAGAAACCCTGTCTCTACTAAAAATACAAAAATTAGTCTAGAATGGTAGCCTGCACCTGTAGTCCCAACTACGCAAAAGGCTAAGGCAGGAGAATCTCTGGAACCTGGGAGGTGGAGGTTGCAGTGAGCTGAGATCACGCCACTACATTCCAGGCTAGGTGACAGAACAAAAATCTGTCTCAGAAACCAAAAACAAACACTATTAAAAAGAAACAATTTAGGCCGGACGCAGTGGCTCATGCCTATAATCCCAGCACTTTAGCAGGCCGAGGCAGGTGGATCACCTGAGGTCAGGAGTTTGAGACCAGCCTGGCCAACATGGTAAAACCCCGTCTCTACTAAAAATACAAAAATTAGCCAGGCATGGTGGCAGGTGCCTGTATTTCAAGCTACTGGGGAGGCTGAGGCAGGAGAATCACTTGAACCCAGGAGGTGGAGGTTGCAGTGAGCTGAGATGGTGCCATTGCACTCCAGCCTGGGGGACAAGAGCAAGACTTTGTCTCAAGAACAAAACAAACAAACAAACAAACAAGCAACCAGTATTTTTCAGCTTTCAAAATATTTGCATGTTTTGACTTGGCTGTTCTATTTTGTAATCTGTCTGAAAAAGAAATCGAGGCAGGGCATGGTGGCTCACACCTGTAATCACAATACTTTGAGAGGCCGAGGTGGGTGGATCACTTGAGCCCGGGAGTTCGAGACTGCCATGGTCACCATGGATAAACCCTGTCTCTACAAAAAATACAAAAATTAGCCAGGTGCGGTGGGGTATGCCTGTGGAATAGGAGAATCACCTGAGCCTGGGGAGGTTGGAACTGCAGTGAGCAGTGATTGTGCCTGTGCACTGCAGCCTGGGCAACAGAGTGAAACAATGTCTCCAAAAAAAAAAAAATCCCCAAAAAGACTAATGAAAAGAAAATGATTAAATTGTGGTGTGTCTATATATAATTTTCTGCAGTCATTCAAAATGATTTTCAGTAATTTGGGGGAAATGCCCAATATGTTCTGAGTAACCAAATAAAAACCCACCCAGAATATGAAACTATTATACAGTGTGTGATTGCAGTCATACCCAATGCAAAGGACTGACAAGAGATAGCCCTATATCTTGGTGGTAATTATCTCCAGGATATAGGATGGCAGATAATTTTCCTGCCTCAGCCTCCCGAGTAACTGGGACTACAGGCGCCCGCCATCTCGCCCAGCTAGTTTTTTGTATTTTTTTTTAGTAGAGACGGGGTTTCACCATGTTAGCCAGAATGGTCTCGATCTCCTGACCTCGTGATCCGCCCGTCTCGGCCTCCCAAAGTGCTGGGATTACAGGCTTGAGCCACCGCGCCCGGCCTATATTTGTTCTTTGAAAGTCTGTTTTAAAAATTAAAATGGGGGCTAGGCGCAGTGGCTCATGCCTATGATCATTGCACTTTGGGAGGCTGAGGTGGGCAGATAGCTTGAACCCTGGAGTTTCAAACTAGCCTGGGCAACATGGCAAGACCCTGTCTCTACAAAGACATACAAAAATTAGCTGGGCATAGTGGTGCATGCCTGTATTCCCGGCTACCCAGGAGGCTGAGGGGGAGGATCACATGAGCCTGGGAGGCTGAGGCTGCAGTAAACCATGACTGTGCCACGGCACTCCAGCTCGGGTGGCAGAGCAAAACTCCAAAGGAAAAAAAAATTAAAATGCACTGACTATATTAACTGCATTTTTTTTTTTTTGAAATGGAGTCTCACTCTGTTGCCCAGGCTGGAGTGTAATGATGCAATCTTGGCTCGCTGCAACCTCTGCCTCCCAGGTTCAAGTGATTCTCCTGCCTCAGCCTCCTGAGTAGCTGGGATTACAGGCACGCACCACCACGCCCAGCTAATTTTTGTATTTTTTTTTAAGTAGAGATGGGGTTTCATCATCATGTTGATCAGGCTGGTCTCGAACTCCTGACCTTGTGATCCTTCTGCCTCGGTCTCCCAAAGTGCTGGGATTACAGGCATGAGCCACCGTGCCCTTCCAGGCGTGAGCCACCGTGCCCGGCCAACTGCATTTAAAAAAAGAGTATAGTGAAGGAAAGGGGAATGGGAAAACAGCTTGAGGAACAGATAGGATTGAGGAAACATTTTAGGTTTGGGTGATTGATTATATTTGTGGAGTAAGACAAAAGGTCTGTAAGAAAGGAATGTAATTAAGATGCAAGAAAGCATTAAAAGATGTTGGGCAGTCCTAGAGGATATAGTCTGCCATCCAGGACATAATAGGCAAATCATCCTTGAAGAAGGGGAGAGAGACTTTTTCAGACATGGGAAACAGATGAAGATAGTTAGTGGCACAGAGAAATTTTAAGATATGGGAGAAAGTTGAGGGATAGCAGATAATCATTATTTTAGGGAAGAGGAAGAGTCAGGGATAGCTACAGATTGGTATTAGCAGTTTGAGAAGATGGAAAAGGTTTGCAAGGGGCACTGAGGATGGGTCCAGGAGTGGATTAGAGATGTAGAAACTGATTGATTTCTAAGCAGTATAGATAACCCAAATGAAGTTGTTGAATAATGTCAACTGTAGCCAATGTTGGCTTGGTCTCTTTGACATAATCCAGTTTTAGGAATTTGAATACTCTATAATACAAATATATAGACTGAAGCACAATTTTAATTGTTTTCTATCTTTTGCCTAGGTCTGTATGATTGTATAGGACTTAGAGCTTTTTGTCGTGCCAAATTATTAATTTCTTTATTCACATTAATTTTAATACCAGCACACTAATCTCATTGAACCCATGGTTTTACTACTAGGTTGGGTTGTCAAAATCATCCATCATTTATAATTCCCTAGCTCCCAGGAGTCTTGAGCTGTGATTTGTTTGTTTGTTTGTTTGTTTGTTTTTGAGACAGTCTTGGTCTGTTGCCCAGGCTGGAGTGCCGTGGTGCAGTCTCCGCTCACCACAACCTCTGCCTCTTGGGTTCAAGCGATCCTCCCAGCTCAGCCTTTTGAGTAGCTGGGACTACAGGCGCATGCCTAGCTAATTTTTGTATTTTTAATAGAGATGGGGTTTTGCCATATAGGCCAGGCTGGTCTCAAACTCCTGATCTCAAGTGATCTGTCCACCTTGGCCTCCTAAAGTGTTGGGATTACAGGCATGAGCCACTGTGTCCCAGCAATTTCTTCTTTTTAATAAGAGGGGAGAAAAGAGTTTTTGTCTTAAATAATTGGAAGTGAAAACCTCTGACCTTATCTTTACTGGGCCCAGTGGAAAATTTATCAGGATCATTTGTAGAGCAGCCTGCTCTTTAATATACTAGTTTACTTAGTTTATTTACTCCACTAAAATACACCTGACTTCTCAACTGGAACATTCTTCAGCATTACTTGTTGGTCCGAGAGAATAGTAGTGGACAAAGTAGATAAGGGATTAGTTGTGGTGAAAGAATGTCTGGGAGGAGAAGCAGTTGGGCAAGGGTGAAGGAATTGAAACTACTAGGGAAAGTAGCCTATGATGAAGCTCAAGTGAGGCGTGAAGTGAGCTGATGAACTGTAAAGATTGTGGGAGGAGTTGAAGGTTGTGATGAGACTGAATAAAAGATATTGCAGGAGGCAGGTAGAATGAATAGGAAGTTGTAGTTAGAGGGATTTTAGAGTTCAAGATCTAGAAAGAGGAACAATTCTCAGTATCAAGGAAATTTAAGGAGTTGTGTGGATTATCAGATAATTCCATTGAAAAATTGAGATCAAAATGTTAGAAGGGTACACAGCATTGATGTTAAAATTCCTGAAATGTTAATCCCCAGCAACAAATCATAGCATTTTTGGAATCCAGTTTCTGCTGTACCTTTATCATAGTAGGTTTATCTCATGCACTGAATGTTCCCCCTCCCTCACATATCCCTAAAACTTGAATGTGCAATTTAGTATGAATTTTCTAGCTGAAAGACTTTTAGGAATCTTGTAGTCAAGATAATACATTTTAGGCTTCATTCTTTGGTCACATAACTCATCAGTAGCAGAGTCAGAGTAGAAACCTTAATTTCCCAATTTTTGGTCTATTCTACTAGTTGCTACCTGTTATTTAAAAAGCAGCGGGAACTCTTCTTTCAAACTAATTAAGAATCTCTTAAAATAGCATGGAGAGACAATATGCAGTCTTAAATGGTTTTGGAAACCTCAATTAGAAGGGAAGCAGTGTCAAAGCTGACTCTTCCTGCATTCATACTATGTTCTGCAGGTAGTCAACACTAATCAGGTGCTGACTGCCAATTACTGAGTTGTCCCTCTATTAAAAATCCCTCTATTAAAAAAAAGTCGTGCTTGTCATAACTTACTCTCCACATATATAATCTGGGGATCTTGTTAAAATGCTAGCTCTGATGTAGTAGGTCTAGAATAGTTTTGAAGTTTGAGCATTTCTGACAAGCTCCTATATAGTGCTTGTCCTTTTGTTTTAAAGACCACACTTTGAATAGAAAGGCCCTAAAGGATTTCTGTGGTACATAGTTTGAAAATGTATTTTAAAATATGAGGCCGGGTACGCAGCGGCTCATGCCTATAATCGTAGCACTTTGGGAGGCCAAGGAGGGAGGATTGCTGGAGGTCAGAAGTTCAAGACCAGCCTGGGCAACATGGCAAAACCCTGTCTCTACAAAATAATTAGCTGGGCATAGTGGTGGGCGCCTGTAGTCCTACCTAGTCGGGAGGCTGAGGCATAAGAACTAGAACCTGGGAGGTGAAGGTTGCAGCAAGCCGAGATCACACCACTGTACTCCAGCCTGGGCGATGGAATGAGACTCTGTCCAAAAAAAAAGAAAGAAAAAAAAAACTATGCGAGGAGAGAGATGTTAATTAGCTTGACTGTAGTAATGTTTTTCACTATGTATATCAAAACATCATGTTTACAGTTTTTATTAAAAATAAATCATTGCAATACACGTTTTACAGAAAAATAATTTAATACATGGTACTGCGTCTCTGTTTCTTTGTTTTGTTTAAGACAGGATCTCACTCTGTCTCCCAGGTTGGAGTGCAGTGGCGCAAGCTCAGCTCACTGCAACCTCCACTTCCCAGACTCAAACAATCCTCCCACCTCAGCCTCCTCAGTAGCTTCGACTACAGGCGTGCCTCACCATGCCCAACTACTTTTTAAATTTTTTTGTACAGACAGGGTCTTGTCATGTTGCCCAGGCTGATCTCTCACTCCTGCACTTAAGTGATCCTTTCACCTCAGCCTCCCAGAGTGCTGCAATTACAGGCGTGAGCCACAGCACCCAGCCTCTGTTAATTGAATCTATTAGATTTTATTTTGTTCAGGCTTATTCTGAAATTCCTAGGAGTATGGGTTAGTACCGTGTAGTGGTTTGGAGGTAGTACATACCAGAGCCTTGGCTAAGACATCTGCAGACTGGCTACTTATGCCCTTGTTTCTAATCTGTGACTAGAGCCCCTCTGGAAGGAAAAGGAATCAACTATATTTAGCTAACAGTAGCAGTAGCTTTCAGTCTGACGTTTCCTGTTAGTGTTCTTCCCTCCTTTCTGTCCCTCCAGTTGATGTCATTGCTTTGAAGAAATGACAGCTCCTTTCAAAAAAAGTCTGTGGGTACTTCTACTCTAAATCACTAGCTTTGAACATTTTGTGTACCATTGTACTGAGGCGGGGGATATCAGGGTCTAGTCCCTGGGAAATACGTGCACTTTGTTCTCCTAGCATGGAAAAACCAGACCTGCCTCAAACTTGAATTAATATTAATAGCCAGTGGAAACCAAGAAACAACAATGGTAAAGTTATCTGTGCTTGTGATAAAGTAGTACCCTTTATAAGGATTCTGAGAACTTGACTTTGTTCCTGTTCCTATAGGGCCTCCTGAAGGCTTATTTGAAATACGAACCAGCATACCCAATAGTTCTGAATGGTCACAAGTATTCCTGTGCCCTTGGACAACCCATCACTCTATCTCTAGATTTTAAATTCAGGGAGTATTCATTATTTTTCTCTCCCCCATCATTTTCCCCTCTTCTTACCCAGACTGAGTACAAATGGATCAGATGATCCCGAAGATGCAGGAGCTGGTGAAAATAGGAGAGTCAATGGGAATAATTCTCCATCACTCTCAAATGGCGGTTTTAAACCTTCTAGACCTCCAAGACCTTCACGACCACCACCACCCACCCCACGTAGACCAGGTTTGTATTCCAGCTCTCAGTACTCTCATAAATAATGTTCTGGTTGGCAATTAATTCTCAGGTAAGCGTCAGGAAATTCTTTAAGGTGAATTTTCTGCGTGTATTTTTACATTTAAGATTTTGGAAGAGAATGATCTTTCTGTAGGTAACCAAAAGTGCCTTTTTCCTAAGTTTTTATTCAAGGTGACGTTACTGAGGCAGTGCTCTATTGAGAATGAAAATGACGTGCATAATATAAAGTATAGGCGGTACAGATAACATTGCAATAACATTGCACCTTTCTTACATGGTTTGTAACTATAACATAAATGTATTAAATAGTCAAGAATTTGGTTGCTTATTCCTAGTATATCCTTTAAAAAGTTAGTAAATGGGCCGGGCGCGGTGGCTCAAGCCTGTAATCCCAGCACTTTGGGAGGCCGAGGTGGGTGGATCACAAGGTCAGGAGATCGAGACCATCCTGGCTAACACGGTGAAACCCCGTCTCTACTAAAAATGTAAAAAAATTAGCCG
>NW_012112475.1:163421-167891 GCF_000951035.1 Colobus angolensis palliatus | reverse complement strand
TGCCACTGCACTCCAGCCTGGGTGACAGAGCAAGACTCCGTCTCAAAAAAAAAAAAATTTTTTTTTCCTTGACTTTTCTTGTCTAAACTGTTTACCTGTTTACTAATACTGTAGTTTGAGTATTAGTTTCTTCAAGGGTAATTATTTAAATGAATAAGAATTAGAGCCCCATCATATATTAAAATGAAGTTCTTATTATATTAAAAAAACTGTATTTAATAGCAAAATCATTTCAAATTAATTGGGGAAGTTAAGAATATATTAATACATGGTGTTAAGCCTTTAACATTAACATTATAGTCCAGGCGCGGTGGCTCAAGCCTGTAATCCCAGCACCTTGGGAGGCTGAGGTGGGCGGATCACGAGGTCAAGAGATCGAGACCAGCCTGGCCAACATGGTGAAACCCCATCTGTACTAAAAATTTAAAAATTAGCTGGGTGCCATGGTGTGCGCCTATAGTCCCAGCTACTCGGGAGGCTGAGGCAGGAGAATGGCTTGAACCTGGGAGGCGGAGGTTGCAGTGAGCCGAGATCGCGCCACTGGCCACTGCACTCCAGCCTGGGCAACAGAGCGAGACTCTGCCTCAAAAAAAAAAAAAAAAAAAAAGTTAGTAAATGAAAACTCAACAATGCTAAATGACTCAGATTTTAAATAAAAAATACACAACAGATAAGCATGTTTTAGGTAGTAAAAATGTGAACACCTACAGTTAGAATGTCCATTTCTCTGATAGCCAGAACAAATCTTTAATCTTATCTTTTATTATTTCTCTCTGCTAATATATGGGCAGGGAATGCAGTGTAGTTAAACCAAATATTACTGGGAAAGTACATTAGTTCTCTGCAAATCATTTTCTTAAATGAATTTCTATTCAGTTATACATCCTCCCCTTTTTATTTTTTAATTTTCTGAGACAGGGTCTTACTATCTCACCCAGACTGGAATGTGGTGACATCTCAGCTCACTGCCACCTCTGCTTCCCAGGCTCAAGTGATTCTCTAGCCTCAGCCTCCTGAGTAGCTGGTACCACAGTCATGAGCCACCAATGCCTGGCTAAATTTTTATATTTTTTGTAGAGATGGAGTTTTGCCATGTTGTCCAGGCTGATCTGGAGCTCCTGAGCTGAAAGTGATCCACCTGCCTCGGCCTCCCAAAGCATGGGAATTACGGGCATAAGGCACTGCAACCACATCTTCCCCTTTTATAGATAATTTGATTAACAGTATATTGTGAGTCTTTAAGATGTCTTTATTATAAACTTGTTGACCTCCTCTAGACATTGTTTTGTCCACAAGTATTTCTTAAAGGTGTAATATATGACCAGTTACTATTTGTAAGAATATTATTGCTTATCAGTCAGACCTTCCATATTATAACCAACATAAAAAATTGGTCTGTAATCTGCAGGGTTTCACAGGAAAGCAGTTTTAAAGAGCTGGAAAATTAATAAATGAACTTAAAATACCAAGGAATATTAATGATTTCCTATTCTAAAAATTTTTATTTCCTATGACATCAGGAGATCAGAGAACCTGTACATGCTTTGTAATTAATAATGGGACATAGGGGTAGACAGGACCGAAGAAGTAAACAAGCCTATTAAGTGGCAGCGTTGGTTATTTCCATTACTTACTTCTTTAAGTAATTTTCACCTGTGTATCTACATCTTAAGTTTTATATTTGTCATCTGCCTTTTATTTGTTACAGTTAAAATTCTATCCTGAATTTTAGAAAATAAAAGATTCTTTTCCTATTTTCCTCAAATCTTTTATAGCATCTGTCAATGGGTCACCATCTGCCACTTCTGAAAGTGATGGCTCTAGTACAGGCTCTCTGCCACCGACAAATACAAATACAAATACATCTGAAGGAGCAACATCTGGATTAATAATTCCTCTTACTATATCTGGAGGCTCAGGCCCTAGGCCATTAAATCCTGTAACTCAAGCTCCCTTGCCACCTGGGTGAGTAACTTTTGAAATTAACATACATTGTCTTTAGTCTTCTCCATAAGCCTGCTTATTAATAAGGAAAATAATAGTAAACAACAGTAAACTCCATTATTTCAATCACTCCTTTTAAATTGCTTTATTTTGAGATGGAGTCTTGCTCTGTCTCCCAGGCTGGAGTGCAGTGGCGTGATCTCGGCTCACTGCAACCTCCGCACCCTGGGTTCAAGTAATTCTCCTGCCTTAGCCTCCCTGGTAGCTAAGATTACAGGTGTGCACTACAAAGCCCGGCTAATTTTTGTACTTTTAGTAGAGATGGGGTTTTACCATGTTGGCTAGGCTGATCTCGAACTCCTGACTTCAAGTGATCGACCCACCTCAACCTCCAAAAGTGCTGAGGTTACAGGCATGAGCTACTGCACCCAGCCGACTGTTTTTATGATATTATAACTGATTTTGGGGGATGTAGAGTCAAATGAACAAGGAAAACACACCATATTTGAAATCTTCAGGGCAAAGTGGAAAAATATATTTTTTCATCAATGGACCCTGAAAGTTAACCAAGGCCAATTAATACAATAATCACCTAATTCCAATTGCTTTTTTCTTTGAGGGGGAAAAAAATCCCTTTTTAATATCAAAATTTTGTTTCATCATAAAATCATTATAGGCTGGGCATGGTGACTCACGCCTGTAATCCCAGCACTTTAGGAGGCCGAGGCGGGCAGATCACCCGAGGTCAGGAGTTCGAGACCAGCCTGGCCAACATGGTGAAATCCCATCTCTACTAAAAATACAAATAATTAGCTGGACGTGGTGGCGGGTGCCTGTAATCCCAGCTACTCAAAATCTGAGGCAGGAGAATTGACTGAACCTGGAAGGTGGAGGTTGCAGTGAGCCAAGATCACGCCACTGCCCTCCAGCCTAGGCAACAAGAGCAAAACTCCATCTTGGGGAAAAAAGAAAAATCATTATAGCAAAGTGATAGGTAATTCAGAAAACTGAGAAAATTTGTGCTCATAATCCCATTTTAATCTCTAGTTATTATTTTAAGACTATTTTCATAGATTGTTTTTAAGATACTCAAATGTAATTTTTTCTTGTTTATTTTTTATTTGTTTGTTTGAGATGAAATCTTGCTCTGTCACCCAAGCTGTAGTGCAGTGGTGGGATCTTGGCTCACTGTAACCTCCACCTTCCAGGTTCAAGTGATTCTCCTGCCTCAGCCTCCTGAGTAGTTGGGACTACAGGTGCCCACCATCACATCCAGCTAGTTTTTGTATTTTCAGTAGAGGCAAGGTTTCACCATGTTGGCTAGGCTGGTCTTGAACTCTTGACATCGAGTAATCCACCCGTCTTGGCCTCCCAAAGTGTTGGGATTACAGGTGTGAGCCACTGCGCCCTAATTTTTGTATTTTTAGTAGAGTTGGGGTTTCACCATGTTGGCCAGGCTCATCTTGAACTCCTGACCTCAAGTGATCCAGCCGCCTCGGCCTCCCAAAGTGCTGGGATTACAGGCATGAGCCACCGCGCCTGGCCATTTGTTTCCACTCAAATCCTGATTATACCCTGATTGACAGTGACTTTGGTATCCTAGCTTGACTGACCTCAAGCCTCTTTAGGATGTATTTTCTCCTAGAGCAGATACTTGCATAGAAGAAGTTGAATTCACTGTGTGCCACCGCCTGAAGATTACATTTCTTCGCTTTATTCTTAAATTGTATTTGTATCATCTTTCTAAACTGATATCCTTATTTGCCTTAGTTCAATAGTGGTCATTTAATGGAAAAGGCAAAGACAGGATTAAAAAGTCAAGTAACTCATGCAAGTATTTTACCAGCCTTCTAATTTTGTATTTAAGTTGGGAGCAGAGAGTGGACCAGCACGGACGAGTTTACTATGTAGATCATGTTGAGAAAAGAACAACATGGGATAGACCAGAACCTCTACCTCCTGGGTAAGTGTCTGAATTTAAAAAGAATAATTTTATTTAGTCAGAATTGTGGATTACGTCTGTATAGTCTTCCCTACATTTCTGTTTTACTTTTTCCTGTCAACCCTTTCTCTGTCCACTTTGTTTTGTGGTAAGTACAAATGAGAAAGAAGAGAGCTAGACAAGTGATTAATTCAGAACCTGATAAATGATTTTTGTTTTCACTCTATTTCTTTCTTTTTTTCTTTATTATATAGAAACAACATCTTGCTATGTCGTCCAGGCTGTTTTTGAACTCCTGAGCTCAAGCCATCCTCCTGCCTTGGCCCCCCAAAGTGCTGGGATTACAGGTGTGAGCTATCACGCCTGGCCCTATTTTCACTCATTTCTGACCTAAAGATTCCCTAGGTTGGCCGGGCGCAGTGGCTCACCCTGTAATTCCAGTACTTTGGGAGGCTGAGGCAGGCGGATCACGAGGTCAAAAGATTGAGACCATCCTGGCTAACACGCTGAAACCCTGTGTCTACTAAAAATAAAAAAAAAAAATAGCCGGGCATGGTGGCGGGTGCCTATAGTCCCAGCTACTC
>NW_012112475.1:150547-162821 GCF_000951035.1 Colobus angolensis palliatus | reverse complement strand
TGGTGTGCGCCTATAGTCCCAGCTACTCGGGAGGCTGAGGCAGGAGAATGGCTTGAACCTGGGAGGCGGAGGTTGCAGTGAGCCAAGATTGCACCCGTGCACTCCAGCCTGGAGACAGAGGAAGACTGTCAAAAAAAGAAAAAACCCCAAAAAAACCAAGAAACCTTATATAAAATAATTGGAGAAAAAATATTTTTTAATCCAGAGGAATATCAGTAGCAAACATGGAAAAATACTTAACCTTGTTAGTAATCTGAAGGAAATATACCCTGAAAAGGTACTGTTTTAGTTATTAAATTAGCAGATAATATCAAGTGTTGGTGAGGAACTTTACCTTATTAATTGCTACTGTGGCTGGGCACAGTGGTTGATGCCTGAAATCCTAGCACTTTGGGAGGCCAAGGTAGGATGGGCGCTTGAGGCCAGGAGTTTGAGACCAGCCTGGGTAGCATAGTGAGACCCCGTTGCTTTAGAAAGTAAAAAAAATTAGCTGGGCATGGTGGCATATACCTGTGGTCCTAGTTAATCAGGATTCTGAAGAGGGAGAATCTCTTGAGCCCAGGAGTTCAAGATTACAGTGAACTATGATCATGCCACTGTACTCCTGGTCAACAGAGCCAGACCCTGTCATCCTCCCTGCATCTGCCCACCATAATTATGTATTAATACATACCATAATCCTCTATGTGAAATTTATCCTAAAGAAACAATTCAAAGGAAGAAACAATTTGCTGCATTAAAGATATTCATTGTTTTATTTTTTATAACATCAGAATATTGGAAACCACCCTAAATAACCAACCAGGTAGAAATCATGAAATCATTCGATTCATTTATGAATTATGTTCATAATCAACACAATCAGTTATGTTTCAAATGTTTTATTTAGAACATTTGTATCAATATTTACTTACATATTTTGTACCCATTTAAAATGATAGGAAGTTGGCCGGGCTTGGTGGCTCACTCCTGTAATCCCAGCACTTTGGGAGGCCGAGGTGGACAGATCACCTGAGGTCGGGAGTTCGAGACCAGACTGACCAACATGTAGAAACTCCGTCTCTACTAAAAATACAAAATTAGCCAAGCGTGGTGATGCATGCCTGTAATCCCAGCTACTCAGGAGGCTGAGGCAGGAGAATCGCTTGAACCCAAGAGGCAGAGGTTGTGGTGAGCCGAGATCGTGCCATTGCACTCCTGTTAGAGGGAAACTCTGTCTCAAAAAAATAAAAATAAAAAAAGATAGGAAGTTAGTTGTGTTCTTGCAAAAAATTTTGTGTGTGTTTGATTTATTTTTATTTTTATTTTTGAGATGGAGACTCACTCTGTTTCCCAGGCTGGAGTGTATTGGCATGATCTCAGCTCACTGCAGCCCCCACCTCACAGCTTCAAGCAGTTCTCCTGCTCCGCCTCTCGCGTAGCTGGGACTATGGATCTGTGCCACCATGCCTGACTAATTTTTTGTATTTTTAGTAGAGATGGGGGCTTCTCCATATTGGCCAGGCTGGTCTTGAACTCCTGACCTCAAGTGATCCTATTGGCCAGGCTGGTCTCGAACTCCCGACCTCAAGTGATCCACCCACTTTGGCCTCCCAAAGTGCTGGGATCACAGGTGTGAGCCACTGCACCTGGCCAAAAAGTGCTTTTTGATATCTGTCCAAAGCTATAAATTCAATTTGTGTCCCTGTTATGATTGAAACAGTGAAAAGAACATTGACAAGAAGCTCAAAACTTAATGACTGTTTGAGACTTACTCACTAAGTATGTATTGCATTTTAAGAACCTAACTAATGCATCTTACGAAATTTCAATAAATAAATTTATTTAAAAATACATAAAAGACTCCATATAAATCAAAAGTAGTTTCTCAAGGTGAAATCTTCTGTCTGTTTCACAAGTATTTGTTGAATTAGCTTGTTTTTTTTTTTTTTTCTGATTTAGCTGGGAACGGCGGGTTGACAACATGGGACGTATTTATTATGTTGACCATTTCACAAGAACAACAACGTGGCAGAGGCCAACACTGGAATCTGTCCGGAACTATGAACAATGGCAGCTACAGCGTAGTCAGCTTCAAGGAGCAATGCAGCAGTTTAACCAGAGATTCATTTATGGGGTGAGCAGGCTGTTGTTTAATAAACTAGTAAGAGTATTTTGTTTCTAGCCCCTTCCAGCATATGTCATGGAAAGCACTAAAAAGAAGGTACAAAGTAGCATGGCAACCCAGTTGTTGCTGTTAGTAGGTATTATTTTTAGACCTGGTCTGGGGTATTATGTGTGTGATCTAGTCTTTCCTTTTAGTAATTTGCTTAAGTCTAACTTTCTTTTCTTTTTAATGTCAAAAATAAGCAAAAAAGAAGTTAGGACAACTTAAAATTCATGAACAAAAGAATAGTAAAAATAAACTCAAGCAGCTTGAAAATAATTAAAACATTTCTAAATTTGCTAGTGACTTGGGTCTAAGAGCATCTGACTCTAACGTGGTTGTACAAAACTGATATGATAGAGTTTAACCACTTTTTACCATTTGGAGGTAAGGCTTACCTAAAAAATTATTTGGTACTCTGGCAGACTGAAGAAATTTGATCCTTTATAGGAGTATGCTTACTGTATTATTCTGTCTTTAAATCTTTATTATCTTTGATATAGAATCATTTCCCTTCTGGAAACAAATAGTTTAAATTTTACATATTTTCCTATAGAGCAATATTGCAGTAATAGTGTAAGTACACCAAAATCTTCCTTTGCTATGCAGTCTTTGCTGGTAGGAATTTTGTAATCTCTCAGGTCATACAGTATCATTGATCTTTTCTCTGGAGGAAAAGGAAAATAATCTATTGAGAAATTTGATTCTCTGTGCCAAACAAGATGGATTTGTTATATAGAACCTAAATGGAAGAAAATCAAGTCTTAAAGAGCTCAGGAGAAAATGCCCCTCTCCATCACCATCTCTTCTCCTCCACTGCCATTGGTATCATCCCTGTTAGAATTCATCAGCGTGAAACAGCACCTTTCACATTCCTGTCCTGACCAGGCATGGTTTTATCCCTTTTCTTCATATTCTTGCCTATTCCTGATACCTCATCATCATAATAGTCAGCACTCACTGATGTAGACAAATTCATCTTTATCAGCAGCCTTCCCTTTGTTCCCTGCTTATGACTCAAGTACTTTTCTTTCATATAACAATTTTTCCTGCCACTTTCTCTGAACAAATGTTAACTATATTTCCCCCCCCCAGTGGTTTTAAAGCTGAAATTAATTGTGTCTCTTGTGTACTTTACCCTTCTTTTCATTTTTTTTCTATGCTGTTTTACAGCTTCCTTTCTAAATTATAATCACCTGTGGTATGCCTGGCCAAATTTCTTCTAGGTTTGAATGCCTAGCTTGCCTGCCTTCTTTAAAACTAGTTTCCACATGGGTGTTCAGTGGAAGGAGCATGGGCTTTGGAGTCAGACACGTCTGGGTTCAAATCCTGGTTCCACAGTTAACTTTCTCTGTATGGCTTTGAGTAAGTTACTTAACCTCATCAAGACTTATTTCCTTTATCTGTAAAATAAATACAGATATAAAATTGCCTCAGTTTTTCTGAGGATTCTTTAAAATAAAGTTCCAATATATTTGGCACGTACTGAAGGCTTAGAAACGTTAGTTCCCATCTCTTCTCTTCTTCATATTAACCTCTGTATATGTACCCTTTATCTCATTTTTGCATTACACAATCTTTCAAAACATTCTTCTAGAAGAGAGATTTAGCAGATTTCTGGAGCACCAACTATATATTTTGACTACTGTAAATCTGACCGATTTAGGACTTGGGGTCTTCGGAATTTTTTTTAAGGGCAGCTTCTCCTTCATCATCTTGGTCCCCCCCACCAATCCAACATAATCTGAACAATTTTCTGAAATTTTTACTCTTTGTAGTTGATGTAGAGTGGTTTGAAATTACATAGAATCTAAACAGCCTATTTTAGTTAACATAGCCAAAGATATAAGATGAAATGAATTAATTTAACATCCTTACTAACATTTACTTTAAAAATGATGGGGTGTACTTTAAAAATGATGGGAGTGGTTTGAAATTACATAGAATCTAAACAGCCTATTTTAGTTAACATAGCCAAAGATATAAGATGAAATGAATTAATTTAACATCCTTAATAACATTTACTTTAAAAATGATGGGGTGTTGCTGAGAAATAGTATGTTTATTGAGTATATGAAGTGGCCTTTGGCTGCCATTGTTGTTGTGACTCTTACTAGCATACAGAAACTGTCATACACCCAGCATTTTAAGTCTCAGAGTGGATATAGTTGATGATAAAACACTGTGTAATGGTTCTTCCTAGTCCATGGCTTAATTGTGCATGTCCCTAGTTTATCTGTCCAGGGAGAGCCAGTGGGGTTGGCTTCAGTCTTAAAATTGTCAGTACAGTATGTCTTGTGCCAAACTTTTCAGACCTCATCTGTAACTTGGGCTCAGACCTTTTGTAGTGTTTCCTGCTGGCCTCCCTGTCCTCACATCTTTTCATAATCGTGTCTATCAGGAGGAGGGAGGTAGTTCTCGACAGCACTAAATCCAAGTTATTATATCAGTAGTGTAATATATCTCATATCCTTCAAGACCTCATCAATCAACCAGGTTTCTGTAATAGGCCAGTGACAGGGGGTTGGAGGGGATGGGTAAAGAAACAAAAAGAGATAGCAAGGGAGCTGCTCTATATTGAGATTTAGGAGAAACAACCAAATGTAACGTAAGGACTTTGTTTGGATCCTGATTTTAACAAATAAGCAATCATGCATTTAATTACAGATTAGGTATTAGATGATAAAATTAACATTGATTCTTTACTACATGTCATAATGACATTGTGATTATGTAAAAAAATGTCAGCTGGATGCAGTTACTCATGCCTTTAATCCCAGTACTTTGGGAGGCCAAGGTGGGCGGATTGCCTGAGGTCAGGACTTTGAGACCAGCCTGGCCAACACAGCGAAACTCCGAAGCTCCTTCTCTACTAAAAAGACAAAAATCAGCTGGGCGTGTGGCATGCGCCTGTAATCCCAGCTACTCAGGAGGCAGAGGGAGGAGAATCACTTGAACCTGGGAGGTGGAGGTTGCAGTGAGCCGAGATCATGCCACTGTACTCCAGCCTGGGTGATAGAGCAAGACTCTATCTCAAAAAAAAAAAAAGAAAAAAAAATTTTTAGAGAGGCATACTAAAATATGTAGAGGTGAAATAATGTTTGATGTTCGCTTCAACAAAGAACAGGAGAAAAGAGATAAAGAAACTTGGCTAAGTTTCTTTGATCAGTGTTGAATCCTGGTGCTGGGTATGTGAGATTCATTGTCCTATTTTATTTGTTTTTTTTCTTCCCCATAAGTAAAATTATGTTTAATGCAGTTAGACTCTTGTTTATCTTACTAAAGAAGAAAGGGTTTAACCAAGTCTTACAGGGTGACCATATAATTATCTCTACTTAATTATACATTTAAATCAAAACATTTAATATTCCTACGCGGAGTCAGTATGACTTGTGTTTTCTTTTTCCAAAGGTTGAGTCTTACTTTGCTTTTATCTTATCTAGCCAAATCTTTCTCTCCACCAGTGTGATCATTGGAAACAGAACTATTAAGAAGTCTTCCATACAGTTCTAGGCTCATTAACACTTTCCAGCCGGAATCCTTTCCTTTCACTCATCTGATAGCCCGCTCTTCCTATTCCCCCAACTCTCTTCTCATAATTCTTTGTATGTCACATGTTCAGTATTTGATCTTCTGTTCTTGAGTTACACATGCAATATTTTTCACCGTCATCTGATGATTCTGGGTACTGGTATTATAAATTACTTTTGTGGGGGGTTTTATGTTTTTCTAATTTTTAAATTATTGATGTAAAATTTGTAGCACAGAGGAAAAAATGGTCATTTTGGGGGTGAGGATTACGTATTTGTATAATATTTTAATTTTAAATAATTTTAAATGTTAGGTAATGTTTGCACAGGTTTCTTTTAAACCAAACCAAAGTGTATTGGCATTTATCCATAACCATGTGACACTTCTTTAAGATGGCAAACTCTCTGTGTTATACATTGCCAGGAAAGGGAAATCAGAACTCATAAGCTTGCTGTCAGATAATTTGTTGTTAATAGTTTCATCACTTCTTGGTTCTTTTTAGAATCAAGATTTATTTGCTACATCACAAAGTAAAGAATTTGATCCTCTTGGTCCATTGCCACCTGGATGGGGTAAGTCACATGAGTTTCTTCATTGAATTCTGTCATTTCATTTTTTTTTTCTTCCAATTCTGTGATTTTAAAACAGATATTTATGTCTGATACTGTGCTGTTGTTTAAGTTAATGTCTGGGAAGTTTTTTTTTTAATGTATCAGTTTAATTTACAAGTAGGCCTTAAATTCCCCAAACATTAAGTGGACTCTTTAAAACTTTTATTGACACTCAGAATTATTTTACTCTTCTACAGTTTAAAAATACTGATCACCCAGCAATAAAAAAGGAATGGGCTGTTGATACACACAGTAGGTCTGGGTGGACTTCAAGAGTAATTTGCTTAATGAAGAAAGTCAGTCTCAAAAGATCACATCCTGTGTGATTCAATTCATATAACATTCTCAAAATGACAAAACTAGAGATGGAGACCATATTAGTACTTGTCAGGAAACAGGGTAGGTGGGAAGTGGATACAAGTATTAAAAGGTAACGTAAGGGAATAATTATGTGATGATGATGATTCCATCATACAAGATGATTCTGTATCTTGATTTTGGTGATAGGTGATTACATAAATGTATATATGAGATAATGCATAGAACTATACATTTACAGAAATGAACTCAGCTTTTAAACATGGTGAAAATTTAACAATGTTTGTGGTTAACAATAATGTACCAATGCCACTTCTGTGGTTTTGATACTGTACTATAGTTATATAAGATGTCACCCTCGGAGAAAAATGAAGTATATGTGAGACTTTGTGCAATTTTTTACATCCTGTGAGTAATAATTAATTCAAAATAAAAAGCTTTTAAAAAATTTGTTCAGAGTTTGGTTAAGTTGGCATTATCTGATAGAAGAGTGGAAGGAGCACATGTGAAGGTGTCAGCTTCATGCTTTATACCATGGAGCTCATGAGCGTATCCTGTTATTGAGGATATTTGATACCTCAGTTATTAAAATAGACCTTAATAGACTTTAAGCTGGACCTACCGTAGTAGGTTCTATTTTATAGTGTTATGTAGTACTCATAGCATTATAGCAAGGTTTCAGAATAAAGATGGCAGTATAGAAAGTTTTGCATAGAAGCAAGATAATAATATAATAGAAAGTGGACAGCAACATAAAGCCCATTGTGGAACCAGAGTTTTGTCTTAAAGAGCTGAAGATATTTCATAATATTGGGATAAATTCAGAAAGTGATATTTCTAGATTGGGAAAAATTGGTCCTCAAGATACATTGCTCTAGCAGTACTGAGTAATGGAGAAAAAATATTGGTGTGTCAGGATTACATGAATGGGGTTAATAAATGCTACTGGTGGTGTACACTTTGAGAAATCTCATTGCTCTTATTTAAAGGTATCTATTCTCAGAACACTTCTGTGAGTCAATAAGGTAAAAAATGTGTTAGGCCATACTTACAGCTGTTATTGTTATTAGCTTATAACAACAGGAGGACATACGAAAGTTGTGGGCCAGGTGCAGCGACTTATACTTCATAATCCTAACACTTCAGGAGGCTGAGGCAGGTGAATCACTTGAGTTTAGGAGTTCAAGACCAGCCTGACCAACATGGTGAAACCCCGTCTCTACTCAAAATACAAAAAAATTAGCTGGGCGTGATGGCGCGTGCCTGTAATCCCAGCTGCTCCGGAGGCTGAGGCAGGAGAATTACTTGAACCTGGGAGGCGGAGGTTGCAGTGAGCCGAGATCACACCATTGCACTCCAGCATAGGCGACAGAGCGAGACTCTGTCTCCAAAAAAAAAAAAAAAAATTAGCCAGGCATGGTGGTGCTTGCCTATAGTCCCAGCTACTCTTGAGGCTGACGTGGGAGGATCACTTGAGCTTGGGAGTTTGAGGCTTCAGTGAGCCAAGATCACACTATTGCACTCTAGCCTGGGTGACAGAGCAAGACCCTGTCTCAAAAAAAAGAAGAAAGTAAGTTGTGAGTTTCTGTCTTGACCAAAGCCTGGCAGCCTGGAGTTAAGGAGTCCTCTGTCTGTGTTGAAGCCTAAGAGTGGTCAGTGAATGGTTAGTATGAAGTACTTTAGGAGAGGGAATGTTGCCCTTACAAGGCATATAAACTTAACCTGTCAGATTGCGTTCCCAGACATTGATGGTTTTATTTCTGGAGTTTCCCAGGTTTATTTCTAGAGTTGTATGCCTTATGTTAAAGAAGGAGAAAAAAACTCATGCACTAAAAGGATATATCCAAAGGATATGTATTTATCTTCTTAATTTTATCGCAGGCCAGGCATGGTGGCTCACACCTGTCATCTCAGTGCTTTGGGAGGCCAAAGTGGGAGCATTGCTTGAGCCCAGGAGTTGGAGACCAGCCTGGGCAACATAGTGAAAACCTGTCTCTATAAAAAAATACAAAAAATAATCTGGGTGTGGAGGAACACCTCCGTAATCCCAGTTATTTGGGAGGCTGAAGTGGGAGGATCACCTGAGCCTGAGAAGTCAAGGCTGCCAGTAGGCCGAGATTGTGCCACTGTGCTTTAGCCTGGGCAACAGAGTGAGACCCTGTCTCAAAAAAAAAAAAGGTTGCAGAAAAACTATGACCTGCTTCATAGTTATGGTCAGAAGCAAACTGTTTTACTCCTTCTCTAGGGCAGGTGTAGAAAAAATTGCCTCTTGCTTATAGAAACCTGAATTGTGAGCTACATTTCCTTTATCAGAAAAGCCTTTCCTGCAAGCTGGTCCTTGCCTTCTGTATTCATCGTTTTCTTTAACATCCAGATCTTTCTCATTTTTACTTTAGCCAACAATGCTTTGCTAGAATACTGTGTTAAAGATCCAGCTTAGCCAGGTTATTAGAGTCTTGTTCTGTTATCTTACAGTCTGCTAATTTTTAGGTTTCACATTTCACATGTTGAAGTAGTGCCCCTTCCTACAGGTGTTTATGATTATCCTACTTGGACTGAGCACTACTTTATAACCCGCTGCCTTTGGGGCATATACCTTACTTGTACAACCAGTGACAACACTGGTACTATATCAGATGAAGCGACCCACCTGACATACTTTCAGGATTGACCCAGGTTGATAGAATCCCAGATTACAGCCTGCACCCTTTCAGACTTTTATATGCTAAGACTAGACATTACTACCTCATAAGCTGACAGTGAAGAATTTGTTTTTTAGAGATGGGATCTCCCTGTGTTGCCCAGGCTGTTCTCCGGCACAGTAATTGCCCACTACAGCTTTGAACTCCAGGCCTCAAGCAATTTTCTTGCCTCAGCCTCCTGAGTAGCTGAAATTACAGTTGTGTGCCACCATGCTTAGCTAGGCAATGAAGAATTTTTAACACATGCACATACTATAGAGGGTAGAGAACAAAGAACACTTTTGGTTCACCAGTATTATTTAATAGGGCTTTGTGTAGGTGTTTCTCCAATCAAGTATGAAGATATTTCCTAATTTTCCTTGTTACTGTGAAAGAATACATAGAATGACAAGAAGTATCTGTTTTTTACTGTTTTATTCATCAAGTCAGGAAGTATTCTAATGTGCATTTGGATTTGATGTTCAGTAATTTCAGTATTGTCTATCATGTGATTTTTCAACAAAGAAATCAGTTCTACAGCCACAGCACTTCCTCTCTGAGCCTTCAGTTCACAAGTGTGTCAAGGCTGATCTCAGCAGCATATACTTAGAATATATACGGGAAAAATATTTGCTATTAATTTTCTCTTGCCTCATGTTATCTTCTGAAAGGAAAATCTTGGTCTGAAATCTGAACTTTGCTGACAGGTAAAGATGAACGGCAATTACAGTGGCTCACGCCTGTAATCCCAGTACTTTGGGAGGCCAAGGCTTGTGTCCAGGAGTTCAAGGTCAGGCTGGGGCAACATGGTAAAACCCCATCTTTACAAAAAATACAAAAATTAGCTGGGTGTGGCATGCCTATAGTTCCAGCTACTTGGGTGGCTGAAGTGGAGAGATTGCTTGAGCCTGGGAGGTCAAGGCTGTAGTGAGCTGTGATTGTATCACTGCACTCCAGCCTGGGCAACAGAGTGAGACTCTGTTTCAAAAAAAAAGAAAGAAAAACATTGAGTATGTGCTCAGCTATGTACTTAGGGTATTATATTTAGGTTATAAAAATTGTTTGGATATATATTTTTAAACGAGAAAGCGAATTCTGGCCAGGTGTGGTGGCTCATGCCTGTAATTCCAGCACTTTGGAAGGCTGAGGCAGGTGAATCACCTGAGGTCAGGAGTTCATGATCAGCCTGGCCAACATGGTGAAACCCTGTTTCTACAAAAAATACAAAAATTAGCTGGGAGTGGTGGTGGGTGTCTGTAGTACCAGCTACTTGGGAGGCTGAGGCAGAAGAATTGCTTAAACCTGAGAGGTTGAGGCTGCAGTGACCTGAGATCGCGCCACTGCACTCCAGTCCAGCCTGGGTGACAGAGCAAGGCTCCATCTCAAAAAAAAAAAAGAAGAAGAAGAAAGAGAGAATTCTGTATTCTGCAAATAAATTTTTAAAATTTAATGCTACTGCCAAGACATGAACTTACCTTGCTGTCATGTTAACAAGAGCAAGCTGTAACACTGTGGGTGATTATGTTTTTCTTTAGAGACAGCCTTTGAGTTAGTGATAAGCTTATGCACTGAAGATGCCTTGACCAGCAAAACCTATGTGTCATGAGAGGCAGAGTCCCACTTTTCTGTCTATTATGCACATTGGAGTTCTATTTTCGTTTTAAGCTCAGCTGACATAGAAGGTAGCTTTTTTTTTTTTTTTTGAGACAGAGTCTGGCTCTGTCACCCAGGCTGGAGTGCAGTGGCCAGATCTCGGCTCACTGCAAGCTCCACCTCCCGGGTTTACGCCATTCTCCTGCCTCAGCCTCCCTAGTAGCTGGGATTATAGGTGCCCACCACCATGCCTAGCTAATTTTTGTATTTTTAGTATAGACGGGGTTTTGACCTTTTGGCCAGGCTGGTCTCAAACTCATGACCTCAGGCCATCTGCTTGCCTTAGCTTCCCAAAGTGCTAGGATTACAGGCATGAGCCACAGTGGCCAATAGTTAACCAATTTTTCAAACCACAGGAAATAAAAATTAGCCATGTCAACCTGGATTAAGCTTAAATTTTTGTTTAAAATGCTGATTTTTAGAAACTAAGCTTTTAAAGAAGTTTGAATTCATTCTATGATCTTTAATACATCAGTTATTCATTTTGAGACATGTTGAACAAATAAAAAATTTAGGATACAGGAAGAGTCCCATCTTTTGAAGAATTCATTGGTAATGGGACAGAGAAGTCAGTAGTTCAAAATTAGCAGAACTGAAATTAAAATTTCAAGTCAAATTATTTAACTTGTTTATTAAAAGAGAAAATTATACCCACTTTTTTTTTTTTTTTTTGAGACGGATTGTTGCTCTCTCGCCAAGCTGTAATCCAATGGCACCATCTCAGCACACTGCAACCTCTACCTCCCAGGTTCAAGCAGTTCTCCTGCCTCGGCCTCTCGAGTTGCTGGGACTGCAGGTGCACACTGTCATGCCCAGCTAATTTTTTTTTTTTTTGTAATTTAGTAGAGACGGGGTTTCACCATGTTGCACAGGTTGGTCTTGAACTCCTGAGCTCAGGCAATCCACCCGCCTCAGCCTCCCAAAGTGCTAGGATTACAGGCGTGAGCCACTGTGCCCGGCCAGTATCCACATCTTCTAAACCTTAATGGGGAGATCTCAGGAAAGAAGGTAAAATTTTGTAGACTGGGAACAAGAAAACAAGGAGAATTCTAAAGCAAGAGGCAGTTGGGGAACAAGCAGCAGCTTTAGATGCAGTAATTAGAGAACTGAGTTCTGTTTCCTATCCCTTGTATAGAAAGTTACTGTAGATATTTAGGATTTTGGAACTGGGTATATTAAGGAATGAGATATGTTAAGTATATTAAGAAAAGAAATAAGGTCTTTTCTAGTTGAATAATGCCTGGCATATACCAAAAAAATTACATTATTTCCTTATTTTATGTATATTTTTATATATTATATGTGCACGCGTGTGTGTATACATACATATGTGT
>NW_012112475.1:118259-150098 GCF_000951035.1 Colobus angolensis palliatus | reverse complement strand
TTTTGAGACAGGGTTCACTGCAGTCTTGACCTCCCAGGTTCAGGCGACTTTCCTGCTTTAGCCCTGCAAGTTGCTTCTGTGTCCCATTACCAATTAATTCTTCAAAAGATGGGACTCTTCCAGTATCCTAATTTTTTAATTTGTTCAACGTGTCTCAGAATGAATAACTGATGTATTAAAGATGACAGAATGGAGTCAAACTTTTTAAAAAGCTTAGTTTCTAAAACTAAAATTGCGCAAGTTGCAGGGCTGAGGCAGGAGGATTGCCCAAACCTGGGAGGTCAAGGCTGTAGTGAGCTGAGATCACACCACTGCACTCCAGCCTGGGTGACAAAGTGAGACCTTGTATCCAAAAAATATATATATATATATATATGTCTGTGTGTTTGTGTGTGTGTGTGTATTTACATATACAAATTTATATTTAATATATATTAAATATATATATTAGTGGGCTGCCAGCACGGCCCACTAATTTTTTTATATTTTTTGTAGAGACGAGGTTTCACCATGTGGCCCAGGCTGGTCTCAAATTTTTGAGCTCAAGAAGTCTACCCACCTTGGCCTCCCAAAGTGCTGGGTTTACAGGCCTGAGCTACCCTGCCTGGCTCCTTATTATATTTTAATGAATGAAATGATGTGGTATGGAAAAAAAAAATCCCTAAATGGAGACCTGAGTTTCCATCTCATCTCTGCTACTTAATTCTGAGGTTTCAGGTAGATTATTTAACCTATCTGAGTTTTCTTATCTTAAGGATAAAGATGAATTCACCTACCCTATGGGACCATTAAGAATAAAATGAAGGTCCTGTGTGAAAAACCAAATAACTGTTCGTTATTCTTGCTGCTGTTGGTTGGATTGAGTAGAAAGGTCCTATGATTAGGACACTATAAAGTACGTCTACGTAGCTTCTAAGATGTAATACTTCTATAACTTCAGTAAGGATGTGCATTTAATAGTCAAAGAATAAATTAAACCTTTTAAAGCTGTGATTTAAAAACTGTAAAATAAACAATGCAATGAGAAATGGGCAAATTCAGATAATTTTATTTTACCTTGAGCAAGAAGACTATGCCAATGCTAATGCTTTGCTTTCCCCCGCCTCTGCCTTTCCCAAAGAGAAGAGAACAGACAGCAATGGCAGAGTATATTTCGTCAACCACAACACTCGAATTACACAATGGGAAGACCCCAGAAGTCAAGGGTAAGAATAGTTACTTGTGTATATTTAATCTCTTAAGGATTATACCTTATTTCTAACAACTGAAGAAAATCAAAGTTCATATTCTTTTGCTAAAGACCTAAAACATTAATCACCTACATACTTTGGAAAGAGAAAATTATACTATTATTTTCATCTAATGGAAAGTTTGAAGATTTCTTCAAAGTACAGGAAAAAACTTTGGCTGGGCATGGTGGCTTATGCCCATTATCCCAGCACTTTGGGAGGCCAAGGAGGGAGGATTATTTGAGGCCAGAAGTTCAAGACCTGTGTAACCAGTGAGACCCTGTCTCTACAAAAAAAAATCCCCAAAAGTTGGGTGTGTTGGCATGTATACCTGTAGTCCCAGCTACTTGGAAGACTGAGGTGGGAGGATCACCTGAGCCCAGGAAGTTGAGGCTGTAGTGAACCATGATTGTGCCAGTACGCTCCAACCTGGAGGACAGGTTTAGGCCTGTTTCAAAAAAAAAAAGATAGAAAAAACAAAAAAATTATCTGGCACATGAGAATATACTTATTAACATATATATATTATTTTTAATTACTAAGAACAGATTAGTGATTCTAAATCAGGATTTCTTAACCTGAGATCACTGGTTAAGAATCCAGGGTATGTGGCTTCAAGGGGGAAGAAAATACATACTCAGTTTTATTACTCTTTAATGGAAATTGAGTATCTTCTTCCATTATGAAAGTAGGCTACTACCATGTAGGATTAAGAATGCCTAGGACTTTGCCATCAGTAGAAGTCAAAGGGTGTTAAAAAATATTCTGTGGTTGTTGCAGATATCTCTTTTTTTTTTTTTGAGACGGAGTCTCGCTCTGTCGCCCAGGCTGGAGTGCAGTGACCGGATCTCAGCTCACTGCAAGCTCCGCCTCCTGGGTTTACACCATTCTCCTGCCTCAGCCTCCCGAGTAGCTGGGACTACAGGCGTCCGCCACCTCGCCTGGCTAGATTTTTGTATTTTTTAGTAGAGACGGGGTTTCACCATGTTAGCCAGGATGGTCTTGATCTCCTGACCTCGTGATCCGCCCGTCTCGGCCTCCCAAAGTGCTGGGATTACAGACTTGAGCCACCGTGCCCAGCCTGTTGCAGATATCTCTAAATACTTGTTTACATACATCATTACAAGGACTTGCTAGTTAATTTATTAATAAAGAGATATATATATTATCACAAGGTTCTCTCTTCGTTGCCCGGGCTGTTCTCAAACTTCTGTCTTTAAGCGATTCTCCTGCCTTAGCCTCGTGAGTAGCTGGGATTATAGGGATAATGTTTTGACAATTATGTATATATAATGGTTTATCTTTGTAACATTTTATACTAGTATGCATATTAGTTTGCTAGGGTTGCCTTAACAAAGTACCACAAAGGAGGTTGCTTAAACTACAGAAATGTGTTGTCTCAGGGTTGTGGAGGCTAGAAGCTTGAGATCACGATGTCAGCAGGGCCATGCTCACTCCGAAGATACTAGGAAGTGATCTGTGCCAGGTCTTTCTCGTGGCTTCTTGTAGCTCCTTGGCTTGTGGCAGCATGAATCCAGTCTTCACATGGCATTCTTCCTGTCTATATGTCTATCTGTACCCAAATTTCCTGTTTATAAGGACATCAGTCCTATAGGATTAGTGGCCCACAGTACTTCAGTATGACTTCATCTTAATACATCTGCAGTAACTCTGTTTCCAAATAAGGTCACATTCTGAGTTATTGAGGGTCAGGATATAAACATGCATTTGGAAGGAGGACACAGTTCAACCCATAACAGTCTATAATACTATGCATTTATCAGACTGCCAGAAGATTCCATTCTGCAAGGAATTTGGCAGACTGTACAGTCATAGGACACAGTCCTCCACAAAACTGCTGCGCTCACTTCAGACATCAGCTACAATATTGGGGGTCCAAAGGACGGCTCCAGACCAACTGCCTACAAATTTTGGGGCCGCCACCACCACTCTTAGGTATGATAAGTTACTAGAAATACTGAGAACTCATTGAAACCTCTTATAGTCACATTTGTTATAAAGAAAGGATACAAAATAAAACCAGCAGAAGGAAGAGGTGCACAGGGCAGAGTCTGGGAGGCTCTGAACATCCAGCATTGTTGTGGGACAGTGCACATTGAGGTTGAGTATCACCAGCCAGGGAAGTCTCTGGTATCTAGGGTTTTTATTGGGGCTTAATCACATACTGCCCTCATGGGTGACCTTTTGTCTCCAGTCCTTACTGGAGATTTGAGCTAATGCCCTTAGTCTGTAGTTCCTCCAGAGGTTGGAACTGATGTGCCGTGTCCCACAACCTCCATTATAAATCGCATTATTGACTGTCCAGTGATCAAAGCTTCCAGGCAAACAAGGATATTCCCAATACGCAGTGCATTCCAAGGGGTTAAACATCACCACCAAGTTGCTAAGGGGAAAAGCCAGACCTCTCTTTTGGTATAATTATAATTTGAGCACAGATATTCCATAGCTCAAAAGTTTTAAAAACTTTTGTTCTGAAGGTATGGTTTAGGTTGCACTGAGCCAAGATCACACCGCTGCATTCCAGCTTGGGCAACTCTGCCTTAAAAAGCTAAAACTAAAAATAAAAGAAGATATGCTTTAAACTTAAAATAGCTTTTTCTGCCTACCAAGAAATGACCATTTTCTTTTTAAATGGAGTTACTGCATTTACTTAAATTTATTCAGTTTCCATAAAGGAAGAATGAAGAATTTCATAGATAACATTTTCTTCCTTTTTAGAATTTTTCTAAGGATATAATTGAAGAAGTCACCTTTCTATAATTTGCTACCATTTTTTTTGTTTCCCCTTAGATGTTTAAAGTTTTATAGCTAAAGTTAGAATTCTGTTTTAACAACACAGATGACCTAGTTCTATCTATTTTCAAGACAACAGCTGGTTACTGAGCCTGTCTTGCAAGTGTAATTATAAAAATTGAGAAACCTCTTTTTTACATTTTTGGTAGTCTATTTTATTGACATTTGTATTCAGTTAAGTGAATACAGCTTTGTTGTCGTCGTTGTCGTTGTTGTTGTTTGAGACGAAGTCTCAGTCTGTCACCTAGGCTGAAGTGTAGTGACATGATCATGGCTTGCTGCAGCCTTGACCTCCTGGGCTCCAGCAATCCTCCTGCCTCAGCCTCCCAAGTGACTTGGGCTACAGGCATGTGCCACCACACCCAGCTTTTTTTTGTTTTGTTTTTTGTTTTTTTTGTTTTGAGACAGAGTCTTGCTTTGTTGCCCAGGCTGGAGCGCAGTGGCGCCATCTTGGCTCACTGCAAGCTCCGCCTCCCGGGTTCACGCCATTCTCCTGCCTCAGCCTCCTGAGTAGCTGGGACTGCAGGTGCCCGCCACCACGCCTGGCTAATTTTTTGTAGTTTTAGTAGAGACAGGGTTTCACCGTGTTAGCTAGGATGGTCTCGATCTCCTGACCTCGTGATTTGCCCGCCTCGGCCTCCCAAAATGCTGGGATTATAGGTGTGAGCCACCGCGCCTGGTCAAGATTCTTTCTCTTAAAAAAATCTCTTTTTTGAGTTGCCTTAGTAGAAAAACAATAGATAATATGGGACAAAGGGAAAAGCTTCATTTGGAGGTATGACAGATCATATATTATTTAAGGAAGTGCTGAGTGGCCATACACTGTGAAATCGTGGGATTCATGAAAGGGAGTTAGAGGTTTGGGTGCAAAGATAAATCTGAAAGGGAACATTGAGGCCAGAGTATAGAGGCTGAGTGAATGCCATATGAAGAACTTTAGATCATAATCATTGGTAACGGTGGAACAGTGATAGTACTTTACAGAGACAGCTAATTTAATAAGATCTCTATTTTAGGAAGATACTCTGTTAGCAGTATCAGTATAAGAGCAGGCCTAGAGTGAGATCAAATGAGGAACACGAGTTAGGTGACTGTTGAAAAAATGCAGAAGATAGCTCGGCACAGTGGCTCATGCCTGTAATCCTAGCACCTTGGAAGGCTGAGGTGGGAGGATCACAAGGTTAGGTGTTCAAGACAAACCTGGCCAACATGGTGAAACCCTGTCTCTACTAAAAATACAAAAATTAGCTGGGCACGGGCATGGTGGCAGGTGCCTGTAGTCCCAGCTATTCGGAAAGCTGAGGCAGGAGAATCGCTTGAACCTGGGAGGTGGAGGTTGCAGTAAGCCAAGATATCGTGCCCCTACACTCCAGCCTGGGTGACAGAGCGAGACTCTATCTCAAAAAAAAAAAAAAGAAAAGCAGAAGAGAAACAAAGCCAGAGAAAGGATGATGTTGGGGATTGGAAATAGAGATGAACACGAAGACTCCTAAGGCAGAATGGTTAGAACTTGGTTAACAAGATGTTTAGAGTGAGTCATTAGCTAATGGGGAACATAAGCCAAGTAGACGGCAGAAAACTTGAATTGTGGTTGATGGACTTTGAGTTTAACCTGTTTGTAGGATGTCCACATAGATGTCTAGTATACAACTGAAATTACTGAACTGAATGGCTTTCTAAAAGATTTCTGCTATGTTTATTGACATTTGTGGCTTCTGTACTTGGCAAACAAGCAACTCTTTAATATTTTTGTTTATGTTTTTTCCTGTGTTTTGTAGTCAATTAAATGAAAAGCCCTTACCTGAAGGTTGGGAAATGAGATTCACAGTGGATGGAATTGCATATTTTGTGGACCACAATAGAAGAACTACCACCTATATAGATCCCCGCACAGGAAAATCTGCCCTGTAAGTTTTCTAAACATTGTAGATTAAGAGTAAAAAACTGGTCCTTCAGATTTTGATATAAAGGTTTGTATTAGCAAGGAGTGGAAGTCTTAGTATTTCTTGAGTTAGCTTGACAATAGTTTCTGTTCATTAAGTATTTTGCATTTCCATCTCCATCTTGGATATTTTATTCTAGAGATTTTCATATTTCTTACCATTTGTTCACACAGCAGTGAATGAAACTATGTAGAATTTATAGATATTGTACTGCTTACCAATTAATCTCTGATTTCTGATTTTCAGCTTCTTTCATTCCCATTACTTTTTGACTTTAAAAAAGCTCTCATTCTCCCCTACCCCATTTCTGAGAAAGTAACCTTTTGATTTGCTTATTTGCTTTATGACTTTTTTTGTGGGAAAATATGTAACCTAAAGTTTCTTGTTTTATGTGTACAGTTCAGTGGCATTAAGCACATTCATATTGTTGCATAATCATTACCACCATCCAGCTCCAGAATGTTTTCATCATTCCACACTGAAACACAGTACCCTTTAAACAATAACTTTAGCAGGCCTGGTAACCAGCATTCTACTTTCTTTCTCTATTAATTTGACTACTTTAAGTACCTATATTATTAGAGTCATACAATATTTATTCTTATGTCTCTGGATTATTTCACTAAGGTCATGTCTTCAAGATTCACCCATGTTGTATTGTGTATCAACATTTTCATTCCTTTTTGAAGCTGAATAATATTCCAGTGCGTATATATATATCACATTTTGTTTATTCACAGATATTTGCATTGTTTCCGTTTTTGGGGGGAGTATTGTAAATAATGCTGCTCTGACCATTGGTATACAATTATCTGCTTGAGGCCAGGCGCAGTGGCTCATGCCTGTAATCCCAGAACTTTGGGAGGCCAAGGCGGGTGGATTACCTGAGATCAAGAGTTAGAGACCAGCCTGGCCAACATGGCAAAACCCCATCTCTACTGAAAATACAAAAATTAGCTGGGCATGGTGGCACACACCTGTAATCCCAGCTACTCAGGAGTCTGAGGCAGGACAACTGCTTGAATCCAGGCGGCAGAGGTTGCAGTGAGTCATGATCATGCCACTGCACTCCAGCCTGGGTGACAGAGTAAGATTCCCTCCGTCTCAAAAAAACACCAAAAACCAAATATCTGTTTGAGTTCCTGCTTCGATGACTTTTGTATCTATACCCAAAAGTGGAATTGCTGGATTAAATATTAATTCTCTATTTAATTTTTTGAGGAACCACCATACTGTTTTTCAGAGTATCTATGCCAGTTTACATTTCCCCCCTAGTGCAGAAGAATTCCAATTTCTGTACATTCTCATTAGCTCTCCTGTTTTTGTTTTTGTTTTTCTTCGTCATCATCGTCTTTTTTAAATAGCTATCCTTAATGTCGTATTTCATTGTGGTTTTTCTTTGTATTTTTCTAATGATTTGTGATGTTGAGTATCTTTTCATATGCTTCTTGGCCATTTGTGTATCTTCTTTGGAGAAATGTCTCTTTAAGTCCTTTGCCCATTTGTTGTTGTTGTTTTTCTTTTCTTTTGCAATTGAGTTTTAGGTGTTCTCTATATATTCTGGGTGTTAATCCCTTATCAAATACATGATTTGCAATTATTTTCTCCCATTCTGTGGTTTCCTTTTTACTGCAGATAGTGCCCTTTCATGCATAAAACATTTTAGATTTTGATGTCTGATTTGTCGATTTTTTCTTTTTTCTTTTTTTTTTTTTGAGATGGAGTTTCGCTCTTTTTGCTCAGGCTGGAGTGCAATGGTGCGATCTCGGCTTACCACAACCTCTGCCTCCTGGGTTCAAGCAATTCTCCTGCTTCAGCCTCTCGAGTAGCTGGGGTTACAGGCATGCACCACCATGCCCAGCTAATTTTGTATTTTTAGTAGAAGTTAGGGTTTCTCCTTGTTGAGTAGGCTGATCTTGAACTCCCGACCTCAGGTGATCCGCCCGCCTCGGCCTCCAGAAGTGTTGGGATTACAGGCATGAGGCTCTGTGCCTTGCCTGTTGATTTTTTCTTTGTCACCTGTACCTTTGGAGTCGTATCCAAGAAGTCATTGCCAAATCCAGTGTCATAAAGCTTTGCCCTAAGTTTTCTTCTGAGAGTTATTTTTTTTTTTTTCTGAGATAGAGTCTCACTCTGTCGCCCAAGCTGGAGTACAGTGGCAAGATCTCAGCTCACTGCACCCTCTGCCACCTGGGTTCAAGCGATTCTTTTTGCCTCAGCCTCCTGAGTAGCTGGGGTTTTTGGCACGCACCATCACGCTTGGCTAATTTTTGTATTTTTTAGTAGAGACAGGGTTTTACCACGTTGCAGGCTGGTCTCAAACTCCTGGCCTCATGATCTGCCCGCCTCAGCCTCTCAAAGTGCAGGGATTACAGGCGTGAGCCACCACACCTGGACTGAGAGTTCTTTAATTTTAGCTCTTACATTTAGATCTTTTATCCATTTTGTGTTAAATTTTGTATATGTTGTTGGGTAAGGGTCCAACTTCATCTTTTTACATGTGAATGTCCAATTTTCCCAAGCATTATTTGTTGAAAAGACTGTCCTTTCCTCATTGCATGATTGTGGCACCATTGTCAATAGCATTTTACCATATATGCAAGGCATTTTTTCTGCGCTGTTTATTCTGTTGGTCTGTATGTCTGACTTGCCAATACCACGCTATAACTTTGTAGCAAGTTTTCAAATCAGGAAGGTATGTGTCCTCCAACTTTGTTCTTTTTTCGAGCTTCCTTTGGCTATTCAGGGTCCTTTGAGAGTCCATATGAATTTTAGGATGGATTTTTTTATTTCTGAAAAAAAAAAAAGGTCATTTGGATTTTGATAGGGGCTTTTATTGAATGTATAAAATCAATAAAATCTATATTGACCGATATAGATTCAATATCTATATCAATTTGGGGTAGTGTGGTCATCTTGACAATATTAAGTCTTCCAGTCCATGAATGTGGATATCTTTGTGTTTTCTTTAATTTATTTCAGCAGTGTTTTGTGGTTTTCAGTGTACAAGTCTTTTGCCTTCTTGGTTAATTCCTAAGTATTTTTTATTCTTTGTGATGCTATTGTAATGGAATTGTTTTCTTAATTTTCTTTTCATTTGTTTATTCTTAGTATATATAAATGGAACTGATTATTGTGTGTTGACTTTGTAAGCTGCTACTTTCCTGAATTCACTTATTCTGGCAGGGTTTTTTGTTGTGGAATATTTAGTGTTTTCTTCATAAAATAGCATAGCTTCTGAAAACAGATAAGTTTTATTCTTCCCAATTTGGATATCTTTTTTTTTTTTTTTTTCTTAATTCCTTTGGCTAGAGCTTCTGGATGCTATGTTGACTACAGGTGGCGAAAGTAGGCATTCTTGTATTGTTCCTCATCTTAAAAAACTAACCATTGAATGTGATGTTTGCTGTTAGATTTTTATATGTGCCTTTTATTATATTGAGGTAGTTTCCCTCTATTCCTAGTGTTTCCTATCCCTTTTGTGGAGTGTTTTATCATGAAAGTGTATTGAATTTTGTATAATCCTTTTTTGGTATCAATTGAGATGATCATGTGATTCCCCCCCCCATTCTGTTAATGTGGTATATTACGTTGATTTTTCATAGGTTTAATTATGCATTTGATTTATCAGCTATAGGGATATTTAGACATATCCCTAGATATGTCTATTATATCCATAGATATAATAGCCATTTTTGCATTCGAGGAATAAATCCTACTTAGTCAAAAGGATTAAAGTAGGCTTTTAATATGCTGCTGAGATTTTTTTGCTGATATTTTATTTAGTATTCTTCCATCAGTGTTCATAAGGGATGTTGGTCTGTAGTTTTCTTATAGTGTGGCTTGCTTAGAGCAAAGGTGGTTCCCTGTTGCCTTCTAATTTTATACTTCTACACATTAACAACTTTTATGTTTAAAACAGAAATTGGGAAATCAGGCCAATTTGGTATTAATGAAATACAGAGGTAATTTAGATATGGGGATAAATTATCGATAATAGTATTCTATCATTCATTTTAGTTACAGTAAGTTTGGGTGCATATAATAGAAAACACTAAAATAATAGTAGTTTATGTAAGATAGAAGTGTATTTGTCCCCATCATTTAAAAATAGTCCAGCGGGACTTCCACCACACCATTACCATTGCTCAAAAAAGAAGTTACAAGAAAAATCAGGAAATATTTTATTTTGAATAATAATTAAAACACCACATATCACAATTTGTGGGATTTAACTAAAGTAGTCTTCAGAGGGAAACTTTTTGTTTTAAAGAAGTAGATGAGAATATAGGAAAGATAAAATCAGTGATCTCTGCTTTTACATTCAGATGCTAGGAAAAGGAAAGTTACTAAACCTAAAGTAAGTACAAGAAATGAAATAAATAAAAGCAGAACTCAGTGAAGTGGAAAAGAAACAATGGAGCGCCCAAAGCTAGAAGATAAATTTTTGGTAAACATGAATAATATTAACAACCCTTAGTAATTAAACCTGTAGAGAAAAAAAGAGGGACATTACTGTATATTTTATAGACATTAAAAGGATAATAAAGGGTATATTTATGCCAATGAATTTAACATTTTAGATCAAATGGACAAATTCTTTAAAAGGTATGTCACCAAAATAGACACAAGAACAGATAGTAAGTCTAAATATCTCTATAGCTGATAAATCAAATGCATAATTAAATAATTTTTAAGGGCAGGCCCAGTGGCTCACGACAGTAATCTCAGCATTTTGGAAGGCCAAGGTGGGCAGATCACTTGAGCTCAAGAATTCAAGACCAGCCTAGGCAACATGGTGAAACCCCATCTCTACAAAAATTACAAAATATTAGCCAGGTGTGGTGGTGCGTGCCTGTAGTCCCAGTTACTTTGTAGGGTGAGGTGGGAAGATTGCTTGAGCCCAGGAGGCTGTGGTGAACCGAGATCGCGCCACTGTACTTAAGCCTGGGTGACAGAGTGTGACCCTGTCTCAAAACAAAAAGGCCGGGCGTGGTGTCTCACGCCTGTAATCCCAGCACTTTGGGAGGCCGAGGCCCAAAAAAGAAAAGAGAAAAAGAAGAAAAAGGTTTCTCATGAAGAAAATTCTGGCCTAGATGGTGTCACTGGTAAAGTTTATCAAACTTATAAGTTAATCAATCATATTCAAATTCATTCATAAAATATAAGTGATGGAAACGTTTTCTTTTTTCTTTCTTTCTTTCTTTCTTTTTTTTTTTTTTTTTGAGATGGAGTTTCACTCTTGTTGCCCAGGTGGAGTGCAATGGCCCGATATCGGCTCACTGCAACCTCTGCCTCCCTGATTCAAGCGATTCTCCTGCCTCAGCCTCCCGAGTAGCTGAGATTACAGGCGTGTGCCACCATGCCTGGCTAATTTTGTATTTTTAGTAGAGACGAGGTTTCAGGCCACTGCATTCCACCCTGGAATGAGTGAGACACCATGAGTCAAAAAAAACACCATGAGTCAAAAAAAAACAAACAAACTAGGTTAAAGGAGAAAAATCATGTGATAATTTCAGGAAAAGCTTTTGACAAAATGCAATGCAAATTTATGATAAACTCTCAGCTACCTTGGAAACTTTTTTTGAGATGGAGTCTCACTCTGTTGCCCAGGCTGGAGTGCAGTGGCGTGATCTTGGCTCACTACAAGCTCCGCCTCCCAGGTTCACACCATTTTCCTGCCTTAGTCTCCCAAGTAGCTGGGACTACAGGCACCTGCAACCACGCCCAGCTAATTTTTTGTATTTTTAGTAGAGACGGGGTTTCACCATGTTAGCCAGGCTGGTCTCGATCTCCTGACCTTGTGATCCACCCGCCTCAGCCTCCCAAAGTGCTAGTATTATAGGTGTGAGCCGCTGCACCCGGCCAGAAGCTGTTTTACCAGGAAAAAGTTTGACAGAAGCTTACAGCCAACATCACAATTAATGATGAAATACCTCACAAGATCAAGAATAAGACAAGGATATCTATTGACACCATTCACTTAACATTGTGTTGGTATTCCTACCCAGTGCAGTGAGATGAGAAAAAGAAATACAGGCTAGGCATGGTGGCTCATGCCTGTAATCCCAGAACTTTGGGAGGCTGAGACAGGTGGATCACTTGAGGCCAGAAGTTCAAGACCAGCCTGGCAAACATGGCTAAACCCCGTCTCTACTAAAAATACAAAAATTATTCGGTCATATTGGTGGGCACCTGTAATCCCAGCTACTCAGGAGGCTGAGGCAGGAGAATCATTTGAACCTCTGGGTCAGAAGTTACAGTGAGCAGAGATTGCACCACTGCACTCCAGCCTGGGAGATGGAGCGAGACTCTATCTAAAAAAAAAAGAAAAGAAAAGAAATACAAGATGTATAAATTGGAAAGGAAGAAGTAAAACTGTCTCTTTTCCCCTCACACAAATAACATACATATACAGAAAATCATAAAGAATCTAGAAAAAATTACTAGAACTGGTAAGTGAATTTAACAGCATGACAGAATATAAAGTCAATGTACAAAATCAGTTGTATTTCTACACTGATATACATTGAATTTTTCAGAGGAAGATAATCCAAGATAATCCCATGGTGTCATTAGTTATCAAAATTTCTTCTGTCTTTCTGCCATCCTAGAGTGTGGTCTCATTCCTCAACATCACCTCATGGTCTGTGACAGCTTCTGAAACTTAAGCTATCAGAGTCATACTCCAGGCTGGAATTCGGAGTAAAACAAAACACACATACAGACACATACTTTTTAGCTGTTTTAGCTCTCTTTTAGAAGATCCTTCTTTTTTTTTTTTTTTTTTAGACGGAGTCTAGCTTTGTCGCCCTTGCTAGAGTGCAGTGGTGCGATCTCAGCTCACTGCAGCCTTGAACTCTCAGATTCAAGTGATTCTCCTGCCTCAGCCTCCCAAGTAGATGGGATTAGAGGCACCTGCCACCACGCCCAGCTAATTTTTGTATTTTTAGTAGAGACGGAGTTTCACTGTGTTGGTCAGGCTGGTCTCAAACTCCTGACCTCAGGTGATCCACCCACCTCAGCCTCCCAAAGTGCTGGGATTTACAGGTGTGAGCCACAGCACCTGGCCAAAAAGATCCTTCTTGAAAGTTTTATATGCCACTTTCACTTAGAGACTTAAGTCACATGGCCATATAGAGAAATGTAGTCTTTATTATATGTAGCATTCTGTTCAGTTAAATAACAAGGGTTTTACTTAAGGATAAAAGAGGGAATCGATGTTGGGATAGACAGCATTCTCAAATAGAACCCCTTGTACTTAGCCCTCTTAGATTTGCCAGCATAGAAAAGAAAATTCCACAATAGTAGATTCAACAAAATCAAAGTTTTTCTTTTGTTTTTTCTGTTACTTAAAGGTATTCCTGCGGAAGTATCTCTCAAAAAGCCAAGAATGGTTGTGTTAGGAATATGCCGTATGTTTGTATTTGGTTAGTAAGTGCTGAGAGAGGATGGGATGTTTTGCTTTCCTTCAGCATTATCTTTTACAAGCAGCTATATATGTCGTGTTAACCCTTGTTCTTCCTCAGAGACAATGGACCTCAGATAGCCTATGTTCGGGACTTCAAAGCAAAGGTTCAGTATTTCCGGTTCTGGTGTCAGGTTAGTGTTGGAACTGTATCTCTGTACTCCCTTTCCTTTGTTGTGTTGCTTGTATTACACAGTGATTGTGAAAATACTTAACTCACAGAAAACCAGGTAAAACGGGAAGCATTAGAATCTCTTTTGTCTACTTTTAGAGCAAATTAATAGATTTATCAATTAGATCATTTGTGACTTTGATTGTTCAGAAAATTAAACCTCATGTAATTCTAGCACTTGGGGAGGCTGAGGTGGGCAGATCACTTGAGCTCAGGAGTTCAGGACCAGTCTGGGCAACATATTGAGGCCTTATCTCTGTAAATATATATATACATATATATTTTTTCCTTTAAGAAGAAAATTAAACTTGAGACCATCTGAATAAGCAAACATTGTCACTTTTTCCCAGTACCCATTACTTTCAGATTGCAGAAATCTTCAAATATAAGTTAAAGCATTTTCTGATATAATTGTAACCAGCTACTCTATTTTTATTTGTTATTTTTTCTGAGACAGGGTCTAACTCTGTCACCCAGGCTGGAGTGCAGTGGTGCCATCATGGCTTACTGCAGCCTTGACCTACTGGGCTCAAGTGATCCTCTTGCTTCAGCCTTCTCACTAATTGACACTACAGATGCACTCCACCACAGCTGGCTAATTCTTAGTAGAGACAGGGTCCCCTTATGTTGCCTACGCTGGTTTTGAACTCCTAGACTCAAATTATCCTCCTGCCTCATCTTCCCCAAGTGCTAGGATTGTGGGCGTGAGCCAGCATGCCCGGACAGCAGCCATTTTTATATCTATCATTTGATATAAATGACTTTGATAGATATATACATGTTCATACATACATGAACATATCCATACATAGATGTTATATTCAGTGTTTTTTTCAGATGTGATCAACTATTTCTGATGTATAGATATTTACTGGAATTAATGATTTTTTATGAGTTCTAAATGAATACCCTGGTCAAAGTTACTATGATGAATATTTTTACAATTGAAACTTGTAATTAACTGGACCCATGGAAGCAAGAAGAATCTGGATTAACTATTGGAAAATAAGATTAAGTAAAGATTTATTTGACACATTATTAAGTAAGCAGTGTGCATATGAGATCAATCTTGTGGTTTTTCTGTTTTCATGTATTAATCTATAATTAGCATGAATACTCACCGATGCATTGGTAAACGTTATTGAATACATTCATAGTCTACTTGTTTCTGTAAGCAAAGATAAAAGTAAATAAAACTTTCCCCTTTTGGTTTTTTGATAGGCTGTTTTAATGATGAGAGTTGACTTAAGTCATTCTTCTATTTCAGCAACTGGCCATGCCACAGCACATAAAGATTACAGTGACAAGAAAAACATTGTTTGAGGATTCCTTTCAACAGGTAGTGTTTCATTCTTTCAATAATTTTTGCCCTGGCTGCTAGCTTAGGACCAGCTTTTGGTGCTTTTAATCTGAACAGTCTGGAACTTCTTGAGTTGAAGTCCTTGAATTTTTCAAGTGTGATCTCATTGCCAGCCACCTCAGGGCTTAAGGGGTGTGTGTGTGTGTGTGTGTGTGTGTTGTGTGTGTGTGTGCGCGCGCTTCAGGTTTCCGTTTCTAAACTGGTATGATTTGAAATAAATGCATAGGTAAGATAATAGATTTTTGGTAGCCAAAGGTCTGGAAATACCCATATGAACATTATCAGATTGTAGAAAGGAGAGGGGAAGACTTACTTCAGTATTACTTGGATTTTTGAAATAAGCGTATGTTACTCTTAACAGGAAAAAAAGTAACTGGTCATTGATGACAGTATCTAAAAAAAGATATATATGAGTTTTCAGAAGTAGTCAGCAGATTTTTTCAGTTGTCTTCAGAACTTGAGTTAATTTACTCGCTGGGCACATGGCTCATGCCTGTAATCACAGCGCTTTGGGAAGCTGAGGCGGGTGGATCATCTGAGGTCAGGAGTTTGAGACCAACCTGGCCAATATGGTGAAACCTTGTCTCTATTAAAAATATAAAAATTAACTGGGCCTGGTGGCCGGTGCCTGTAATCCTGTAAAGCTACTCAGGAGAGTTGGCTGAACCTGGGAGGCGGAGGTTGCAGTGACCTGAGATCGTGCCATTGCATTCCAGGCTGGGCAATAAGAGCGAAACTCCATCTCAATAATGAATAAAAAAGAACTTGAATTAATCTACTATTTACCTTTATATTATAGATATCACTAATAACCTACTGCAACTAAATGTTAAAATGATTGTTATATAGAAGGTTAAAATAACTAGTGAAAAAATGTCTTAAAATGAAAACATCTGGTTAGTCCTTGTTTTATATCCAGATGTGGAAGTGATTACTTTCAAGCACCAGTGATATTGTAGCAACTACAGCCTCAAGAAGTATGGAATTGAATGCAAAGGGAAAAGAGGTTGAGACAGTTGGTAGTAGCTGGCTACTTGTTTTCAGAATCAGTTTTGTTCATTTCCTAATGGAACTTCAATTATTGACATTAAAGGAAAAAGCCAATTGGCATCCTGCTGTGTAGGAGCAGAAAGCTTTTTAGTGGGAACTGGAGCTTTATTTAGGCCATTTAGAGAATTATGAATCATCCCCTTGATCTGATGTAAGTGTCAAAGGCCATTCCCCACCCTAGTCCTTGCCCATTTCTAATTTTATGTTCATAACCACCCTTTTATTGTTTTTTTTTTTTTTTGAGACGGAGTCTTGCTCTGTTGCCCAGGCTGGAGTGCAGTGGCCGGATCCTCAGCTCACTGCAAGCTCCGCCTCCCGGGTTTACGCCATTCTCCTGCCTCAGCCTCCCGAGTAGCTGGGACTACAGGCACCTGCAACCACGCCCGGCTAGTTTTTTGTATTTTTTAGTAGAGACGGGGTTTCACCATGTTAGCCAGGATGGTCTCGATCTCCTGACCTCATGAACCGCCCGTCTCGGCCTCCCGAAGTGCTGGGATTATAGGTTTGAGCCACCGTGCCCAGCCCACCCTTTTATCTTTTATCACTCTGTTGGACGAGTTTCTTGAAACAACTTGCTTACCAATCTTACCTGTACTGGAAAGATACAAAACATTAAATTGTTCCTTTATCTTTTGACTTTGAAACCTGAAGTCTTTTGCAAAATAACAGACTAGATGGTTCTAAAACAGTTTTTAAAAATGTCACCCTAGATTTGACATCCATCAAATAACTGGGTAATAAAAATGTGAGAGAACAATTTGATTGCTTAAAGGTAACAAAACTAATTGCAAAATTAGCATCAGATTTTCTTTGGATAGCTGTTGGATAAAATTGCTCTGGATAGTGTTTCGTCTGTTAACATAGCACAACTGGTTATGGGGAAAAGTACAGGAGAAAACATTTTTTTTTCCTTCATATTAGACATATTTTAAAAGGAATTATTTAAAGATAGTTTTAACCTTGTGACAGTTCTCATTTGCATTGCTGTATACCTAGCCTATACTATTTGTAGAATAGTGGGCATAAACATGTACGTATGTCTAAGCATTGAATTTTTTTGTGTTATATCTGGGATTTTCTGGCTTGAGTGGGATATGAATTCGTAAATGTGATAGTTTTGTGGGGGAACTGAGAGAACTTGGCATAAACAGGTTACTTACTGATCCTCTCTGGATATTTAAATGTGAGAATTCATTCTTACCACTCAATAAAGTAAAGGCATTATATCAACTTCTTCCTTTCCAGGTTCTTCTGTATTTTTTTCTAAGAGTAATTGATACATGCAGTGCTACGCACATGCAATTTTGGTCAAATAATTAGTTTTATGTGTCAGGAAACCAAATGATCTATTCACTGTAGCTCAGTAATGTACCATCCTTCAAATATGAAGATGATCCTATTAACCACCTATAGTGGGACACAAAATTTGAGTAGTTTTTCTAGGTGTTTATAGGTTGCCACTGAGAATGAGTTTCTGAAGTTAACTGGGTCTCTCTGCAGCTACTGTTTTTCATTTCTCGGTTAGCCAGTTAGCTGTTATGTGTACCTTTAGCTATGAATCAAAACCAAACCTAATAAACCACAAAAAACCCATCTAACCTCTGACCATGCCCATCTATGTTCTAAGTAATTGATATAAGCAACATTGTAAGTCAATAGTAGCATCATTAAAAATAAAATCACAGCCGGGTGTGGTGGCTCACGTCTGTAATCTCAGCACTTTGGGAGGCCGAGGCCAGTGGATGACCTGAGGTCAGGAGTTTGACACCAGCCTGGCCAACATGGCAAAACCCCGTGTCTACTAAAAATACAAAATTAGCTGGGCGTGGTGGCACACACCTGTAGTTCCAGCTACTCGGGTGGCTAAGGCAGGAGACTTGTTTGAACCTGGGAGGCAGAAGAGGTGCAGTAAGCTGAAATTGCACCATTGCTCTCCAGCCTGGGCAATAAGAGCGAGACTCTGTCTAAAAATAGATAAATAAAATCACATGTTTTATATAAAGTATATAAAAATATAGATGTGTATAATAAAATATTATTAAATGTTACTATAATGTATTTTCTGTATGTGTGGTTATGATTAGACCATGAACTCCTTTCTATGTCATGAGGGATTTGAATTACCTACAATGAAGGAGATGTTAAACGCAGAAGTGGTAGACAGTGTTTCAATGACTTTTTTCACCAATTATTTTACTTTATTGTTTTTTAGATAATGAGCCTCAGTCCCCAAGATCTGCGAAGACGTTTGTGGGTGATTTTTCCAGGAGAAGAAGGTTTAGATTATGGAGGTGTAGCAAGGTAGTGATAATATGAATACTCAGAACTTAGTTCCTTTCCTCCAAAGGTACCATTGCACTTCACTTGCAAGTATATTTTCTCAATCTTATATTTTAGGAAAATGAAGTATGTCAAATTATTATACCTTTATTATGCTGTAGCTACAGAATTTCAAAAAACATTTAATTCAGCACTTTCTGTGTCATGTACAGCTGATTGATTTCACCCACATCACTCATTTAATCTTCAGGGTAACCTTGTGATATAGAATTTTATAGGATAATGAAGAGGCTTAGAGACTCATCTAAGGCACACCATAAATTGTAGAGCCTGGATGCAAGTTTTGTACCATCTAACCAGTAACCGGTGTTCAGTCTACCACCTCTCATATCTGTTCCACAGAAAACACAAGGCCTTATAATGATCAGGTCATTTTCCTGACCACAGATTACTGATACAGGTAATAGTTACTCAGTTTCCAACTGAGATTAGTATATTTGTCATGAAAATATAAAAGGTTGTACAAAATAGGAGTTGAAAGTCTTAATTCTGCTTTCTTCATATTGGAGCTTGAAATCATACCCTAGAAGATAGTCTCTAATGAGAATTGCTTTGCTTATTCCATAATAATATATCACCCCAGGTTAAAAATTTGCTTAGAGGTGGCATTGTGCAAAGACAAGGACTTTGGGGTCAAGCCCAGATTTGAATCTTTTTCTACTCCCTATGTTGGGAGTGTGACGTTGAGCAAATATTTTCATCTGTAAAATAAGAATAGTAATATCTACATTTCTAGGATTACTGTAAAGAGTAGAAATATTGTTTATTAATGACCTAGTTCAGAGCCTCTGTCTTTGTGTGCACACTAACTGGTGGCTACATGTTAGTAGTTCTTATTTATATTATGTTTCTGAGTTTAAATAAAATTATTTCAAAATATATGATATAATCATAGATAAATAACAAATATGAGTAGAAATATGTAATTTTGTATAAATTAAAGGCAATTGAAGAGGAGAGCAATCATTTATTCCTAACAAGAAAATCAACTAGCGGCCGGGCGCGGTGGCTCAAGCCTGTAATCCCAGCACTTTGGGAGGCCGAGACGGGTGGATCACGAGGTCTGGAGATCGAGACCATCCTGGCTAACACGGTGAAACCCCGTCTCTACTAAAAATACAAAAAAACTAGCCGGGCGAGGTGGCGGGCACCTGTAGTCCCAGCTACTCCGGAGGCTGAGGCAGGAGAATGGCGTAAACCCGGGAGGCGGAGCTTGCAGTGAGCTGAGATCCAGCCACTGCACTCCAGCCCGGGTGACAGAGCAAGAAAGAAAAGCAACTAGCAATATTAAAGTGTGTCACGAGATACACTTATCAGAAGAGGCCATGAACTAACAGGAAAAGAGATCCAGATTACAGGCTTATGCCACATGTATTACCCCAGATCACCCATGTTACATAGTTTTAGTAACCATAATCTTATGTTAATATTGGTTCATATTTTCACAATATTTGACTTAGAGTCTCAGCATTTTTCTAATATGTGAGTGGCTGGAATTATGTGCTTTACTGCCTCTGTGAAATTGGAAGATTTTTCATACTGATTTAACATGTAGGGAGTAGTGGCACTTGACGGGGATTATTATGGGACTTAGTAATAGATGGAATATTAGATTGATTTCAGCCACTCACATGGGTGAATAGTGAATTTTAAATTTGCCTATGAATAGTATTTCATTGATTCTAAGACCAGTATTTTCATGTTATAATATCTCTGAAATTAAGATGTATCGCAGGTAAAATTGGGAAAATACAGTTTAGTGGTTCATCAAATAAAGGTGCAATGTTGTCTTAGATTCTTTGAAATGTAATAATGTATATATTAGCATCTACCCGAGATGGTGTATACTACCAACTCTGTGAAATAGATGTGAGTTTGAACAGAAGCAATAAAAATCAACATGAGATTAGAAAACTATCACTAGCTGAGGGATATAGATCCCTGAGAACGTTATAGCACTGTTCTTTGATTTGTTGACATGGTAACCTGCAAGATTTTTCATAGTAAATTTTCTTTTGATTTCAGAGAATGGTTCTTTCTTTTGTCACATGAAGTGTTGAACCCAATGTATTGCCTGTTTGAATATGCAGGGAAGGATAACTACTGCTTGCAGATAAACCCCGCTTCTTACATCAATCCAGATCACCTGAAATATTTTCGTTTTATTGGCAGATTTATTGCCATGGTAAGTGCAGGTCAAGAATTATGTTTACTTTGCTTACTCAGCAATACTAAGTTTTCTCTTAGGTGCCATAACAGATCATACGAGAGAAGGGAAGTGTTTGTTTTGTTTTTTATTTTTGAGACAGAGTCTTGCTCTGTCACCCAGGCTGGAGTGCAGTGACACAATCTTGGCTCACTGCAGCCTCTGCCTTCTGGGCTCAATCAGTCCTCCTGCCTCAGCCTCCCAAGTAGCTGGGATTACAGGTGTGCACCACCATGCCCGGCTAATTTTTGTATTTTTAGTAGAGATGGGGTTTTGCCATGTTGACCAGGCTGGTCTTGAATTCCTGACCTCAGGTAATCCACCCACCTCAGCCTCCCAAAGTGCTGGGATTACAGGTGTAAGCCACCATGCCCAGCCAGGGAAGTGTTTTTTTGAGACAAAGTTTCACTTTTGTTGCCCAGGCTGGAGTGCAGTGGCGTGATCTCAGCTCACCACAACCTCCACCTCTCAGGTTCAAGCAATTCTCCTGCCTCAGCATCCTGAGTAGCTGGGATTACAAGGATGTGCCACCACGCCCGGCTAATTTTTGTGTTTTTAGTAGAGATGGGGTTTCTCCATGTTGGTCGGTATGGTCTCCGAACTCCTGACCTCAGGTGATCCACCCACCTCAGCCTCCCAAATTGCTGGGATTACAGGCGTGAGCCACCATGCCCGACCCAGGGAAGTGTTTTTAAATGAAGAATTCATTTAACATATTGAAATAAAATGATTATTGTACAATTATTTTAAGCAGTCTTGTTTCCTTTTTTCATAGGCTCTGTTCCATGGGAAAATCATAGACACAAGTTTTTCTTTACCATTCTATAAGCGTATCTTGAGCAAACCAGTTGGACTCAAGGATTTAGAATCTATTGATCCAGAATTTTACAATTCTCTCATCTGGGTTAAGTAAGTTTCTTTTTCCATGTAATGTATTAAAATATAGTTTATATGCATTCCATGTAGTATTGATAACCTGTCCAAACTGTAAGCACATAATTGGTTTATTGTATTTAAATGATCTGTGTATCAAACCTGCCTTTTTATTCAATATGATCAATTTTACAAAAATGTACCCAAGATCTTTGGCAATAATATGATGACCTTAGAATAGAATATTATTTCTTCTTATTTTGATGTTATAAATTATTTAAGAACATGGGCCTTTAGTTAAAGACTTATAAATTATGATTGAATTGGTGGATATAACAGAGAGTGCTAATTTCATTTGTGCAGAGAAAACAATATTGAGGAATGTGGTTTGGAAATGTACTTCTCCGTTGACAAAGAAATTCTAGGTGAAATTAAGAGTCATGATCTGAAACCTAATGGTGGCAATATTCTTGTAACAGAAGAAAATAAAGAGGAATACATCAGGTGAGAGGGCTCCTTTTCACATTTCACTTTTTGTTTGACTACAGCGTATTGATAATTGCTTACTAATACTAATGGAGAGTTATCTCCAAAAATAGTATTTGTCTTTGTACTAATCAATATCCTATGTAGGCAGTCATTTTTCATTTCTAAAAAGTTTTTTTTAAAAAAAGTGTTTTTAAAAGAATTTTAAGGATAAAAGTCATGCAGGATTACTCTTTTAAATATCAATTCTGTAACTATGCTGTATAACATGTCATTAAAAAGAATCTCAAATATATATGCAGATATTTTCACAGGGAATATTGTAAGGTGTATTAGTCCACTTTCCTGCTGCTGATAAAGACATACCCAAGACTGGGCAATTTACAAAAGAAAGAGGTTTAATGGACTTACAGTTCCACAAGGCTGGGGAGGCCTCACACTCATGGTGGAAGGCAAGGAGGGGCAAGTCACATCTTACATGGATGGCAGCAGGCAAAGAGAGGGCTTGTACAGGAAAACTCCTGTTTTTAGAACCTCATCATTGGCCGGGCACGGTAGCTCACGCCTGTAATCCCAGCACTTTGGAAGACCGAGGCAGGTAGATCACGAGGTCAGGAGATTGAGACCATCCTGGCCAATATGGTGAAACCCCATCTCTACTAAAAATACAAAAATTAGCTGGGTGTGGGGGCATGTGCCTGTAATCTCAGCTACTAGGGAGGCAGAGGCAGGAGAATGGCTTGAACCCGGGAGGCAGAGTTTGCAGTGAGCCAAGATAGCGCCACTGCACTCCAGCCTGGTGACAGAGTGAGACTCCGTCTAAAAAAAAAAACGACCTCATCATATCTTGTGAGCCATATTCACTGTCATGCAAACAGCATGGGAAAGACCCACCCCCATGATTCAGTTATCTCCCACTGATTCTCTCTCACAACACATGGGAATTATGGGAGCTACAAGATGAGATTTGGGTGAGGACATGGAGCCAAACCATATCATTCTGCCCCTGGCGCCTCCCAAATCTCATGTGTTCACATTTCAAAACTAATCATGCCTTCTCAACGGTCCCCCAAAGTCAACTCATTTCAGCATTAACTCAAAAGTCCACAGTCCAAAGTCTCATCTGGGACAAGGAAGTCCCTTCTACCTATGAGCCTGTAAAATTAAAAGCAGCTTAGTTACTACTTGCATGTACTGGGGGATAACAGGCATTGGGTAAATACAGCCATTCCAAATGGAAGAAATTGGCCAAAATAAGGAGCTACATGCAATATCCTATGTACAGGCCTCATGCAGGTTTGAAATCCAACAGGGCAGTCAAATCTTCAAGCTCCAAAACGATCTCTTTTGACTCCATGTCTCACATGCACGTCACCCTGATGTAAGAGGTGGCCTCCCATGGCCTTGGCAACATTGCCCTTGTGGCTTTGCAGGTTATAGCCCCCACCAGCTGCTTTTATGGGCTGGCGTTGAGTGTCTATGGTTTTTCCAGTCTCATGATGCAAGCTGTTGGTGGATCTACCATTCTGGGGTCTGGAGGACGGTTGCCCCCTTCTCCCAGCTCCACTTGGCAGTGCCCCAGTAGGGACTCTGTATGGGCCTCCAACTTCACATTTCCCCTTCGCACTGTCCTAGCAGAAGTTCTCTGTGAGTGCCCTGCCCCTGCAGCAGAATTTTGCTTGGGCATCTAGGCATTTCCATATGCCTTCTGAAATCTAGATGGAGGTTCCCAAACCTCAATTTTTGCCTTCTGTGCACCCTCAGGCTCAACACCATATGGAAGCTGCCAAGTCTTGGGGCTTCCACTCTCTGAAGCAACAGCCCGGGCTGTACCTTGGTCCCTTTTAGTCATACTGGAGCGACTAGGAAACAGGGCACCAAGTCCCCAGAGGGCACACAGCATGGGGACCCTGGGCCGGGCCCGCAAAACCATTTTTTCCTCCTAGGCCTACAGGCTTGTGATAGGAGGGGCTGCCATGACGACCCTCTGACGTGCCCTGTAGACATTTTCCCCATTGTCTTGGGGATTAACATTCGGGTCCTCATTACTTATGCAAATTTCTACAGCCAGCTTGAATTTCTCCTCAGAAAATGAGATTTTCTTTTCTATTGCATTGTCAGGCTGCAAATTTTCCAAACTTTTATGCCCTGCTTCCCTTACAAAACTGAATGCCTTTAACAGCACCAAGTCTCCTATTGAATGCTTTGCTGCATAGAAATTTATTCCACCAGATACCCTAAATCATCTCTCTCAAGTACAAAGTTCCACCAGTCTCTAGCACAGGGGCAAAATGCTGCCAGTCTCTTTGCTAAAACGTACCGAGAGTCACCTTTGCTCTGTTTCCCAAAAAGTTTTTCATTTTCATCTGAGAACACCTCAGCCTGAACTTTATTGTCCATATTGCTGTCAGCATTTTGGTCAAAGCCATTCAACAAGTCTGTAGGAAGTTCCAAACTTTCCCACATTTTCCTGTCTTCTTCTGAGCCGTCCAAACTGTTCCACCGTCTGCCTGCTACCCTCCTGAGTAGCTGGGACTGTACTAAAGTTGCATCCACATTTTCAGGTATCTTCAGCAGCACCCTGCTCCTGGTAACAATTTACTGTTTTCACGCTGCTGATAAGATGTACCCGAGAGTGGACAATTTACAAAAGAAAGAGTTTTAATGGACTTACAGTTCCACATGGCTGGGGAGGCCTCGCAATCATGGTGGAAGGCAAGAAGGAGCAAGTCATGTCTTACATGAATGGCAGCAGGCAAAGAGAGAGCTTGTCCTGGGAAACTCTCGTTTTAAAACCATTAGATCTTGTGAGACTTATTCACTATAATGAGAACAACATGGGAAAGACCTGTCCCCATGATTCAGTTATCTCCCACTGGTTCTCTCCCATAACACATGGGAATTATGGGAGCTACAAGATGAGATTTGGGTGGGGACACAGAGCCAAACCATATCATAAGGTTGGGTAAAATTATAACTAAAATGAAGTTTTATAGTATATCCTTTCTAATTATTTCCATTGTTCATATTTCTAGTCTCAAGAGCTAATAGTTCATTCGTACCTTCTCAATAGCAATTCTTTCCAGTCAGGGTTAAATTTTGCATATCTACTTCTTAAGTTCCAGGTTCTGCATTTCTTGCCTGGGTTTTCCCTCCATAATTGAAAGTACACTATTTAACACAGTGAACAGTTATTATTTGTTGGAAAACAATCTATCCGTTTAAAAGTTTATTTTGAAATATCCTTTTAAAATGTAGTCAGTTTGTTTTTGTCAATTCTCCAGTTTTTTTGTTATGATATGTCTAGATTTTTTTATGATGTATATAGCATTCCAGAGAGATAATGATTCAAGATTCCAAGTAACCAAGGATGTACTATGTTCCTCAATAGTTTTGTTGCTGGTAATATAACATTTTAAGATAATGGGCAGCTAAAAAGGTTTTTAGTATCTGCTTCAATAATGGCTTGCTTAAAATTTCAGAGTTTGGGGGGTTTTTAGTATTTTTTAAGAAGTATAATTTCCTTAGAGTAAAATGCACTGATCTTAAATGTACAAGTTGAATTTTGACAAATACATATATCAGACCAGATGTGAGCATTTTATGGATAGAAGTTGTGCTAGATCACTCATTGAATTACCAGTTCTGTAAACACTATTCCATATAGGACCATGTCCATGTAAACATGACCCAAATTGTGGAACTTTTTTTTTCTATTCTGGACCCCATAAGGGGCCAATATACACCTCCCTTCTCCCAGCCCCAGAGGTAGATAACCATTTCTGTTTAGTTCTATTTGTATAACTCTTTTTGATTTTAAATTTCCTAAAATGGAACCATAGAGTATGTACTCTTATATCTAGCTTTTAGTGTCTGATTTTTTCTTTTATTTGGTGTTTGTGAGATTCAGCCATATTGTTTATATCAGTATTTTATTCCTTTTTATTGCTGAGAAATATTCCATGCCGTTTATATCTCAGAATTTCTTTATCCATTCTGTTGGTGATAAATGTTTTGGTTGTTTCCCAGTCTGGGGCTATTATGAGTAAAGCTGCTGTAAACATTCTTGTGGTGTCTTTTTGTGGACATATTTTTCTTGAGTAAATACCTAGGAGTGAAATCGCTGGGAAGGTGTTCGACTTTATTAGAAACTGCCAAAGTTTCCCAAAGTGTTTTTGCCATTTTACAGTCCTACTAGCAATATTTGAAAGTTGCCTCACGTTCTTGCCAATTCATCATTGTCAGTAGTATCTTGTGATTTTAATTTCCATTTTTTCCTTGACTAATGGTGTTGAGTACATTTTTCTGTGCATATTGATCATTTGTAGCTCTTCTTTTCTGATGTGTATATCCAAATCTTTTATCCATTCTAAAATTGGGTTGTCTTTTTATTTGTGATTGTAGGAGTTCTTAAATATTTCAGATCATTGATTTTGGAAACTATTCTGTTTCCCTTCTTCCCTTCTTCCCTCCCTCACTCCCTCTATCTTCTTACCTTTTCCTCCTGAGTAGCTGGAACTGTAGGCACAAACCACCGTGCCCAGCAAATATTTTGGTTGTTTTTATTTTTGTAGAGATGTGGTCTTGCTATTTTGCACAGGCTGGTCTCAGACTCCTTGCCTCAAGTTGTCCTCCCACATTCTGTTTTCTAATATAAGGACTTAAAGCTGCAGATTTCCAACTAAGTATGTCTTTAGCTATCCTCACAATTTATTTTATTTTATTTTTTTTTTGAGATGGAGTCTCACTCTGTTGCCCAGGTTGGAGTGTAGTGGTAGAGTCATGGCTCACTATAGCCTCAACCTCCTGAGCTCCAGATATCCTCTCACCTCAGCCTCCCAAGTAGCTGGAACCACAGGCATGTGCTGCCACGCCTGGCTAACTTATTTATTTATTGTAGGAGATGGGTCTCAATATGTTGCCCAGGCTGGTCTCAAACTCCTGGATTCAAACGATCCTCCCACCTTTGTCTCCCAAAGTGCTGGAATTATAGGCATGAGCCGCCTCATCCAGCCCACAAATTTTTTTTTTTTTTTTTTTCCTGTGACAGAGTCTCATTCTGTCGTCCAGGCTGGAGTGCAGAGGTACAGTCTTGGCTTACTTTAACTTCCATCTCCTGGGTTCAAACGATTCTCCTGCCTCAGCCTCCTGAGCAGCTGTGATTACAGGCACCCGCCACCACACCTGGCTAATTTTTGTATTTTTAATAGAGACAGGGTTTCGCCACATTGGCCAGGCTGGTCTTGAACTCTTGACCTCAGGTGATCTGCCTGCCTCAGCCTCCCAAGGTGCCTGGATTACAGGCGTGAGCCGCTGTGCCCAGCCACAAATTTTGGAGTGTTGTGTTTTTTCACTACTTTATTTATTTTATTTGTATTTATTTATTTATTATGTTTTATCTTTAATATTTTTTTGAGACAGGGTCTCATTTTTTCACCCAGGCTGGAGTGCAATGGCGAAATCTTGGCTCACTGCAGTCTCCACTTCTGGAAGTTCAAGTGATCCTCTTGCCTCAGCCCTCAAGCAGCTGGGACTACAGGCATATGCCACCACACCCACATGGCGAGATGGGGTTTCACCATGTTGCCCAGGGTGGTCTTGAACTCCTGTGCCCAAGGGATCCACCTGCCTCAGCCTCCCACAGTGCTGGGATTACAGATGTAATCACACTCCCAGCCACTCTCATTGTATTTAGAAGTATTTCTTAAGTCTTATTATTTTTATCCTGATAATCTCTATAATTGGAGTGTTCAGTACGTTTATGTTTAATTTTATTACTGATTTGGTTGGACTTTTGTCTAACCATTGCTATTTGTTTTGCTCTTTGTCTCACCTTGCTATTTGTTTCTTATTTTTCCCAACTTTGTTCTTTCTTGCTTTCTTTGAATTAATAAAGCAATTTTTACTTTCTTTTTTAGCTCTTCTGTTGGGTTTTTAGCTATGCCTCCTTGTTTAATTTTAGTGGTGACTAATGATTATGATAATATGCATCTGTAACATCCCTGTTGACCCAAACACTACTTCTAGTACAATATAAGAAGCTCATAGGCCAGGTGCCGTGGCTCACTCCTGTAATTTCAGCACTTTGGGAGGCTAAGGCCGGTGGATTGCCTGAGGTCAGGAGTTCAAGACCAGCCTGGCCAACATGGTGAAACCCCGTCTCCACTAAAAATAAAAAAATTAACCTGGCGTGGTAATAGGCACCTGTAATCCCAGCTACTTGGGAGGCTGAGGCAGGATAATCACTTGAACCCAGGAGGCGGAGGTTGCAGTAAGCTGAGATTGTGCCATTGCACTCCAGCCTAGGGGACAGGAGTGAGACTTCATCTCAAGAAAAAGAAAAGAAGCTCATAATAATATAATTCATTTACCTCACGCCAGCTGTTTGTGCTGTTGTTGTCGTCATATGTTAGTTCTACATGTTACAAATATAATACTTTGTTACTGTTACTCTTGCTTTAATTTTTAACCATTTTCAAAAATAATCTTATATTTATTCACATTACTATTTCTGTTTCTCCTTGTTTCTTTCCTCAGATTCTTTTTTTTTTTTTTTAATATAAGATCATTTCTCTTTGGCTTAAAAAAAAAAACAGAAAACCTTTATTTACCATTTCACTTCATGTGCATCTCCTGGCAGTACATTTTTTCAACTTTTATATGAAAACATCTTTATTTCACTTTCATTTTTTGAAGGATATTGTCACTAGATTTAGAATTCTAGGTTTATAAAATAATGATGCGGTCATGTTTTTATGCTTTATGTTTTAAAAAATAATCCTCGTGTTGTAGAGACATATACTGAAGTATCTGTTCAAAATGAAATTGTTTGGGCCGGGCACGGTGGCTCACACTTGTAATCCCAGCACTTTGGGAGAAGGCAGGCGGATCACTTGAGGTCAGGAGTTCAAGACCAGCCTGGCCAACATTATGAAACCCCCATCTCTACTAAAAACACAAAAATGAGTTGGGCGTGGTGGCGCACGCCTTTGTAATGCCAGCTACTCGGGAGGCTGATACACAAGAACCGATTGAACCTGGAAGGTGGAGGCTACAGTGAGCCCAGATTGTATCACTGCACTCCAGCCTGGGTGACAAAGTGCGACCCTGTCTCAAAAAACAAAAACAAAAGAAAAGAAAATAAATTATATGGCTTGGCCATGGTGGCACACGCTTGTAATCCTAGCAGTTTGGGTGGCCGAGGCAGGCAGATCACATGAGGCCAGGTGTTTAAAACCAACCTTGGCAACACAGAGAGACCCGATCTGTACACATGAAACCAAAAGTTAGCCAGGCGTGGTGTTGCACACCTATTCCCAGCTACTCAGGAGGCCGAGGTAGGAGGATTACTTGAGCCCAGGAGGTCAAGACTGCAGTGAGCCAAGATTGTGCCACTGTGCTTCAGCTCAGGTGACAGAATGAGACCTCATCTCAAATAAATAAAGAAAAGAAATGAAATTATGTGATATCTAGGGTATGAATAGGGGCATAAATGAAATAGATGGGCATTGTGATGAAGCTTGTACATGTGTACAGGGGGTTCATTATATTCTACTTTTGAATATATTTTAAGTTTTTTATAATTTCTTAAAATTTATTTTTATACTCAGAATTTAAAGATAAGATCTAAACTTCCTGATAGGTTTTTTAATATTTGTTTGCCAGAATGGTAGCTGAATGGAGGTTGTCTCGAGGTGTTGAAGAACAGACACAAGCTTTCTTTGAGGGCTTTAATGAAATTCTTCCCCAGCAATATGTGCAATACTTTGATGCAAAGGAATTAGAGGTAATGAGTTTTCCTTCATTCCCCTGTACCATGCTAGTAAATAATGCCTTCAGTTGTCTACTTTTAACTCACTTTCCCATCTTTCCTGTTACTGTAATATTTTTTATACTGGTGCAAAATGTTTTGAAACATCCCCAGTGGTTAAAGAAAATCATAATTTATCCAAAGATAAAACAATAGTATTACCCCCCCAAAAGTACAAATATTAGAGCTTCTCTACAATTGAGTGACTTACTTCCCTGAATATATATATATATGACACCGTGCATGGAACCTTGCCTTAATAAGCAATGTAGATATAATTCTTGATGTATAGTTGATAAGTCAAAGCCTACTGATTGTTTTTCTGAAACTTTGCTTAATCTTCGTCTTTCGTTATTTATGTCCAGCTGTTTTTGTACAGTGACCTAAGGAAACAATTTGTCTTTTTCATCCCTAAAGGTCCTTTTATGTGGAATGCAAGAGATTGATTTGAATGACTGGCAAAGACATGCCATCTACCGTCATTATACGAGGACCAGCAAACAAATCATGTGGTTTTGGCAGGTTTGTTTTTAAATTTATTTCTATTAGTTGACACAGCATAATTTTTTAGACTTTGCTTACCACATATGGAAATGAGTCACAGCTCAAAATGTACCAGTGTATATAGACCCCTTAGTCCATCATATGCATTATAATAAATGAATACAGATTATAACAGCATCCTTTTAAGACTGTTGCCAAGTAAGCCACACATACCTTGCATCTTTGTCCAGAGTAGAGTGTAAGACAATTCCAGATGATAAAATTTACCTACATTTGATTTAAATGGTTTTGAGGTTTTATAGGACTGTCTGTAATACGTTGTGTTTTTTTTTGTTTGTTTTTTGTTTTTTTATCATTTATGTTTCATTAATTATATAATGTTCAGAAGGCAAAATTTAAGAGACATGATTTAGGATCATAATGGTACCTCTCTAAAAATGTCTGCCGTAAGCATAGTAAATGATATTCAGCATCATTAATCATTAGAGAAATGCAAATCAAAACCACAATGAGGCTGGGTGCAGTGGCTTACACCTGTAATCCCTGCACTTTGGGAGGCCGAGGCGGGTGGATCACAAGGTCAGGAGATCAAGACCATCCTGACTAACATGACGAAATTAGCCAGGCGTGGTGGCGCATGCCTGTAATCTCAGCTACTTGGGAGGCTGAGGCAGGAGAATCACTTGAACCCAGGAGGCAGAAGTTGCAGTGAGCCAAGATGACACTACTGCTCTCCAGCCTGGGCAACAGAGCGAGACTCCATCTCAAAAACAAAAATGAAAACAACACAATGAGATACCACATCATACTTAGTATTATTTTTAAAGTGGAGAAAACAACCATTGCCAAGGGCGCATTGCTGGTGACAGTGTGAAATACCACACCACTGTGGAAATAGTTTGGTGGTTGCTCAAAAAGTTAAACGTACAATTAACATAAGATCCAGGAATTCCAACCCTTGGTATACAGCCCAAAAAATTGAAAGCAGAGACTCAAACAGATACTCGTATACCAGTATTCATCATCCATTTACCCACACAAAATGTGGTGTATACATATACAGATGCTCCTGGACTTGTAAAGGAGTTTTATCCTTTATATCCATCATAAGTCAAAAATATCTTGAGTTGAATATTATTCAGTGCTAAAAAGTAATGAGATTTTTGGTATGTGCTACAGATAAGCGAAGTAAGCCAGACACAAATGGACAAATATTGTATAATTCCACTTACATGAGGTTACTAGAATGGGCAAATTCATAGAGGCAGAAAGTAGAATATGGGTTACCAGAAGCTGCAGGGAGCAAAAATGGGAAGTTATATTTAATGTATACATAGTTTGTACTTGGGATGATGAAAAAGTTGGAAATAGTGTTGACGGTTGCACAACAGTGTGAATGTACTTAATGTCATTAAATTACACTCAAAAAGGTTAAAATCAAGAATTTATGTTGTGTATATTTTACAACAATTTAAAAAATTAAATTGGCCGGGCGTGGTGGCTCAAGCCTGTAATCCCAGCACTTTGGGAGGCCGAGATGGGCGGATCACGAGGTCAGGAGTTCGAGACCATCCTGGCTAACAC
>NW_012112475.1:112735-117492 GCF_000951035.1 Colobus angolensis palliatus | reverse complement strand
TGAGAGTCTGAGATGGATAGACCTCTTAAGGCCAGGAGTTTGAGACCAGCCTGGCCAACATAGTGAAACCCTGTCTCTACTAAAAATACCCAAAAAAAAGAAATTTTTGTGGTGTGAGCCTGTAATCCCAGTACTTGGGAGGCTGAGGCAGGAGAATTGTTTGAACCCAGGAGGCAGAGGTTGCAGTGAGCTGAGATCATGCCACTGCACTCCAGCCCGGGCGACAGAGCGAGACTCCGTCTCAAAAAAAAAAAAAAAAAAAATTAAATTAAAAAATCTGCTATACATGTAAAGAAATTCATATGAGAAACTTAAAGATAAACTGAGCTTCTATAACAAGTAAGGTTACAATTGTAGGATAATTAATAATAGTACAATAGGATAAAAATTATTCCTTACAAAAAAGTTTTTGGTTGAGGCAAAACAGTTATACTACAGGCTAGAAACATTCTCTAGAAACCTTTTGTTTTGAGTCAGAATTGTACGAAATAAAAACCGCATGATTCTAGCTATGTGTAGCTGTACCAAAACCTAAAGAACATTGAGAAGAGGAGGTTATTGGGATATATCCTGCTTCAGAATTCTTTGAATTTCATTAAAGTTGTTTATTAAACCAAAAAGTCTATACTGACTCAAAGTCTGTATCCTGTGTAGCCACATGAATATCCTATAGGACAGGCAGATCTGGGGCTGGGGGGTGGTGGTGGGATGGGGAGTCACAGGAAGGGCTGCCCTATAAGAACTAATCTTAAAACTGCATGAGTAAGGAGCTCTTGGTCTCAGTCCATCTTATTTTTTATATATCCCTTTAAGTATATTGTCCTAAGAGTTATATAAGGAAAGGTTGCTGGGGCTTTGATAAACATGGAAATGGCCCTCCATCCATAGTGTTGGATTAAGTAATCTAATGCAGTGGACACCAGGGGTTCCTTTAAGATTTGAAATGAGGCCGGGCGCAGTGGCTCAAGCCTGTAATCCCAGCACTTTGGGAGGCCGAGACGGGCGGATCACGAGGTCAGGAGATCGAGACCATCCTGGCTAACACGGTGAAACCCCGTCTCTACTAAAAAATACAAAAATCTAGCCGGGCGAGGTGGCGGGCGCCTGTAGTCCCAGCTACTCCGGAGGCTGAGGCAGGAGAATGGCGGGAACCCGGGAGGCGGAGCTTGCAGTGAGCTGAGATCCGGCCACTGCACTCCAGGCCCGGCAACAGAGCGAGACTCCGTCTCAAAAAAAAAAAAAAAAGATTTGAAATGAGCTACATACGGTGGCTTGCTCCTATAGTCCCAGCTACTCTGGAGACTGAGGCGGGAAGATTGCCTGCTGCCCAGGAGTTAGAGGCTGCAGTGAGCTATGATTGTACCACTGCACCCCAGCCTGGGCCACAGAGCAAGACCTCACCTCTAAAAAAAATAAAAGATCTGAAATCATTATTTTTCTTTCTTATTTAGTGTGCTGAATGTAACATATGATGTATATATCTCTTTAAATATTCTTTTAACAGTTTGTTAAAGAAATTGATAATGAGAAGAGAATGAGACTTCTGCAGTTTGTTACTGGAACCTGCCGATTGCCACTAGGAGGATTTGCTGATCTCATGGGTATGCATACGGGATCACTTTTCCTATACAGACAATTGTTTATCATGCTGCTTTACGTGAATGTGTATACAGCGTATCAGAAACAACAAAGACAAGGATAGCCATTTTCTTAACTATTCCCAGTTAGCGTGGATTTGTATAACCTTTAAAATAAGTTTTAGTCCTTACCTCTGTAGAAATTTTTAACCCTCAAGCTAGAACCCACAGCTAACTCATTAGGACAGCAGTCTTCTGTATGTAAATCTGTTCATTCAGTGACTTGCCAAACATGTGTCTCTTATGAGTCAATCACTATTGGTTGTATTATTTAACAATGTGAGAAGATCATTGTATAATACAATAGTGGATTGTAGTTTCTGTATTGTGTTTAAAACCACTCTTCCCTAGGAGACAGGGAGTTATTTGAGATATGGATTCATATCTTCTTCATCTTTTTATTTCTTGCCCCTGGCAAAGTGCCTGTTACACAGCAATCTGCTGCTTAAAATGAATATTGAGATGAGTGACTGTGGCAATATTTACTTTGTTACTAAACAAAAAATTATTAAAGTAAATTCAAGTATTTCCTTAATACCAACATTATCCCAAGTACCACATAGGAAGATACACAGAGAAGTTATGATCCCTAAGCCTGCTTCAGGTGAAGCAGAGTTAAAGTTAGGAGAACTAAGCAGGTAATTTTGAATACAGAGCATGAAACCAGTTTAGAAAAGACTTTAAAACCAGATCAAAAGAATTTGGTTATTACTGTGAGGGTATTGGAAGCTGTGGAACTTTTTGAAGAGAGAAAAACTTGCTCAAGCTGCATTTAGGAAGATTTGATAGGAAGATACAGGGTGGATTAAAAGATGGTGAGGGCCTAGAGATAAGAAGAAATCATTGCAGCAATGATGAGAACCTGATCTCAGGAGATGGAAATAGAAAAGAGAGGGTAGATGCTAGAGAAAGTTCCAAAGGTAGAAACAGGTAGAGAGCTTAATAGAAAATGAAGTGTAAGAGAGGGGTATCAGCAATAATTGTCATGTTATAGAACATGGAGCAATGGAGAAGTCAGGAAGTATAATGAGTATGCATGGTTGTAGATGTTGGGGGAGGATGCTGAGCAGGTTAGAACCTGCTGAATTTAAGGTGACTGCCAGAAAACCAAGTAGAAAACCCCAGGGGAGCAGCTGTAGAGGTAACAATATATGAGTTAGAGTTAAGAGGAAACAGAAGAAGTTGAATCATCAGAGCAGTGACATTTGATGCTGTGAGAATGTGTGGTCTCAGGCAGAAATAGAATACAGAGAGGAGTAGAAGGCTAATGCCTAGAACCATCTGCATGTAGGAATAAGACAGATGGAAATAGCCTAGGCTAGGCACAGCCTTAAGCCTGTAATCCCAGCACTTTTGGAGGCCGAGGTGGGTGGATCGCTTGAGCTCAGGAGTTTGAGAACAGCTGGGGCGACGTGGTGAAACCCCGTCTCTACTAAAAATACAAAAATTAGCTGGGTCTGGGGATGCACACTTGTAGCCCCCAGCTACTCAGGAGGCTGCGGCAGGAGAATCGCTTGAACCCGGGAGGAGGCAGAGGTTGCAGTGAACTGAGATCGCGCCACTGCACTCCAGCCTGGCGACAGAGTGAGACTTCATCTTAAAGGAAAAGAAAAGATGGAATTAGCCTGGAAACCAATTTAAAGGAGAGACCAGAGAATGAGAAGAAGAAAGAAATAGTATACCGTCTGAGAAGCAAGTAGAAGGAATTTTTTTCTTCAGTGCTGCAGAGAGGTCTCAGAAGGGTGACTTCAAGGAAAGTTTTTGTTAGACGACAGAAACAGTGAGATTGTAGTTTGGAGAATTTTAGAGGCTATCTAGTTTATTTTGTTTGTTTTAGTTTCAAATCTTTATTCTTTTCTACTTTTTAAATTGTTCTTAATTGACATAATTGTACCTATTTAGGGGTACAGTTTTTATTTTGATACATGTATACAATATGTAATGATCAAGTTGGGGTAATTAGCATATCCATCACCTCAAACATTTATCAATTCTTTCTGTTGCGAACATTCAAAACTCACTTTTCTAACTATTTATAAACATACAGGCCAGGCACAGTGGTTCACACCTGTAATCCCAGCACTTCGGGAGGCTGAGACAGGAGGAACACACAAGCCCAGGGGTTTGAGATAAGCCTGGGCAATATAGGGAGACCCTGTCTCTACAGAAAATTTAGAAATTAGCTGAGCATGGTGGTACACGCCTATAGTCCCTTCTATTCAGGAGGTTGAGGTGGGAAGATCACTTCAGCCTTGGAGGTGAAGATTGCAGTGAGCCAAGGTCATGCCACTGCACTCCAGTCTCAGTGACAGAGTGAGACCCTATCTTAAAAATACATACACTGGGCACGGTGGCTCACGCATGTAATCCCGGCACGTTGGGAGCCCGAGGCAGGCGGATCACCTGAGGTCAGGAGTTCGAGACCAGCCTGGCCATTGTGTTAAAACCCCTTCTCTACGAAAAATGCAAAAAAAAAAAAAAAAATGTATATATATACACACACACACATATATATACACATACACACACACAATAAATTGTTGTTGATTATAGTCATTGTATAGTGCTGTAGAACACCAGAACTTATTCTTCCTGCCGATCTGTACTTGTATATCTATTAACCAACCTTTGACTCTCCCCTCCTTCCTGCCACCCTTCCGTAGTAACCACTGTTCTACTTTGTACTTCTAATGAGATTGGCTTTTTTAGCTTTCACATGAGTGAGAGCATGTACTCTTTATCTTTTTGTGCTTGGCTTATGTCACTTATAATGTCCTCCATGTTCATCTCTGTTGTCATAAATGACAGAATTTTGCTCTTTTAAATGGCTGAATAGTATTCCAGTTTGTTTATATACCACATTTTCTTTATCCATTTACCTGATGATGGACACGTAAGTTGATTCCCTATCTTGGCTTGTGAATGGTGCTGCAGTAGACATGGGAGTGCAGATATCTCTTTGACATACTGATTTCCTTTTCTTTAGAGAATACCCCATAGTGGGATTGCTGGATCATATGGTTGTTGAGAGTCTGAGATGGATAGACCTCTTAAGGCCAGGAGTTTGAGACCAGCCTGGCCAACATAGTGAAACCCTGTCTCTACTAAAAATACCCAAAA
>NW_012112475.1:110864-111400 GCF_000951035.1 Colobus angolensis palliatus | reverse complement strand
TTTAATGCATTGTTTTTCTTCTTTTTTGCTGTTGAGTTCTTGTATATTCTGGATATTCTTTGTTGGATGAACAGTTTGCAGATACTTTCTCCCATTCTGTAGATTGTCTCTACGCTCTGTTGATTGTTTCCTTTGCTATGCCAAAGCTTTTTAGTTTCATATAACCGCATTTGTCTATTTTTTGTTTTTGTTGCCTGTGCTTTTCAGGTCCTCTTTATAAAATCTTTGCTTAGGCCGGGCACGGTGACTCATGCCTGTAATCCCAGCACTTTGGGAGGCCAAGACGGGTGGATCACCTGAGGTCAGGAGTTCAAGACCAGCCTGACCATGGAGAAACCCCGTCTCTACTAAAAATACAAAAATTAGCTGGGCATGGTGGCTCATGCCTGTAATCCCAGCACTTTGGGAGGCCAAGGCAGGCAAATCACCTGAGGTCAGGAATTCGAGACCAGCCTGACCATGGAGAAACCCCATCTCTACTAAAAATACAAAATTAGCTCAGCCTGTGCCTGTAATCCCAGCTACTTAGGAGGCTG
>NW_012112475.1:98486-110569 GCF_000951035.1 Colobus angolensis palliatus | reverse complement strand
GATGGCTCACGCCTGTAATCCCAACACTTTGGGAGGCCAAGGTGGGTGGATCACTTGAGGTCAGGAGTTCAAGACCAGCCTGACCAGCATGGCAAAACCCCATCTGTACTAAAAATAAAAAAATTAGCTGGGTGTGGTAGTATACATCTGTAATCCCAGCTACTCTAAGGCATGAGAATTGCTTGAACCCAGGAGGCGGAGGTTGCATTGAGCCGATTGTGCCACTGCCATCCAGCCTGGGTGACAGAGTGAGACTCTGTCTCAAAAAATATAGAGAGAGAGAGTAGAGAAAACATGCAGAGTGAGTTAATTTTGTGTGTTGAACACCACAGAATAATTTTAAATTTTAACTGTCTTTTTTTATAATGTTTCCTGTATTACTGGACTTTTTACATAACTACTTGTGAAAATAATTCAGTGTTATTAATACAAAAGCACTAACAATTTATATTAGGTATACTTAGTATACTCGGTTTAGTCAGGTGGGACATGAGAAAATTCTTTGTGTCTGACAGTGTCACACATTGCAGAACAGTTAGTGTTCCTGCCCCCTTCTAATTAAAATATCTAGTAGCACTGCTAATCATTGAGACCAACAATAAATGCTTCCTAGGGAAAAGTAATGATCTTTTAGAAAACCACTGTTTTTATGATCACTATTCACAGCTATCTCCAGCAGCAGGTAAATGAGGGGCAAGAATTTTATGTTTATACTTGTATCTATTTTTGTAAGGGTATGCCCTACAGGACCTGTAAGTTCTAGCATTAATAATATGGAATTCACTAGGATGTTTACATTTCACAAAGTTTTGTCAATTCTGTATTTAAATCAAGTTTTATTGTAGTTTCCTTATTGTGTTTCAAACTACTAAAATTAAGCTTTTTCAGTGTTCTTGTGTAAGCTTTTATTAATCATAACAATGTGTTATTCTGGCTAAAGAATGCTAGATGAAACTGCATTTTTCTCCTCTGGGGCTTATATTAACAAACTAGTTGTCAAACTTTTACACTTACCAGACTCACCTGGAAGCTTGTTAAAGCACATATTGCTGAGCCTCACCCCTAGAGTTTCTTTTTGTTTATTGGTTGGTTTTGGGTTTTTTGAGGGTTTTTTTTGAAATAGGGTCTCATTCTGTCACCCAGGTGAGAGTGTAGTGGCGCGGTCTTGACTCACTAAATCCTTGCTGCGCGGATTCAAGCAATTCTCCTGCCTCAGTCTCCTGAGTAGCTGGGATTACAGGCATATGCCACCACACTTGGCTAGTTTTTGTATTTTCAGTAGAGATCAGGATTCACCATATTGGCCAGACTGATCTTGAACTCCTGACCTCAAGTGATCTGCCTGCCTTGAGGGCAGAGTACTGGGATTACAGGCATGAGCCACTACACCTAACCCAGAGTTTCTGAATTAGTAAGCTGATGTGTGGGGCCTGTAGATTTATGGTTCTAACAAGTTCCCTCATGATGCTGAGGCTTATTGGATTGGGGAACACAGTTTGAGATCCACTATACTAACAAAGTTTATGATTTCATTATGTTTTAGGGAGCAATGGACCACAGAAATTCTGCATTGAAAAAGTTGGGAAAGAAAATTGGCTACCCAGAAGTCATACCTGGTAAGTACAATCAAAAAGGATAGAGAAAACAGTTATCTGTAGCTATTTAAAGCCAGCCAGAAATTAAAAATGATATTTAGTAGATTTAGAGAGTAGCACCGCCATCATAGCAATCCAGTTTAAGAGCATTTTGTTCACCCCAATGTGATTCCTTACAACTATTTGCAATCAATTCCTTTTTTCACATCTGAATTTTTTTTTTAATGTGGGATTTAGAGTTATTTTCATTTTTCTCTGAAGGTAGCAAAAGAAGTCAAAGTTAGGAGACCTGCATCTAACATCATGACCATAAATATTCTTATTTGAAATCTAATTACATTTCTAAAAATATAGAAAACTAAATCTAAGCCTAATCTCACAGCAAATATATTAATGTTTTGGAATTCAACCTAATGTCAACAATATTTGAACCTTGCTTTGTGGGATATATTTTAGTGGTCACATATGGTCATTACTGGATATCTGACCTCTTTACTGTTTTATTGTCTGTTCCTTTTTGTTTTTATACATAACGTTTTATACACACATGTAGTGTTCAAATAACAATTCTATTGATATATAATTTACATATTATAAAACTCACCTTCTTAAATTATGCAGTTCAGTTCAGTGGTTTGTTTTGTTGTTGTTGTCGTTGTTTGAGACGGGGTCTCACTTTGTAGACCAGGCTGGAGTGCAGTGGCTTGATCTCAGCTCACTGCAACCTCTGCCTCCCAGGTTCAAGCAATTCTTTTGCCTCAGCCTCCCAAGCAGCTGGGATTACAGCCACCCGCCACCACATCCAGCTAAGTTTTATATTTTTAGTAGAGAACAGGGTTTTACCATGTTGGTCAGGCCAATCTCAAACTCCTGACCTCAGGTGATCCACCCACCTCAGCCTCCCAAAGTGTTGGGATTACAGGCTCCAGAACATTTTTTTCACCCTCCCAAAAATCCATGTACCCATTAGCAGTCACTCCCCTTTTATCTGCTGTGTAGCCCTTGGTAACCTCTAATCTACTTTCTGTCTCTATGAATTTTCCTATTCTGGGCATTTTATATAAAATGAATCATACAATAAATATATAACTTTCCTTTTTTTTTTTTTTTTGGAGACAGAGTCTCTCTCTGCCACCCAGGCTGGAGTGCAGTGGCGTGATCTCAGTTCACTGCAACCTCTGCCTCCCAAGTGCAAGCGATTCTCCTGCTTCAGCCTCCCAAGTAGCTGGGACTATAGGCATGCACTACCACGCATGGCTTAATTTTTGTATTTTTAGTAAAGACAGGATTTCACCATGTTTGCCAGGCTGGTCTTGAACTCCTGACCTCGTGATCCACCCGCCTTGACCTCCCAAAGTGCTGGGATTACAGGCATGAGCCACTGCCCCCAGCCAAATATACAACCTTTTTGTGTGTAGCTTATTTTACTTAGCATGTTTTCAAGGTTCATCTATGGTCTAGCATATCCAATGTTTCATTCCTTTTTAAAATTGTGTTTAATATACATAACATAGAATTCACCATTTTTAAGTGTGTACAGTTCAGTGGCATTAAGCACATTCATATCATTATGCAGTCATCACCATCACCTATCTCCAAAAGTTGTTTCTTTTGTTGAGACATGTCTCACTCTGACACCCAGGCTGGAGTGCAGTAACTTAATCTCCACTCATGCAACCTCCACCTCCCAGGGTCAAATTATCCTTCCACCTTAGCCTCCCAAGTAGCTGGGACGACAGGCATGTGCTACCACACCTAGCCAACTTTTAAACTTTTTGTAGAGACAGAGTCTCACTTTGTTGCTCAGGCTGGTCTCAACCTCCTGAGCTCAAGCAGTACTCCTGCCTTGGCCTCCCAAAGTGCTGGGATTACAGGCCGTCGTACTAGACCTAAAATTTTTTCAAATCTTGTAAAATTGAAATGGTACCTATTAAAGCAGAGGTCCCCAACTCCTGGCCCCCAGCCTGTTAGGAACTGGCTGCACAGCAGGAGGTAAGCGGAGGGTGAGTGAGCATTACCTGCTGAGCTTCACCACTTGTCAGATCAGCAGAGGCATTAGATTCTCGTAGGAGGAATAACTCAATTGTGAACTGTGCATGTAAGGGATCTAGACTGCGCATTCCTTATGAGAATCAGTGACTTGAGGTGGAACAGTTTCATCCTGAAACCGCCCTCCTCCCCACTCCCATCCATGGAAAAATTGTCTTCTGCAAAACCATTCCCTGGTGCCAAACAGGTTGGAGACCACTGCTTTAAACAATGACTCCCCATGACTCCCTTTCCCCAGGTCCTGGCAAACATCATTCTACTACTGTTTCTATGATTTTTGACTGTCTTTAGTACTTCATAAGTGTAGAATCATACCTTATTTGTCCTTTCATGACTGGCTTATTTCACTTAGAATAGTATCTATAATTTTCATCCATGTTGTAGCATGTGTCAGCATTTCCTCCTTTTTAATGCTGAATACTGTTTGATAGTCTGGATATACTACATTTTGTTTATATATTCGTCTGTCCATGGACATTTAGATTATTTCCACCTTTTGGCTGTTTATGCTGCTATAAACATATGTATACTGTGGTAGAATATAGATATATCTGTCCATGGCCCTGCTTTCAATTGTTTTGGGTATATACTCAGAGGTGGAATTCCTTGATCATGTAATAATTCTATTTTTAATTTTTGGGGGGAATTTCATCATACGGTTTTCCATAGTGACTACACTGCATTATATTCCTACCAGTAGTGTAGAGGGGCTCAAATTTCTCCACATCCTCATATCCTTTTCAACTCTTGTTTTCTTCTGGGTTTTTTTTGTTGTTATTGTTTTTTGTTTGTTTGTTTTAAATAATAGCCATCCCAATAGGTGTGAAGTGGTATCTCATTGTGGTTTTTATTTGCATTTACCTAAGGATGTTGAGCATTTTTTTTTTTTTTGAGACGGAGTCTCGCTCTGTCGCCCGGGCTGGAGTGCAGTGACCGGATCTCAGCTCACTGCAAGCTCTGCCTCCCGAGTTTACGCCATTCTCCTGCCTCAGCCTCCCCAGTAGCTGGGACTACAGGCGCCCGCCACCTCGCCCGGCTAGTTTTTTGTATTTTTTAGTAGAGACAGGGTTTCACCGTGTTAGCCAGGATGGTCTCGATCTCCTGACCTCATGATCCGCCCGTCTCGGCCTCCCAAAGTGCTGGGATTATAGGCTTGAGCCACCGCGCCTGGCCTGTTGAGCATTTTTTTCATGTGCTTATTGGTCATTTGTATGTCTTTGGAGAAATCTCTATCCTTTGCTCATTTTAAAATATTGTTGAGTTTTAAGTTTTTTATATATTTTGGATACCAGTCCTTTATCAGATATATAATTTACAAATATTTTTTCCCATTTTTGGGTTATTTCACTTTCTTAATGGTATCCTTTGAAGCACAGTAGTATATTTTTGTGCTTCTGTAGTAGTGTTATACTACACTACTCATTTGATTCTTTGTGTATTTCCTTTTCTAAAACTAATAATTCTTGCTTTTAGTTTTAATCGCCTGGACCTTCCACCATACAAGAGCTATGAGCAACTGAAGGAAAAGCTGTTGTTTGCCATAGAAGAAACAGAAGGATTTGGACAAGAGTAACTTCTGAGAACTTGCACCGTGAATGGGCAAGAACTTATTTGCAATGTTTGTCCTTCTCTGCCTGTTGCACATCTTGTAAAATTGGACTATCGCTCTTTAGAGAGTTATCTGAGTGTAAGTAAATTAATGTTCTCATTTAGATTTATCTCCCAGTGATTTCTACTCAACATTTCCAGAAATCAGGTCTGCAAATGACTAGTCAAAACCTTGCTTAATATGAGATTTTAACACAACAATGAAATCTGCCTTGTCTCATTCCACTAGTTTGTTCCTTTAACAACAATTCTGCATATGTGTCAAAAGTCTCACTTGGGAGTAGTTTTTTTTCTCTTAGAGAGTCTGCATATCTGCAGGGAAGTCCTTTGGTAACTGCAATATACAAGATCTTCCTATTAAACCTCTTGGTAAGAGGCATTTGTTAAAAGTGGAAGCTTAGCCCAGCTTCTGGGGATGTAAGCAAAATTCTGGCTTGTGTTGTCCCTCTCATTTTAGTCTGACTTGACTATTGTTTTTCCTTTCTGGAGCATGAATCCATACATCATTCCTGGAAGTGATACAAGACTCTTGCATCTCTACAAAGTAGTTTTGTCAATTTGAATTCAGGGAAAAGTTCTTCACAGCCTACAAATGACTTCATTTGGAAGTTTGATTGTTTCAGTTACCTGGCAAATACTACACTTTACAATGTTAACACTGTGATTCCTTCATTGTTTTAAGAAGTTAACCTAGGGCCGGGCATGGTGGCTCATACCTGTAATCCTAGCACTTTGGGAGGCCGAGGCAGGGGGATCCCTTTAGCCCAGGAGTTCAAGACCAGGCTGGGCAATATAGGGAGACCCTGTCTCTTTCGGGGAAGGGTGGGGGGAGAAATAAATAAATAAAAGGAAAAAAAAAAAGTTAACCTAGAATTAGAATTAATTTAACTGAATTCATCTAAGGATGTCATTGGTGATTTTTATATGTTCCTCTACATAATTGATGCTTTATAATTTTATCATAATCCAACAACTTCAGTTATATTTAATTGTTAAGGAGTTTAAGACTAGAAAGACTAGAGTGTTTTCTAGTCCAAATAGAGGTCAGTGAAACAGCTTTTGACATCAAGTTTTCATTTGAGAGGGAGAGCTGTGGTACTGGCTAAAAAGAAAGGAAGATAACATCCAGTAACCACAGGAATATATTCTCTGTGAATTAAAAGTCTTCAAAGTTATCATTTCTCTGACATATGTTGGAGTAGTCATTTCCATTCTTTACACTGTCATGAACTGGATTGATACCCCTCATCTGCAATATTCTTTTCGCCCCTAAAATTTTTAACAGGGTTTCCTTTTTTTCTCATGACTATTTAAGTTTAGATTGTTCCATTATTAACTGATTAATGCACTTTGAAGTTCTCTGGAATTAATTATTTTAACTTGGCCTAGCTTTGACTGTCAAGATGGCTGTTATAGATTTGACTTCATTGGCAGTGGAATAAAGCCTAAGCCAGCTTGAGTCCCTATCATAGCTGAACCCTGAGGACAGCCTCATAGCTCATGTATCAGGGACTTTTGCCACATTTCAGAGGCATAGCATGAACAAGTAATATTAAACCAAGAACAAGCAGCAGAACCCTGTTCCATATGGAAAAACAAAAACAAAAACAAAACTTTTTTGTCCTTAATGTTCTTCCTTTTTACATCCTGGAACAACAATAAAAACATTTTTTTTAAACTTGTCTATCTGTACTCCAAGACACTGCCATCATAAAGCAGAGACTTACATGAGTGAAAGGGTTGCCTCATCAAGAAACTCAGTGTAAATAGGGAGACTAGGCTCTCCCCAGCTCTATGGTTTTTTTTATTTCATGTACCCCAGGAAATACTGTGTGGTTTCTAAAATCCCTGGTTGTTAAAAGTAGGGACTCTGCCTTTTTGTTGGTGGGGGAAAAAAAAACGCTATTGCTTTGTCTTACAGAGCGAATGTCTGCCAACTGCCCATTCATTATATAAGTCTGAACTTGGTAATATATGGCTAATGAAGATTAAGCCCTCTATAAAGACTTCCTGTTGAGGTGAATTATCATACTGAAATGTAGTTACCTACAATATTTACTAGAGATTTATGAAATTAAATTAAGAGATAATGTAAGAAAATAGATTTTTTTTGGTTCTATATAATGCTTCATGATTCATTTAGGGACCTAGAAATATTGTGTGAAAATATATAAATATCACCCAAAAGGCTTTCTGCCCTATATTTTTAAAATACAGAATAGTTATATTTGAAATAGCCCTGGCCCTAGTTCTATAGGGCTTGGCTATTTAATATTTTTATGGAAGAAGTGTTTAGTTCTGGAAAAGGTAAATGCTTGTATATATTTTTGCAGCATGGGATCTCCCTACTCCATTTTTTCCTTTAATTTAAGTGGCCACATGTATATGTCTTCCCTGCTGTGTTAGGAAAATGGGGGCTGGATATCCCAAGAATCAGAGGTTATATAAAAATATTGCAAATAGACAGAAGACATAAATATCTACCAAATGCTATCTTAAATTTTGGTCCAAACTGAACATATGGAAATAGATTTATTATAAGTATTTACTTAGAGCTTTTTCTTAAATCTGAACTAAATTGCTTTTAGAATTCTTTTTCTTTGTAAGCATTGTAAATGCTAATAAATCCTGTTAATTTTTTTTTTTTTTTAACTGCATGTTACATTGAAATAAAAACAAAGTAAAATGAGCAATTGCCTTATTCTTCTGCTCTTTTGCAGGGGGTGGGGGTTGGGAAAGACAGCATTCCACAGCCTGGGTCAGGAGGGAAGGACCTCACTTGTTTCATCAAATGGAGTGGTTTAAAACTGATCAAGCAGCTCATAATAATGAATTCCTGCTCTGTCTTTCATTATCTTATGTTAGAGTGCAGAAAAATATCATTTCATAAGACTTACAATAACTCTATTTAAAATTCAGGTATTGTACTCGGGAGGCTGAGGTGGGAGGATCCCAGGAGTTCAAATCCAGCCTGGGCAACATAGCGAGACCCTGTCTCTTAAAAAAACAAAAGACATATTCAGGTACTGGTTTTTCATCAAGAGATTGACATACCAATGATCAAAAATTTTAATGAAACTTGACTCAACTATACACAAAGTTCTCATCCTAAATGAACTATTTCAGTCAAGCCCACTCTACCACTTTTTACATCTGGTTAATGATACAAAATGTTATCAGGGTTGACTCATGGAATTAAACTTTTCCTCTATTTTTATATCCTTCCCTGTTTTGGATGTAACTTCATCTTTCTAAACTCCTTTAGAGTTAACTACTTCTATTTAGTATTGTTGGTATCTCCAGCCCCCCTCCTTTTTTCATTTTTCTTTTAGTTATTTACTTTGTATATTTGCTTTTATTAACTAAAAATGGAATTGGCAGCACAGGATTGTATATTACTGTATTAAGAGTACCTTTGTTTTCTTGATCTGTTACTTTTAATACTCAGGTAATGCTACAAATATTACAGGGAGTTAAATGCTTTTATAAAGTTCCCTCAGTGGTTGCTTCACTTGTGGTTTCCTACAAGATGTAAGACTGTTCATAATTAAACTTTTTTGGTCCTTCATTTGCATGCCTTTCTGTTAGTCTTGGATAAGGAGGGGTCTCTTTCCTCTCTCCCTGACCCCACCTTCTGAGAAGACTTATATGTGACCAGGTCACATAGATTTCTGCTTTCTCTGCTTTTTTAAGTGGCAGGTTACAGCCTGTCTGGATTGTGATATTGTTCCCGGACCAAATCGAGGGTCAGACTGCTTATTCTCGTAGCCAAATAATGAGGTGCAGATGAACTGGGAAAAGAGGGAGTTTATTTCTGTATCCAGGTATGGGGAGAAGGCCAGGAAGTGATCCCAAGACCAACTCAAAACTACAGAGTTTTCCAGAGCTTATTTACCTTATAAGCTGTATGTCTACGTGTGAGTGTGCATTCATCTAAAGACAAGTGATTCACTTTTTTAAATCCGTAAATAAGATCTGAGTCCCGAAAACCTTCCTCTGGAGCCTCAAGTACATTTACTTAATCAAAATGCGTCCAGGTTCTGGGGTGATTACCATGATTTGTCTCCTGCTAAATCATGGAGGTTTGGGGAGTTCCTTCAGACCCCCCAGTAAACTTGTTTGTGGAGGCCTTCAGACCCTCAATAAGTCCCTTCAGACCCCCAATAAAATTTGTTTAATCCTAAATGGGTCCTGTTGAGAATTCCTTTGTTATCTTGTCATGCTTTAAGGCCCAGAAAAGGCCTGGGCAAAACCCTTGGTGGGCTTTTGTTACATTCCAGCCTTTGTATAAGGGCCCTGACTCTTTCAGCTTTTAATATTTAACTTAACCACTCAGTGCTGAAACAGTTGTCATGGAGGCCTGCGTTATTGAGATCTGGCCTGCCACAGTATCGGTAGAAAAAACTAGAAAGAGCTGTGCAGATGAGATTGGATTTGATGCCCATGTTGAAGATGAAGGTATCTGCAGGGGCCATCAACCAACATGAAGGCCTCCATATGAATTGCTTTTCTGAGACAACTAAAGACCAGGACCACAGGCATGAGTGCTGAGTAGAGAATCACCAACTAGCTAACTGTCAAGACTGTTACCAAGACTGTTCGCAACAAGCTGACCTGGTTACCAGCTTCAGTAGACCTTTTTCTTATTAGGAAACTCAGGTGATTATGCTCTCATTTAAAACAGAACCAGCCGGGCGCGGTGGCTCAAGCCTGTAATCCCAGCACTTTGGGAGGCCGAGACGGGAGGATCACGAGGTCAGGAGATCGAGACCATCCTGGCTAACACGGTGAAACTCCGTCTCTACTAAAAATACAAAAACTAGCCGGGCGAGGTGGCGGGCGCCTGTAGTCCCAGCTACTTCGGAGGCTGAGGCAGGAGAATGGCATAAACCCGGGAGGCGGAGCTTGCAGTGAGCTGAGATCCGGCCACTGCACTCCAGTCCGGGCGACAGAGGGAGACTCCGCCTCAAAAAAAAAAACAAAAAACAAACAAAAAAAAACAGAACCAGTGGAGACAGACTAAGGGAAGAGGAATTTTTTAATACAGCTGATCTTACATGGACTAGAGGACAAAAACTGCAGGCCCCTCCCAGGTCCTGAGTAGTTAGTAGACCCTATCCTGTTTATTCTGTCCAATGGAAGCTGCTAGAATGCTCTAGTTTCATTGTGGCTTAGAATAAGGGGGAAAATATGCCCCGCTAAGTAAGGGTCAATCATCATTAAGTAATTGTTCTTACTGACCAGTGGCTGTCATCCAGAACCCTACAAAGCATCAAACCGGGACTCAGCTGTGACTGACTGGCTGTTCTCTGGACTTTTTAAGTGTCTGTCTCACATTAGGTAACTCCAGTACAGGAGTTGCTGTCTCTCCCAGCCCATTTCAGTTGTCGATTCTTTCATATTTGTAGGACTCCTTTGTGATCAGGATATCCGGAGTGAGGATCCAGGGGAATCTTCATGGTTGGCAAAGAAAAGAGGGCCCTTAAACATAAACCCCAGAAGGACACTGTTGATCCCTTATGCACAAGGGTCTGTTAATAAGTAAAGAGTGGCTATAGACAAGAGGATTTCCTCAAAGCACCCCACAGGGAGGGACCTTGAGAATTTGTAGTCATACTTGAAAGATCACTAAAAACAGCCCTCCTGTTATTTTTCTTCTAATTCAGACCTGTTCTTCTATTTGTCTTCCATATCATAGCAACCAGTACCACACCCATATTCACTTAATACCAAAACAACTGTCAACATTTATCACTATTTGCAGGACACTGGTAGATATGCTATGTGCAGTGTCACTTAGTCTTCCTGTTATTGAGTATGATTATATCTGTTTTACAAGAAAATAGAGGCTCAAGATGATTGAATCATGTCCACAACTATTAACTAGAAAGAGTACAGATTGGAATCCAGGATGGTTTGACTCTAAAGCATGCATACTTTACCATTTTGTTGTGCTGCTACTTACCACAACACTGGGAATCTAATATGACCAATTTTGCCATTCCATTTAATTTGACTCCAAATCCTATCCCCAAAACTTTTTTTTTTTTGAGGTGGAGTGTCACTCTGTCGCCCAGGCTGGAGTGCAGTGGCGCGATCTCAGCTCACTGCAACCTCCGCCTCCCAGGTTCAAGTAACTCTGTCTCAGCCTCGTTAGTAGGTATGATTACAGGCGCCCACCACCACGCCGGGCTAATATTTTGTATTTAGTAGAAATGGGGTTTCACCGTGGTCTCGATCTCCTGACCTCGTGATCTACTTGCCTTAGCCTCCCAAAGTGCTGGGATTACAGGCGTGCGCCACCACGCCCGGCCCCAAAACTTTTTAAAATCCCTTCTCTCAGAGTTTACAACATTGCCACAGCCCACATGCTTCCTTCCTAATCTGGCTGACCATAACGGCATCCTGTCTTCATTTTTCCATCCTCCCCACTCCAGTATATCTTCCGTGCTACCTCAGGATTATCTGTGGAAGTCCTGTCTCATGCCTCCTCTACCTAAAACCTTACAATGGTTTCCCCATTACCACAGCATAAAACTTTTTTTCTTTTTCTTTTTCTTTTTTTCTTTTTGAGACAGAGTCTGGCTCTGTGGCCCAGGCTGGACTGCCGAGGCCAGATCTCAGCTCACTGCAAGCTCCGCCTCCCAGGTTTACGCCATTCTCCTGGCTCCGCCTCCCAAGTAGCTGGGACTACAGGCGCCCGCCTCGTCGCCCGGCTAGTTTTTTGTGTTCTTTAGTAGAGACGGGGTTTCACCGTATTAGCCAGGATAGTCTCAATCTCCTGACCTTGTGATCCGCCTGTCTCGGCCTCCCAAAGTGCTGGGATTACAG
>NW_012112475.1:94142-98201 GCF_000951035.1 Colobus angolensis palliatus | reverse complement strand
CAGGCTGGTCTCGAACTCCTGACCTCGTGATCCGCCCGCCTCGGCCTCCCAAAGTGCTGGGATTACAGGCGTGAGCCACCGCACCGGGCCAAAGCTCTTAAAGCTTGTAAGCCTGCCACTCCGGGACATTCTTGGTCCTATTCCAGCTCCTCCTCCATTCTCATTTTGACTCCCGTCATATGAATCTCTTTTTTGCTTCTGGGATTGTAATCTTTTAAAATCCTTTCATTCCTCTCAGTCTGGTTCTCCATGGGCAAGAAGGTGGTGATTCTTCCAGGGCTTGTCTTCCAGGATGTTTTAGGGTCCAGTCTCTCTCTCTGCAGCACTTCTTCCCCTTGCTAAATGCTTTCCTAATGTTTCCAGCATTCAATAGAAATTTCTTTGGATCCAGTCCTTTTAAAAATTTATTTTGAAATAAGTTTACATTTACAGAGCTGTTGCAAAAATGGTAAGAGTTCCTGCACAGTCTTCACCCAGCTTTCTCCAATGTTATGATCCCACATAACCATGCTAGTAGAATTACCAGAAATAATAAACACTGGTAAAATAACACTAAACTACAGCCCTTACTCATATTTCACCAATTTTCCCACCAATGTTATTTTGCTGTCTCTTTACTCTTCTAATCTGTGACAGTTCCGCATTCATTCCTTGCTTTCGTGACTTTTTGAGATTTTGCTGGGAGTACCGGTGTCTTGTAAAACATCCTTCACACTGGGTTTAGTGAAGTTTTCTCATGGTTTAAGGCTTTTGAGTTTTTGTGGAAAATGACTTGGAGATAATTTGCCCTTAACGTATTTTTATCGGGCACAAGGCATCAATATGTCCCCTTTCCAGTAATATTAACTTTGATCTGGTTAAGGTGGTGTCGGCTAGGTTTCTTCGCAGTAAAGTCAATCCTCTTAACATGCAGACACCCCTGGAAGGAGAACCAAATCCTTTCTCACTGAAGAGCAGCTACCGTGGAATGAAACTTTGGAGTTAGATCATCGTTGAATCCAGCAAGCTACAGTGCCTGGGAGAAACAGCATTTATAAAGTATCGGGGTTACCGATACTTCCCCGAGGCTACGGACATAACGTATGTGCGTGTTCAGCACAGCAATGTGGCACAGGGTTCACTAAACTGCAGCATGTTTTAACAGAAGTTATTCTTACTAGAGGACCCAGAAACGTTTGTGACCTGCGGGAATAGAATGTTAAAGAGCGGAAACCGGGACAACATAGGGCTCTGGGAAGAAGAGTCCCCCTTTTAGAGGTGAAAACAAGATAGAACACAAAGATGTGCAGTGGCTTCCGCTACGTAACGCGGGGCGGGGCTGAGCTCGGATTCGAAAGACTCCCAGGCCAGCCCTAACCAATTCGTCTCCGAGGGTGCACTGCATCTTCCCCGGAGACTCCAGAGGTACCTGACTCCAGCCCCACCCCCGACCTGCCCGAGCCCAAAGCGCATTTTGGCCCTGGGCCTGTCTCTGCCTCAGTCAGGGCGCAAAGGGGGTCTCAGCAACCGTCCCACTTGCCTCCATACTCTCCCACCACGCTCCACCCAGGGACTTCAGAGTCAGCTTAGACCTCCATTGAGAGCCGAAAGCCTCTTCCGATACCGAGCACCAGCATTTTTTTTTCTTTTTTTCTTTTTGAGTCAGGGTCTCTTGCTCTGTCGCCCAGGTTGGAGTGCAGTGGCGCAATCCCGGCTCACTGCAGCCTCGAACTCCTGGTCAGGCGATCCTCCCACCTCAGCCTTCGGAGTAGCTGGGACTACAGGGGCGCGCCACCATGCCCGGCTAGTTTTGTTTATTTTTTAGTAGATAAGGGGTCTCGCTCCATTGTTGCCCAGGCTGGTCTCGAACTCTTGGACTCAAGCAATCCTTCCGACTGTCCTCCCAAAGTGCTGGGATTACAGGCGTGAGCCACTGCGTCCAGCCAGAACCAGCATCTTTTCTCCACGGCTGGAGTTGGGAATTTTCCGCTGCTTAGCGTTCCGCTCCTTAGCTTTTTGCTTTCCCACAGTGGAAAGCAGATTTTCCAAGAGTCCTGGCGGAGCCAAGATCGTCTCGCCCGCCCCCGCTTCACGCTGGCTCCTGATAGGCAGCTAGAGCTGTCCGTTTTGACAGAAACCTGTGCGCAGGCGCAGAAAGGCACGGGACTGGGCTGGGTGTTCGCTACGCTGGGCTACCGGATCGGTCGGAAATGGTGAGCGTGCGCCGGGGGCTTGTGGCTGGCGGCTGCCCACCATCCCACGCCAGGCCTTCAGTCCTCTGAGGATGAGGAGATCGCAGAGCTCCGGACAGGGAATCGGTGGGGGCTGGGCGTGGCCGGGCCCGGGACCCAGCCGACTTGAGGGCGGAACCCGGCGGCGGAGGCCTCTAGAGCCTGACCGAGGCGGGGCCGCCGGATCCCGCTGCCCCTTTACCGGAAGCAGGAGCCTGGCCTCGGCCGGGAAGAGATGATGGGCGAGGGGTGGGCAGCGGCCCTGCAGCCTAGCGTCCTGGGTCTTGTTGCGGGATGGCAACCTTGCTAACGTTTCCCGGGAGCTCAGTTTGTGGCAGGCTCTGCCAAGCGCTTTATGTGTCTTGCATTTCCTCCCCCCTCCTCCTCCTAGCTCTGTGAGGTAGATATGATCTTTAGTCCCATTCTGTTATACATATCTGTTATCCAGAGCCCCGAGAAGCCAAGTGCTTTGCTCCAGGAAATGGTGGAGGTGGATTTGAACCCTAGAAGCTTGACGGCCGCCACTCTGTCGGCGTGGTTTTTCTAGCCGCTGGGACTGGGTGGGTGCCAGAGTCAGGAACTGGCGGGGTCCGCTCTTGGGGATCCCAAAGCCTTCTTTCTACCTTTCTGGCTGCAGCTGTGGGCTCTCTACGCCATTACAGGTTTTGTGTTTTTAATTCTCACAGCTTGTGCAAAATTTGAAAAAAAGTTTTAGATTTAAAGCCATGTGAATGTATTACTTTTTCAAAAATCTTATTTAGAAATCTAGAGCTTATAAGAAAAAATCGAAAAAAGAAACTGTCATCACCTAGAGGCAACCACTTACAGTAGTCATGTGACTCTTTGCTTGTTTTTGGTTTATACAGTTTAGCCCCTATTGAATGTACAATTGTGGGTTCTGTGTTTTTCATTATTACACCACAAAGAATATCTCCACATCATTACAAACATGTAATAATGCTTAAAATATGTATAACTTCATTTTTCACATCACTTCTTTTTTTTTTTTTTTTGAGACGGAGTCTCACTGTGTCGCCCAGGCTGGAGTGCAGTGGCTGGATCTCAGCTCACTACAAGCTCCGCCTCCCGGGTTCACGCCATTCTTCTGCGTCAGCCTCCCAAGTAGCTGTGACTACACGAGCCTGCCACCACGCCTGGCTAATTTTTTTTTTTTTTTTTTAATAGAGACGGGGTTTCATGTTAGCCAGGATGGTCTCGATCTTCTGACCTCGTGATCCGCCCGCCTCGGCATCCCAAAGTGCTGGGATTACAGGTGTGATCCATCACGCCCGGCCCACATTTTCTTTATTCATTTACCTATTGATGGACGCTAATTCCATAACTTGGCTATTGTGAATAGTGCTGCAATATGAACATGAGGATGTGGTGATCCCTTTGATGTACTAATTTCCTTTCCTTTGAATAAATACCCAGTAGTGGTATTGTTGATTTATGGTAGGTTTTTTGTTTTTGTTTTGTTCTGTTTTTTCGATGCCTTTGTCGAAAATCAGTTAGCTCTAAATATGTGGATTTGTTTCTGGGTCCTCTATTCTATGCCATTGGCCTGTGTGTCTGTGTTTTATACCAATACCATGCTCTTTTGGTTACTATACCTTTCTGGTATATTTTGAAATAAGGTAGTGTGATACTTCAAGCTTTGTTCTTTTTGTCCAGGCTTGCTTTATCTTTTCTGAGTCTTTTGTGGTTCCATACGAATTTTAGGATTGTTTACAGGTAATACTTGCACACAGTAAAAAAATAAATGATGTGAAAGGATCTAAGTGAGGCCGGGCGTGGTGGCTCAAGCCTGTAATCCCAGCACTTTGGGAGGCCAAGACGGGCGGATCAC
>NW_012112475.1:67006-93377 GCF_000951035.1 Colobus angolensis palliatus | reverse complement strand
ATCTGAGCTCACTGCAACCTCCGCCTCCCAGGTTCAAGCAATTCTCCTGCCTCAGCCTCCAGAGTAGCTGGGACTACAGGCGCCCGCCACCTGTAGCCCGCCTGGCTAATTTTTCTATTTTTAGTAGAGACAGGGTTTTTTTTTTTTCTATTTTTAGTAGAGACAGGGTTTCACCATGTTGACCAGGTTGGTCTCGAACTCATGACCTCAGGTGATCCGCCCACCTCAGCCTCCGAAAGTGCTGGGATTACAGGCGTGAACCACCACATATTTCAACAATTTGAAGCAGTACCAGAGGATATAATGTAGAAAGTTTATGTGGTCTCCATCTTACTACTCCGTGGTAACTTCTGTTGGCAGTTGGGTGTTTTTCCTTCCAGATTTGTTTGGTGCATAAGCACATTTATATATAAACTGTTTATTAGATGAAACTGGAATATGTATATTTATATATGTTAAGTTTAAGGCTGAAGTGGAGAGATTGCCTGAGCCCAGGAGGTCAAGGCTACAGTGAGCCGTGATTGCACCACTGCACTCCACCCTGGGTGAGAAAAAAATAAGAGAAAACAGAAGTTGACTTTAAGATAGATATATGTGTATGTATCTTATTCTGCAACTTGTTCTGTTCACTTAAAAATATCACACATTTTTCTGTGTTATTATATGCAGGTCTACTTCATTCTTTTTAAGGTCGGTATAGTATCCTAGTGCCATGTGTACATTTAGGTGGTGTATAGTTTTTTTATTCCAGACACTGCTGCAGTAACTGTTCTTGTCTTTTTCACACTCATGCTAGTGGTTATGTAGCATAGATTTCTACAAGTGGCACTTTTGGCATGCATATTTTACATTTTAGGTGGAAACTGACTTTTAGAATAATGATATAAAAATCATCTATAATTGGCCAGACATAGTGGCTCGCGCCTATAATCCCAGCATTTTGGGAGGCCAAGGTGGGCAGATCACTTGAGGTCAGAAGTTGGAGACTAGCCTGGGCAACATGGTGAAACTCTGTCTCTACTAAAAATACGAAAAGTAGCCGGAAGCCATGCATCTGTAATTCCAGCTGCTCAGGAGGCTGAGGCACTAGAATCGCTTGAACCTGGGAGGCGGGGGTTGCAGTGATCCGAAACCAGGCCAGTGCACTCCAGCCTGGGCAACAGAGTAAGACTCTGTTTCAAAATAAATAAATAAAATTAAAATTAAAAAATAATCATATATAATTCTCCTCATCCAGTTTACCACACAACTATTTTCATCTTTGTATGTTCTCCTTCCTCTTTTGTTCACGTATGCATATTTTCCAAGATATGCATGCTGGGTTTTGGGGGAATTTTTTTCTTTTTTTGTTGTTTTAATATCCAAAAACATTTAACCTTCTTGTCGTATCGTCTTTGTGATTAACTACGTAGTGACTACATAATACTTAGTGAAATAATTGTACCATAATTGGCCAAATATCTTACCTGTGTACATTTGGGTTGCTCCCATTTCTTTTTTTGTTTGTTTTAGAGATGGAGTCTCTGTTGCTCAGGCTGGAGTGCAGTGGCTCAGTCTCAGCTCACTGCAACCTCTGCCTCCCAGGTTCAAGTGATTTTTCTGCCTCAGCCTCCTGAATAGCTGGGATTACAGGCACGCACCATCACGCCCAACTAATTTTTGTATTTTTTAGTAAAGACAGGGTTTCGCCATGTTGGCCAGGCTGGTCTCAAACTCCTGACCTCAGGTGATCCACCTGCCTCAGCCTCCCAAAGTGCCAGGATTACAGGCATGAGCCACCATACCCGGCTGCTTCCGTTTCTTAATTAGTAGAAATAGTGCTGTGATGATGCTTCTGTGAATGTCTGGTTTTGTTTCATTTTGTTTTAACTTACTTATTAGGTTATTTCCTCAGGAGGAAATTCTTAGGAAAATAATTTCTGAGGGGGAGGGACCAATGCTTTTATGGTTCTTGCAATACATTGTCCTGTAGCTTTGTCAAGATTGTATTGCCCTTGTACCTGCCAGCTTTGTAATAGCAATGCCAGCATTTAAAAATAAACCTCAGCATTGCTATAATTTTTCATTTCTTTCTTTTTTTTGAAATGGAATCTCACTCTTGCCCAGGCTGGAGTTCAGTGGCACGATCTCAGCTTACTGCAACCTCTGCCTCCCAGGTTCAAGCAATTCTCCTGCCTCAGCCTCCTGAGTAGCTGGGATCACAGGCCCGTGCCACCATGATGGCTAATTTTTGTATTTTTAATAGAGACAGGGTTTCACCATGTTGGCCAGGCTGGTCTCAAACTTCTGACCTCAAGTCATTCACCCACCTCAGTTTCCCAAAGTTCTGGGATTACAGGTGTGAGCACCACACCCAGCTGAATTTTTCATTTATTTGTTTGCGAGGAATGATGACCATAGTTTGATGTGATTGTAATTTCTGGTAGGCATATTTTCTACTAGTATTCTTTTGCACACTACCTACTAGAGACTTGCTATTGTTCTTAGTCATTTCATGGTTTTTTTTTTTATTTTGCCTGTTATATTTGATGCACATATTTTTCTGTCCTGTTAGATTCATTTTTCTTATACAGAAGTTAAATTTTATGTTTAGTGATCAAATTGGTCATAGTTCTTTGTCAGTCATTTGCTTCCAGTGGTCATCCCTCCTATGCTGAGCCAGTGGATACTCCTGGATCTTTATTGCTGCTTGTTTTTCCATGTGTCAGGAATGTGCACCTGGGGACTAGAGAATTGGGGAGCCTTGTCTCCGTCACCCCATTGCCCGGGATGCATTTCTTTCTCATCATTTGGTTCTTGGCTTAAAGATGACATACTTCTGGCCGAGAATGGTGGCTCACACGTGTAGTCCCAGCACTTTGGGAGGCCAAGGCAAGTAGATCACTTGAGCCCAGGAGTTCAAGACTAGCCTGAGCAACATGGCGAAACCCCATCTCTACAAAAAATTAGCTGGGTTTGGTGGTACACATCAGTAGTCCCACATGTTCGGGAGGCTGAAGTGGGAGGATCACTTGAGCCTGGGAGGTCAAGGCTGCAGTGAGCCATGATCGCACCACTGCACGCCTGGGTAACAGAGTGAGACCCTATCTCAGAAAAAAAAAAAAAAAGATTACATCTCATCAGGTGTTCCTGACCACATTAGCCAGAGTAGCATCCCTTGCCCCACAGCCTAGTCCCTGTATCCTACAAGAATCTTGTTTACTTGTTTAAGTTTCTCTCGCCAGAATGTGAGCTCCCTGAGGGCAGGGACCTCCTCGGTTGTGGTCACCGGTATATTCAGCTCTTCTGTTGACCGGGAATGTGTTGTTCTTGGGCAAAACCCTTCTCCTTTCCAAACCTGTTTTCCTCATCACTAACATGGAGATCATACTAACTCGTGAATGAGAGTTTCAGAGGAGAGCATGTGTCTGAAAGCAATATATGACCCATAGTAGGTGCTGAGTAGGGAAATCATACCTGTGTGTCCTCCCATTCCTGATAGATGTGTGAGATGTGTGTTTACTTTCATTTATTTTTCTTTCTTCCTCTTTTTTTTTTTTTTTGAGGAGTCTCACTCTGTTGTCCAGGCTGGAGTACAATGGCACAATCATGGCTCACTGCAGCCTCTACCTCCTGGGCTCAAGCATCCCTTTCACCTCAGCCTCACAAGTAGCTGGGACTACAGGCACACGACACCATGCATGGTTAATTTTTTTAATCTTTTGTAAAGATGAAGTTTCACCATGTTGTCGAGGCTAGTCTCAAACTCTTGGGCTCAAGCAGTCTACCTGCTTTGGCCCCTCAAAGTGCTGGGATTACAGGCATGAGCCAGTGCGCCTGGCTTGTGTTTACTTTTGTATAGCCAGATCTTAGTGTCTGGTTCTCGTTGAATTTCAGATCACCTAAACCTTAGCTCTTTTTTCACACTGGACTGTGAGGCCATGTCCCCCTCCTGTACTTAAAAAGGTTGATTTCGTGAAACATAGTTGCAGAAATGCTTTTTATTTGTTCCTTCAGTATTTATTGAGCCTATCCTCTGCGAGGTACTGGGGCTATAAAGTCTGGTCTGGTTTCCTGGTCCCAGGGTGCCTTGCATCTGGAGGAGGAGATGAACGTGACCTAAACAGTTGCACTGCATTGTGGTCAGTGCTGTGACGGCTGGGGGCCTCGGTGCCCAGCAGAGGGGCTGGTGTCAGAGAAGCCTCTAGCGGGAGGCCCTGCAGCTGAGTCCAAAGGGTTGGGAGGTAGTTACATCAAGCAGTGAGTGAAGGAGGGAAGCTTGTTTCCTTCAGACCCAGGGCGGCACCTGGCAGGGCAAGGATGGGAGGCCTCTTCGGGCTGTGTTCGCCCCCTGCTGTCCATTCTCCACACAGCGGCCAGAGCGGTCCTTTGGAAAACAATCACGTCTTGTCACTCTCTACCTCAAAACTTGACAGTGGCTCCATGAATCATATGCAGTAAAAACCAAGGTCATCACTTGATCTGCCAGGCCGTCTGCAGTCTGGTCCCAGCTCCCAGCTGCCGTCCCTCCCCTGCTCCTGCCCTTCAGCCACACCAGCCCCTTTGGTTTTCCCCCTGAATATGCCAGGCGCTTGCCCACCCCAGGGCTTTTGTGCTTGCTCTTGGTGCTGTCTGGAACATTCCCCAGAAACTGGCATGGCTAACTCCCTCATTTCCTTCAGATGTCTACTCACTGTCGCCTTGGTGAGCGTTCTCTGACGATGTATTTCACATTCCCATCACCCCTGCATTCCAGGTCCCATTTCTGTACTGTAGCTGACATTTATGTTTGACTTCTTTTTTCTTATTTAATGTCCCTTCCCACAAATGTCAGTTTTATGACATGGGATTTTTGTTTTACTTTGTTCACTGCAGCATCCCCAGGCCGAGAACATTTCTGGCACATGGAAGGTTGCCATGTAGTTACTGAATGAATAGCAGTCTTAGGAAATTTCATCTTTTTCATTTCAGCCCCATTCTCTAATCTCTAGGGGCTGTTTTGGATTTAGATTCTGACATCTTGGTTTTCACTTTCTTTCCCCTTTCTTTCCGGGTTGATTGCAGATTGAGCTGTCCTAAATTATCATCCAAGTTATTCTTACATATTCTTATTCTGACAACATTGAGTGTATCAGAGCCCTGTGGCCCCTGTATCATAGACTTCTCTTGGATACATAGATGGGGGATTAAAATGTTTTTAAATAGAAACAATACAGTAGAACGAAAAGGGCTGTTTTGAAAAAAAGAAAATCAAACCTTTCTGTAACTCCTTGCCCTTAATGTGGCTTTTTTCATAATCTCCTCTAAAATAATCTCTTCTAACCTTTTGTTTTCATGTGATTGCAGTCACCAAAGCACTTTATTTTTGCATTTTGCTGTTTTCACTTAACATTATAGCATACATCTTTTGTGATGGTATAACATGGTCTAATCACCATGGTTAATATGTGTATTATATTCCTATTAGTGAATGTTCCATAATCTACTTGGCCTTTTCCCTAATTGTTGGGCATTTTTAGTTCTTTCTGCATTTTGCTATTGCAGATGTCACTGTACTTTGGTACTTGATGAACTTCCAGGAGGGTGACCAGGGTAGACTCTGTACTGTCCAGCAGTGACCACTATTGTGCCCCACTCCTCCCCTTCACAATAGCCGCTGGCACATAGTAGGAGCTCAATGAATGTGTTGGCTGACATTCGATCTCATACACGCATGACCCACTGCATTGTACTCTCACGTCCACAGAACCCTGTCATTTTACCCAGGCTCCAGATCTTAGAGGCATCAGGCCGTTTGCCACTTTATAGGAGAAACTTGTTTACCCTTCCCTCCAGCGTTTGAGAGTATTCTTCTGTCACAGGGGAGTGGGTGGCAGTGACTGGATTGTCAGCCTTGTGCCTTCCAGAAAAACAAGAATTCATTGTGCTGTCTCCACCCAGTGTTGAGGATTCCCCCCCCCACCCCAACTCATTAGTCCCTGGGGGTGAGGAACTGTTTTCTTTTGGTGAATGGAGCGTCTGTTTCTAACAACTCTCAGCCTTTGAGGGGCTTCTGACTGGATTCTAGATCAGTCTGGAAGGGGCCGTCTGAGAACAGGTATACCTCAGGGCTAGTTTCCATCCACAGGAAGAGTTAGGCCTAGTTCAGTTAAGCAGCTATTTATCACACATCTACTCCACAGACCTTTGTAGAGTCTCTAAGAAATAGACATAGTACCTGAAACAACAACAACAAAAATAAATAAATAAATAAATAAATAAATAAAAAAGCAAAGAAAAAAGAAGAAAACAAAAAAAAAAAAGAAATAGACATAGTACCTAATGCATGTCCCAGAGAAGCACAGCCAGGGATTTGGGGAGTCACATGTAGGCAGACCCCATCGACTGGGGGGTCAGTAAGGGCTTTGTGGAGGAGATGATGTCTTAGATGGTCTAGAGGAGTTTGTTGGATTTCAGCAGAGAAGAGGCTTGTGGGATAAAAAGATGTAGAGACAGGGAGGTGTGTCATGGAGCTGGAGAGTGGAGGGAAAGGTAGGATAGGAGTGACAGGAGGCCTGGCATGGCAGAATGAGGACATGAACTCTGACTGCCCCTCCGCTTACAGATGCTGTGTGCAGGAGTAGCCCACCTGAGCAGTCTCTGGGTAATCCAGATTAATGAGCCCCTTCCCAAGGCACACTTCTTACAGCTGAGCGCTGCACATCACACTATCTCGGATGCTTGCTGAAGTCACTCAGTCTATCCTCATGTGCTCTTTGGGCCGCAAATGACCAAGTGTTGTCTTCCTGTTAGACACTACTCTCTGGGTTTTCTTAAATCATCAGTCCCATCCCCCAGCTATGCCCAATATATGAGTCATGGACGTGTATATACATGGGAATGGTGTTTATATTTTGCTCCCCAACAGCTGAGGAGGGTGGGATAATAGTGCCTGGTGGGCAAAGCGCCATGAGCAGCCCTGTCCTGCATGGGGGTGTGAGCAGATGCTCTGGGCACTGGCGGTGGCCGGAGGAGCACATCAGATCAGCTTGGGGAGCTTTGGGGGGGTGCCAGGTGCCTGAGTATTACTTGTTTGTTGGAAGACAAACATATGATTCATCTGCCTGGGGTATGAGGAAGTTAATCCTGCCTATTGGCTTCTCCTAACCTTGGTCTTGTTTTCTGGCAGGCAGAGGTGGAGGAGACACTGAAGCGACTGCAGAGCCAGAAGGGAGTGCAGGGAATCATCGTCGTGAACACAGAAGGTACACGCCCTCCCTCCCGCCATGACCCGCACCCAGGCAGGCCCAGAAGCAGCCATAACACAGCATAGCACTTGCTGTTGACAAAGTCCTTCATGAACCTGATCTAATTTTAGGCCTTTTTAATTTTTAACACCTCCAGTGTTCTTTTTTTTTTTCCATTAAGTCTAGTCAGGTGAAGCAGCGGGAGTGGAGAAGGGACAAAGAAATCGGTAACTGGTTGTGACAATTAGTTGTAAACAGCACTGCATTCAGACCAGCCACTTCCAGTGTCCTCACAAAGGGAAAATCTGCTCAGTCCCACTGCCCTGACAGATCACACTTCAGTCTTCCATGCTTACTCAGCCTCGCCCAGCACAGTTCGAGAGGACCATAATAATAGTTGTTACCCTTGGGCATGTGTTTACACATGAGCTTTTTAAAATATTGCTTCATGGTTTACATAAACAAATTTTTTAAGTGCCACCACAATGTTCATTAGCCCAATTTTGTTGTTTCTACTTTTATAGTGAATCCATTAAGTGGGTATTACCTACCCATTTGTGTTGATTCTGCTTTATTGGCTGGATGGTTCTCTAGTTAACTTCTCTGTGCTTGCAGCTCTCCTCCACCCCGACAACCCTTTCTGAGTGGGTATCTGTATAGGTAGAAGGGTACAGATACTAATTTTCCCAGACTGCACTGGACAGGAAGGGAGCGAACATTTAGCACACCCCCGCTCTGTGCCAGGATTCTGGCTGGTGCCGCGCATACTCTTTCTTATATTCCTTAAAACGGTCCCATTGTCTGCATTTTGCAATGGAGAAAACTGAGTCTAGAAATGTAATTGATCTGCCTACCATCACACAGTCGAGATTTAAATCCAAGCCCATCTGAGTGCACTTGGATGCTTTCTCCCATGCCATGCTGTCAAGAACCAGAATGGCCCCCAGGCCCTCACGCTCCAGGCCAGCAGTAAGGACAGGGAATCTGGAATCCAGCAGTTATGAGTTCGAATTCTGCCTCATCTTCTGACTAGTTTTGTGATGTTGGCCAAGTCGCTTAAGCCTGTAAATGGGGATAATACTTATATCTACCTTATAAGTTGAAGAGTAACTAAGAATGAACAGCATAAAGCATTTAGTACAGTATTGTCACCATCTGTTTTGAGCTGTGAGGCATTTGTTCATACAAACTCTGGTTTACCTGATGGGGTTCCCCTGTTGGGTTGGGGGCATCCACATGCTTTATGCCTCTAGGCCACAGTGTTTCCCAAATGTATTCATTCTTTGAAATCACCCGGGGATCCTGTTAAACATAGCTTTCCAGGCCTCAGCACCAAAAAGTCTAATTTATTAGGGCCAAAGCAAGACCTGAGGAATCTGTGTGTTTACCAAGCACCCCAGGAGATTCTTATGATCAGACAAGTTGAGAAAATTCTGCTTTAGAGGATAGATTCTAATCAGAAGAGGCTTCAGTGAGAGCCACAGGCCTAAGATTCACAGCAGTTCTGTCTCTTTCCGAAGGCCTTTCCTTGGAGAGACTGCCTCAGATCATGTTTTCAGGGCTGTGTTCCTTAAACCTAGGGGTCCTGTGCTACCCTGGGAGTAGAGGTAGAGGCTGAGGTTCCTGTCATCCACTTCAGTCAGAGCACACATACTAAGAACCATCAGTTCGTGTTTGTACATTGGTTTTAATTTGGGAAGGGGTTTGGTCAATTTAAAAACTACCCTACTGGAGTTTACAAAAATAACATAAACCAGTTTGTGTGAGGCTGGGAGGAGAGGAGTCCACTGAGACGCTGCTGCTGATAGAGCAGCGTGGCCAATGCAGAAAGACCAGGACCATGCCTGACTCACCTCTGTTCCCGTGTCATTCACCATAGGCCGCAGAGTCAGGTCAGTGAACGTTAAATGAAACAACCACAGTGGGTGTAGCCATCAGCCCCTTTGATTTGGTGATTCCTGAGGACTGTGTTCAAAGGCAATAATCCCAAAGGAAAAAACCTGAAATTTTTGCAAACATGTTAGATGCCTTAATGAGTAGATTAATAATTGTTATAATAGCTGGGCATGGTGCATGGTTACTCACACCTGTCCCCAGCACTTTGTGAGGCCATGGCAGGATGATCACTTGAGCCCAGGAGTTCAAGACCAACCTGGGCAATATAGCGAGACCCCAACTCCACAAAAAAAAAGAAAAATTAGGCAGGTGTGGTGGCACACGCCTGTAATCTTAGCTACTCAGGATGCTGAGACAGGAGGATTCCTTGATCCCGGGAGTTCAAGGCTGCAGTGAGCTGTGATTGCACTCCAGCACAGAGTAAGACCTTGTCTCTTTAAAAATAATAATCGGGCCGGGCACGGTGGCTCAAGCCTGTAATCCCAGCACTTTGGGAGGCCGAGACGGGCGGATCACGAGGTCAGGAGATCGAGACCATCCTGAGCTACACGGTGAAACCCCGTCTCTACTACAAAATACAAAAAACTAGCCGGGCGAGATGGCGGGCGCCTGTAGTCCCAGCTACTCGGGAGGCTGAGGCAGGAGAATGGCGTAAACCCGGGAGGCGGAGCTTGCAGTGAGCCGAGATCGCGCCACTGCACTCCAGCCTGGGCGGCAGAGCGAGACTCCGTCTCAAAAAAAAAATAAGAATAATAATAATAATCATAATAATGAAGTATGTAGGCCTTTCAGTGCCCAGCCCAGAGGCTGCTCCCACAGGCCAGGATTTACAGACAGCTCTGTGGGTGGAGGTAATACAGCAGTACCTGTATCTGTCACGTGCCTGGCGTGCTGCCGGGCACGGTTTGTTTATGTGTTTCTTGGCTGCCTCATAGGGTAGATGCTATTGCGGCCACCTTTACAGACACATGTGGACATCCCAAGAGGTCAGGGCATGCCCAGTTGCGGGGCCCCCCAAATTCTCTGGCCCAGTGTATTCAGTGGGCTCTAATTTTTTCAGTGCTCTTAGAGAGCCTCTTATGTGTGTTGTCGGTCTAGGACTTGTTTTGGAGAAGCAGAGTTCTCAGCAATTCCTACTTAAATCAAGCAGAATGAAAGCCATCAAGGGCAACGAAGTGGAGGTGCTATGTCCTTAGATAGAATGTTGATTTCCAGCCGGGCGCAGTGGCTCACGCCTGTAATCCCAGCACTTTGGGAGGCCAAGGCAGGTAGATCACCTGAGGTCAGGAGTTCGAGACCAGCCTGGCCAACATGGTGAAACTTCGTCTCTACTAAAAATATAAAAATTAGCTGGGCATGGTGGCAGGCACCTGTAATCCCAGCTATTCGGGAGGCTGAGGCAGGAGAATTGCTTGAACCCAGGAGGCAGAGGTTGCCGTGAGCTGAGATCACACCACTGTACTCCAGCCTGGGCAACAAGAGCAAAACTCTGTCTCAAAAAAAAAAAAAATGTTGATTTCCAAGTCAGCAGAACCCTGGCAAGCACAGAGCTAGACAGAATGTGCTCCCCAGCCCTGCCTAGTTCTGATTAAACCATGTGGTCATTTCATTTACAGGAGGCTGGGAGCCCTTGGGACACTGTGGAGGCAGGAGCAGGCCCGCTGCTCAGGGCTGCCCCGATCAGTTGGGTGGCCTGAGGCAGCTCCTTTCCCTCTTCAGCCCTCAACTGCCTCGAGTCCTGTGATGGTCCAGGGAATCTCTTTTGGGCACTTCTTCCTCCAAGACCTGAAAGACTTCTGTCACTAAGAGAGAAACTATCTTCTGGGACTGGACATTTTGACTCCAAGGAAACAACCCCGGGGTCCAGCGGCCCCGGCTCTGACCCCCAGGTTTCCACAGTACTCGCACAGGGGAGGCCCTCATTCTTGCCTTAAAACTGCCCCTAAAGCCAAGCCTTTTCACTGGGAAGCCCCAGCTGCTTACCTTTTGGATGCTAGTGAGTGCTGCCTTTTTGTATACTCATGGGGCTGATCGCAGCATAGCTGAGAACATGGAATGCAGAATGAGCCCGCCTGGCTTTGAATCCGGGCCCTACTTACTTACCAGCTATGTGGTTTTGGGCATAAGCCACTTTCTCTGTTAAGTTTTCTAATTTGTAAAATGTGGATCATAATTCTGCCTTTCTCTAGGGGAAGCTTTTAGAATAGTGCCTAGCACGAAATGCCTATGAATGTCTCAGTTAGTGTGTGTGTGTGTGTCTTTAACTTGTGTCCCATTCTCAGGGCCCCCACGTCAGTGTCTCATTTACATCTCACACAGTGACCCTGTGAGGCAAGGGTTTGCCCAGTTTGCAGATGAGAAACCCAAAGCTGAGAGAGGTGTGGATAACCGCCCAAGGTCACCCAGCTGTAGATGAACGTGGTCAGAACCCGGCATCTGGGTTGATCACACTTCCCACTGATCCATGGGGCCTTTAAGCCCTCTGGAAGCTTCCATTAAAGATGATGATTTGGGGATAATTATAATGGGATGCCTATGATCTTATCTAGGGTTTTCCTACCCAACCCCCAACATTCAGCTCAGCTGCTTCTTTCTTCAGGACCCCCTCCCTGATCACCCCAGCCCAGAGTGGTTGCTCCTGCTCCTGCCCCTGAACCCATGACATACCCAAGTCCCGATACTTTCCAGCCACCTGCCACTGCCTTTTGACATCTCTGCCTTGACTAGACTCAAATGGTGTTTCATAATAAAAGTGTGAATTTAAGCAGTTTTACCGAAAACGCAAGGGAAATTTCATTCTGTTTTTACTTTTCCAGACTCCCTGCCATCCTCTGCTGCTACTCACACAGGCAGAATAAGTGAAGACAAAGATTGGTCTCTTGTGTTCACTGCTATCTGTAGTACTTAGGATGGTGTTGGCACAGAGTTGGTGTTTGAGTAAAGTGTCTGTTGAATTTTTTAGTTGTCTTTTATTGCTTGAAGGAACCGGGTGTGTTGGAAGAGCCTGGGGGTATATCCCAGCAGACCAGAGCCCCAAGTTAGAAATTGTGCCTCCCAGATGACCAGCGACTTCTGCAGGCTCTACAGTGTTCATTTGTGAAGGCAGAGGCTGGGAGCAGGCGGCCTAAAAACTAGGCTCTGAGGTCTCCTCCAGCTCTGGCATCCAGTGAATCTGGAATTAATCTTTGTCCTTGTTTGAACTTCTTCCCGGTTTGGATCCTTGGCCCTGTACTTCCACATTTTCTTTTGTTTTTGGAGTGAGCCAGCAGATGTTTAGTTTCTTGTCTGTTTTACACAGCTCCTGCTTATATGGATGTGATCAGACTCCTCATGCCAATATCTGTCCAAACTAGTGAAAGTAGACCCTTTGACCACTCACTTACCAATAGCAATAAAAGCTTAATGATTGCTCACTAGGGACACTAGTGAGCAAATCAGACTTGGCCAAGCCCTTGGGGAACTTACATTGTGGTGGGGGATAGAATAATGATCACAGTGTAATGCTGCAGTGTCAGCCTGGGAAAGCTGTGTGGTGCTGGGTCGGTGCCACCAGTGGGGATGAGAGGTATCACCCGAAGATGGAGACCTCAGGGACCAAAGTGGGAATCATGAGTGAATAGGGGAAGGAAAGAAAGTTCCAGGCAGAGGGATCTGTGAGAAGGTGGCTTTGTGGTGTGTAAAAAGAGAAGGTCAAGGGGTCTGATCACCCAAACCATGCCAAGCCTTGAGACTGTAGGCCTCTTACCATTGGGGCCCAAAGATGAGCTACGGGGAGCGTTTCCGGCCAGGTAGCAAGAACAGCCAACCCAGAGCTCTACCTGGGCTCTGGTCCTGGCCCTTGGTGGGTGGGCTGTGTTTTAGCAAGCCCCTTGCAGGTTTAAGCAATAGTCACATCCCCTCAGATTAATACAAATGGCATTTACTGTGTGAATAGTGTTTATTTATTAACATTTATTAAGTGTACTCTTGCTAAACATTCTTAAATGAATTAAGCAGTATTCAGCCCGCCCAGCAGCACTTAGAAGCACAGATATTATTTTACAGATAAGGCAGTGGAATCTCAGGAGGTTTCATCACATGCCCAAGGCTGCATAGCTGTGAAGGGCAGAGTTGGGTGTAAGTACAGGTCAATTTGGAGCCCAGGACCCTATTAATCTGGCCCATAGCTACCCAGCCTAGGACTCAACTAAAGGCAGTTATCAGACCGACCTGCTGGGTGGCAAGAAACTGGCCCAGTCTTGTTTTCTTAGGCCCCCAGGAATGTGAGCGTGGACAGAAAGAGTCGTGGTGGCTCCTTCCCCATCGCCGCCCCATCGTGGGTAGATTATAATGGACACACTCATTAGTGCCATCCTCAGGAAGCTTCATCTGTAGAGCAAGGCCTTGCAGGGCCCTGCCATGCACATTGTGGCCATCCAGGAGCCAGCAGCAGCCCTGGTGATCTGGTCGTCTTGTCCCTTGCAGACAAGTGATGACTACAACCTCTTCTCCTGACATCACTTGGCTCAAAAAGCCTCTCAGACTCACCTGCTTCTTTTGCCACCGTGTCCTCTTCTGCCTACCCTTGCATTCCTAGTGCCCTAGGAAGACAATCAGAGCTAGTGTCTCTTTTTACTGCTGGGAACCAATCAGCCCTAGGAAAGGAACCCAGGAGTGAGACAGCAGACTGCCTGTGAGTCCTGCCCCACTGTGTGACCACAGACAGGTTGCCTCACCGCTCAGAGCTCCTATTGCCTCGCGGGGGGATGAGATGGTGTTGCCACCCGTGGAGTAGTTCTAGGGCATGGCACTGGCATGCTTTGGGGCTCAGCACCGTGCCTGTCACATAGCAAGCCCTCTGCGGATGGTGGCATTGACTGAGAATTGCTATTCCAGTTCTCTCCACTAGGGGTGTGGGTGGGAGCTCGGCAGAAGGGGCTCCACATCCTCTCAGGCTCCGTCTGCTCTCCCCTCAGGCATTCCCATCAAGAGCACCATGGACAACCCCACCACCACCCAGTACGCCAGCCTCATGCACAGCTTCATCCTGAAGGCACGGAGCACCGTGCGTGAAATCGACCCTCAGAACGATCTCACCTTCCTTCGAATTCGCTCCAAGAAAAATGAAATTATGGTTGCACCAGGTAAGGGGTCTTCTACCTCTCCATGTAGGAACAGACCTCACAGCACATTCTCTGCCTCATCAGGAGGCCTGGTGCAGTGGTGTCTCCAGAAGATCCAAGCAGGGCCCGAGGAGTTGAAGGAATTGGGTTGTTGCCTCACTGCCTAGCCAGCCTCCAGCTGGTGTCCCCCAGCAGATCCGCCCAGGGACTGGCCCCATAGGGGAACCCAGTCTCCTGGGATAGACAGACACGTGAGCATCATGCGTGTCTCCCGTGCCTTGATAGGAGAAAACTCAAAGGCATTTGGGACATAGAGGAGGGTGTGGCCAGGCCTGTCTGGGGATGTCTGCAAAGGCTTCCCAGAAGAGGGGACACTGGAACTGAATCTTAAGGACACAGGAAGCAGTGTGAGCAAGGCGGAGGGGCGGAAAGCCACATTTGGAAGAATATTCAGTGATTCTGCTCCAAAATGTAAAGCAAAAGTACCGTATCATTTTATCCTTGAAAACATGTTCTCTGCCCACTTGTAAAGACCAGGCCTGTCGTTAGGCCCGTTGCAGCCAGCTCTTCCTCCCACACCGGAGCAGATTGCTGTGTTTCTTTTACACGAGGTGCTTGCCTTGCATTTGAGGGCTGTGTGGTTCAACCAAGGCCTGTGTTTAGTCCTTAGGATCATTCTCAGGGTGAGGAGATGCTCATTCTGGGAGGAGCCCACAAGGATGGGAGCACAGGAGCGAGCAACAGAGCCACATCTCCTGCCCGGCCCCCTCGCTCTCACTCATGGACTAGGGTGGCAGACAGAGGCTCCAGGACCATCTCTGCCTCGTGACTTCTCACCCTGCTTTTTCTTGGCTGAGCCACATAGTTGAGTGTGCGTGCGTCATGTGTGTGTGTGATGGTGCACTTCCACTGCAGTGCCGCTTATCTAGGGCATCAGGATGTGAGTGGGGAGGAGTGGGAGGTGAGACTTGGTCCAGTTGAGAAGGGGCCACAAACACCTAACTCGGTTGCATGGACTTGATCTTGCAAGCAAAGGTTTTTAGGGCAGGAGGTGATAGGATTAGGATTAGGACCTGGATAAAGGAAGGCAGCGGAGGATCTGGGGACACTGAGTGCTCTGGACGTGGCAACACAGAGGCCACAGAGTTCTGAGGTCATTTGATGGGGGGTCAGCTGCTCCACGCAGCAGACCAGCGTAGGTTCTGTCACCAGGCCTGGAAGGATGGGAAGGAAAGAACTATAGAGCCAGTCACAGCAGCCCACAATTTCCCTGGGACACTCCCTAGAGGGGTGAGGACAGAGCAAGTCAGTCACAGAGAAGGACATAAGAATAACTCCAGAGTCTTTTATTCCAAAATCATGCCGTCCATGTGTACTGCCTGATCCATCAGGGAGAAAAGACTGCAGGAGGCGCAGAATCTGTTTTCCCAGCTTTGCCTCCCACAAGCGTGACCCTGGGCAAGTCACAGAACACCTGCAAATCTACATCTGTAAAATGTCGAGTAGGGGACGGTGCTGTGCTGATGTCCTGAGCCACCCTGCCTGGTTGAGTGTGTTGACCTGGGTTGGGGGAAAAAGCCTTGGAATCAGATTTAAACTGAAATCCCTCCCAGGACGTCATGTTGTGTGGCTGCAGAGGACAAAGCTTCACTCCCCTAAAAGTCGGGCTGAGAGGCCAGGCATGGTGGTTCACGTCTGTAATCCCAGCACTTTGGGAGGCCGAGGCAGGTGGATCACGAGGTCAGGAGTTCGAGACCAGCCTGACCAACGTGGTGAAACCCTGTCTCTACTAAAAATATAAAAATTAGCCTGGCGTGGTGGCGCGTATCTGTAATCCCAGCTATTTGGGAGGCCAAGGTAGGAGAATCTCTTGAACCTGGGAGGCGGAGCTTGCAGTGAGCTGAGATCACACCACTGCACTCCATCCTGGGAGACAGAGCAAGACTGTCTCAAAAAAAAAAAAAAAAAAAAGGCTGGGAACGATGCCTCTACTCACCCTGTGCATAGCAGACCTTATGCTTCCCAATGGCCGACTGGGAGTTCAGGGTATGGGGGAAGGGAGCAAATTACATGGTCTCCAAATCATACAAATTCTTCACGGACAGTGTCCCTTGGCATAAAGCTCCTGAGAATGTCTCCTCCGGAAGGACAGCATCATCTGAAAGCTCCTGGCCATTCAAGTCTCAACTTGGCAGCAATGGCATCTCCAGTTTGGCCCTGAAGACCCACAGGCATTCAGAGCCCATGAGTGTGGTTGGTGCTTGAGTCCAGAATGGGCAGCTCCCAAGTAGGGGGTTCTCCTTGGGGTTCACAGGCCCGGAGATCCCACGACCTTGTCAGTGGAGGAGGATGAGGTGGCCAGTCCCTCGCCTTGGCAGCACTGCAGGGGGCACCCGTGCTCTCAAGTCACACTCTGTCTCTCCTGCACACACGCAGCGCCGCCCTGGAGGACAGTGGCGCGCTGAGCTTGTCTTACACACAGAGCATGCTTCTTTGGCTCAGCCTCACTGCTGCCACTCAGTCCTTCCTCGCCACCAAATGCTTACCTGCATTTTTAAGGCCGTCTCCTCCACTTGAGAGTAACTTCCATGAGGGCAGGGGCTTGTAAGCACATAGTAAGCATCTAGCAAATATCCATTGATTAATAAATGAATGACTCTGTAAACCTCCCTCCACTGCTGACACCCCACTGATGGGGGTCAGAGGTGGGGTCAGCAGTGGGGATGGAGTCAGGGATGTCTGTGGGGCATAGTGTTAGGATGAAAACCAGTGATTTGACACTTTGACATACCCACTTTTATGTGGCCAAGAAAAAATAATTGGGTTTTGGTGCAGAACTCCTGTGGTCAGGAGCCACCACAGAGCCTAGGAGGCACTGGCGCTGAATAACCTCAGGATGGCTACAGAGCACAGGACCCAGGGGTGGCCATGGGCGTAGAGCAGGCCTGGCTACTGCCGGAGGTGTCCATATGAGACTGTAGTTAGCACCCTACACATCGTGGGCAGCCTGGAGCAGCCTGGCCCAGGAGGGAGATCCACGCCTTCCCACCCGCCTGGCCGATTCCTTCCAGCTGAGGAGCTGCTTCCCAGGCCACAGACAGCAGCAGGTGTTCCAGACAGCGTGGCTCTCCACATGTGTGCCAAATTCACCCCACCCTGGCCCAGAACCGCCCACGTGAACAGACTTTTTTTTTCGGAGACAGGGTCTAGCTCTTGTCCAGGCTGCAGTGCAGTAGTGCGATCATGGCTCACTGCAGCCTCAACCGCACAGGCTAAAGCAACTCTTCCCCCTCAGCCTCCCTAGTAGCTGGGACCACAGGCATGCGCCGCCACACCCAGACTTTTTTTTTTGGTAGAGATAGGGTTTCACTATGCTGCCCAGGCTGGTCTCAAACTCCTGGGCTCAAGCGATTCTCCCACCTCGGCCTCCCAAAGCGCTGGGATTATATGCATGAGCCACCATGCCCGGCCAGGACATCTTAACACAAACTTTTGTTAGCCGGACATGGTGGCACCTGTATTCCCAGCTACTTGGGAGGCTGAGGCAGGAGGATTGCTTGAGTCTGGGTAGTTGAGGCTGCAGTGAGCCGTGATCGTGCCACTGCACTCCAGCCTGGGCGACAGCGAGACCCTGTCTCAAAAAACAAAACAAAAAATAACAGACTTCTAGTTTTCACTTATTAACTTCACTAATACTAAAGCTGAGGTAACTAACTCAGCCTACACGACCTTCAACACACATTACCCATCACAAAGCACTTGAAGTGGTATTATTGGATTCAGGGCTTGATAATTTGGAATAAAAGACACTGATATTACTGACCGTGCCTGTTTTTATCAGTGGCTTGTTAATTATTTGTTTTCATTGGTGGTTTTATGTATACAGACTGGTTAGCCACGAAGCTGTGAGTCATTTCAGTTCTGTTTCTTCTCAGTTGCAACAGCCCATCTTTGTGAGAAGAACCAAGCTTTAGGCTTGGCTCTGAACAGCCACAAAGCAACTTGGCTGAGGTCCTGCCATTTCTCTCATGCTCAGCAGGGGGCAGCAGACCACGGCAGTTCAGAGTGTGGGGTCAAACGCAGGTCCCTGTCCCCACTCCACCTGTGGATTTTCCTTGGATTGGGCAAGCCCTTTAACTCTCTGAGCCTCCGTATTCTCAGAGTGACTCAAGGGCTCACTGAGGGGCCATATGAGAAGTGGGTGGCCCAGACTGGGACACAAAGAAGCCTTGATCAATGTTTGCAGTTGGATTAAGTGGGTAAATCTGCATACATAAAAATCACTAATGAAAACAGAATTAACAAGCCACTGATAAAAACAGGCACGGTCAGTAATATCAGTGTCTTTTATTCCAAATTATCAAGCCCTAAATCCAATAATACCACTTCCCCAGTTTCCTCTTCAGTAAAATGGGAGGCACTCAGGCTCACCTCCAAGGACTTGGACTTGCTGTGATTTCATGGTGGACATTCCTCCTTACTGGGCCAGATCCCTGGAGCTGGAATCCAGGCAGCTTTGTCCCCTTTCGAAATTTTCTTATTCAGAAGGTTCTGAAAAGCCAACAAATTGAGTTTGTGACAGAAATTGACATTAGCTGGCTGGGTGTGGTGGCTCACACCTATAATCCCAACAGTTTGGGAGGCTGAGACAGGAGGATCACTTGAGCCCAGGAGTTTGCAACCATCTTGGGCAACATAGTGAGACCCCATCTGTACAAAAAACTTTTTTTGTTTTGAAATGGAGTCTCACTTTGTCACCCAGGCTGGAGTGTAGTGAGGCAATCTGCAACCTCTGTCTCCCAAGTTCAAGCAGGCCTCCTGCCTCAGCCTCCCAGGTAGCTGGGATTACAGGCACCTGCCACCAAGCCTGGCTAATTTTTGTATTTTTAGTAGAGACAGGGTTTCACCATGTTGGCCAGAGGCTGGTCTTGAATTCCTGACCTCAAGTGATCTGCCCACCTTGGCCTCCCAAAGTGCTACATGAGCCACCACACCTGACCTTCTACAAAAATCTTCTTAAAAATTTACCCAGGTTTGGTGGGGTGTGCCTGTAGTCCCAGCTACTCAGGAGGCTGAGGCGGGAGGATCAGCTGAACCCTGGAGGTCAAGGCTGCAGTGAGTCATGATCGCACCACTGCACTCAACCTGGGCCACAGAGCAAGACCCTGTCTTGGGAGGGGAAAAAGAGAGAGAGAAAAAAAAAATGACACTACCCCAAGTCCAGTGAAGTTATGTCGGAATTCCATCTTTGACACTAAGTAGCTGGGTAACCTTAAGTCAGTGGTCCTCCCACAGCCTACAACATCAGCATCACCTGGGAACTCATTAGAGAAACGCAAACTCTTGGGCTTTGCCCCAGCCCCACTAAATGATGGTTCTGGGAATGGTGCCCTCCAGGTGGTTGGGATGCCCCTAGTTTGAGAACCATGGCCTTAGGCAATTCATTGGAGCTCTTTGAACCAGAGTCCCCTGACCTGGAAAATGGGTGAGAATCCTGCCTACCTGCTGCCACTGTCGTGGGGAGGATTAGAAGAGGGGACACACTGTAGAGTGCCTGCTGCCCGGTACGGGGAGGCCCCAGGAGCCCCCGCAGGAACCTTACAGGTTTATCTTGTTTTCCCAGCATTTGGAGATGCTGAGCGTTGATGCTTTTTATTGCTTTCACCCCCTTTCTCATTTTATGGTTAGTGATTTAGTGGTTTATTTGCTTTCTTGTGTGTTTTTCTCTCATTTTACATTTAGTGATTTTTTGTGTCATTTTTTTCTTTTGCAGATAAAGACTATTTCCTGATTGTGATTCAGAATCCAACCGAATAAGCCACTCTCTTGGCGCCCTGTGTCATTCCTTAATTTAATGTCCCCCAAGAATGTTAATGTCGATCATGTCATTGGACTGGCACGTGGCAGTCGCCTTGGAACCCACTCAGACCAATCCAGTGACCATGTGTGGGCTGGCAGCTCTTCCTCCCCCACCAGAGGAACCCCTGTGTGCACCAACCTTCCCCAGAGCTCCGGAGGGCCCTCTCTCCTCACTTCCAGGTTGTAGAGCAAGAGCTTGCAAGAAGCCCGCACCCAGCTTCCTTCTGACCTTCAGTTCACTTTGTCGCCCTCGGAGAAAGCTGTTTTTCTTTAACTAAAAATAACCAAAATGCTTACCCGGCTGTTGTGTCTTTAAACACTAGGTTGAAAAGGCCTCTCTCTTCCTGTGTAATCACACGTCAGAGGCCTGGCTGCCTCCGTCAGCCCTGGAGGGAGATCGTGTTCACGGCTCCGAGAGGCCGGCTGCTGCTGCTGCTGCTGCTTGTGCCGGTGGCCGTCCTTCATGTAGCTTGGTGTCAAATCGGTGCCCTGGCTTCTGGGCCTCTTGGCCCTCGTCCTTCTTTTACCATTTCCCACTGCTGCCAGTGTTGAAAGATTTTTTTCTACTACGCTGCACTGGGGAAGAGTGGTACTTACTGAGGACCCGGAATGCACCTGGCATGTAATATATGTAGCTCTCACCTAACGGTACCCTCTGCAGACAGAGTGTTGGGGCTACCTCAGACATGGGGACTTGGGCTTAGAACGGCTTGCCTATGCCATCACGGCCAGGACTCAGGTCTCGGACTCCAATATCCCTGCTCTTCCCACACTATCTGCTCCAGAAATCCTGGAGGGCCCCCATTCACCCGAGTGAGCCCGTCCTGGGCAAACATCTGCCCTGCAGACTCGGAGTGCAGGGGTCCTGTCGCCGACAGTGTCCCAGAATTCACCTGCGCTCAGGCTCCCACACACCCTCATCCAGCCACTCGCTTGTTTTTTCCCTCTGAAACCACATGTATTTAATTTGATTAGGGTTTTTCTTTTTGTCTGCTTCCTGTTACACAGGAAAAAGACTCAGCACTGTGTAGTGTGAGCCTGGAAATCCCCGTCATTGTCCTCCCTGCCCCAGAAGTCACCACTGTCTGTGAGTTCTTCCATCTAGCAATCATATCTGCCCAGATTTTCCAGTGAGGCTTCCTCAGTGGTATCGGAGGAGTAAAATACGTACTCTTCGGAGTTGAGGGGTGTAGTTTATAAGAGCTTGGCAAAATTTCTTCAAAATGTACTGTAATGAAAGATGATAGGAATTTTCCACTCTATAATACATCCATGATTATCTTAATATAAAAATAACCCTCAAATAGTTTTCCCTGAATCTTAAGTAATGTTGGTTGTCTGAGAAACACTCTGGTATCCCTTGTCCCTGCTTCCCTAGGAAGTGCCCCCTGAGAGTGGGTGACTGCGGACCCTGCTTGTTGATTATCTGCTAGGTTCTGTGGTGCAGACGAACCTGGAGTGTGGCCGGCAGCATCTCCCTTGTGTTCTCAGAAGCTGGGATCCAAGTCTGAGGCTCCTCTGTCCTTCTGCTTGAGTTTCTCCAAGAAGGATAATGGGGAAGGAGGTCGGAGGAGGAGAGGTCAGGTTTCTAGGATGGGGGTCGGGGGTCTGTCCCTGGAGGGAGGATGCGTTCTGGCTCCAAAGCAAGGGTTCAGAATAGGGCTGGGGGCCTGTCCCTTCCACCTTCCCGTAGTCCCCCTACTACTCCCTCTTGTTTGCCTTCAAGTTCCCCATCCTAAAAGCGTTCCACCAAGGTCCTGGGGAAAGTTTCTTACGAAAATGAAGATGCTCCACCTCCCAGTCCCTTGAGCACCAGGATTTTGTACATCAGGAGCCCACCATGTACATCAGGAGTTTGTAATGCGGCAAGGCAAGCATAATTCCTTGGACTCAAATTAAGATGTAAAAATTTGGCCAGGTGCGGTGGCTCCTGCCTGTAATCCCAGCACTTTGGGAGGCCAAGGCAGATGGATTGCTTGAGCCCAGGAGTTCAAGACCAGCCTGGGCAACATGGCAAAACCTCATCTTCACCAAAAATATGAAAATTAGCTGGGTGTGCTAGCACGCACCTCTAGTCCCAGCTGCTGGGGAAGCTGGGGTGGGAGGATTGCTTGAAGATGGACGCTGCAGCGAGCTATGAATCCACCACTGCACTCCAGCCTGGGTGACAAAGTGAGACCCTGTCTCAAAAAAAAAGATGTAAAAATTCATGGCCACAGAGGTTTGCGGGGGGGGGGGGGAGAAGGTTAAAATTAAGGGTTTTTTTTGTTTTGTTTTGTTTTTGTCTTTGAGACGGAGTCTCTCTCTTGTCACCCAGGCTGGAGTGCAGTGGCACAATTTCGGCTCACTGCAACCACCACCTCCCAGGTTCAAGTGATTCTCCTGCCTCAGCCTCCCAAGTAGCTGGGACTATAAGTGCCCACCACCACGCCCGGGCTAATTTTTGTATTTTTTTGTAGAGATGGCGTTTCCCCATGTTGACCAGGCTGGTCTCAAACTCCTGGCCTCAGGTGATCTGCCTGCTTTGGCCTCCCAAAGTGCTGGGATTATAGGCGTGAGCCACCGCGCCTGGCCAAAATTCAGATTTTTACGAATCTAAATGATGGTATTCCACATACAAAAACCCTAGTGTTTCTGTACTCACAAGTAGCATGTACACTGTCAAGGTTAGAAACTGACAGCTGTCCTAGGCCTGGAGGGAAACGCGTGGGTTCTGAGCTTCAGAAGGACATTTGCCAATACAGCAAAGGTGTACCCATGCCCAGTATTTTTTTATGAAAAATTTCAGACCTACAGAGACTTTAAATAATTGTATATCTTTCATCTCAATTCTACAGTTACCCATTTTGCTGTATTTCTATATCACGTAACTTTCCATTCTTCCATCTAACTTATTTTTTATGCATTTCTAAGTATATTGCAGGCAGTACCCGCCCCTAACCACTTCCAAGTGTATATCATTAACTCGTTTACTGTTTTTGGAGGATGGGTAAGATTTACATACAGTTTGGACTCGGGAAGGGGAACATCACACACCGGGGCCTATCATGGGGAGTGGGGAGTGGGGAGGGATTGCACTGGGAGTTATACCTGATGAAAATGACGAGTTGATGGGTGCAGCACACCAACATGGCACAAGTATACATATGTAATAAACCTGCACGTTATGTACATGTACCCTAGAACTTAAAGTATAATAATAATAAAAATAAAAAAGATTTACATACAGTAAAATGCACAAATCTTCAAAGTAACAAATGTGACCCCTGTGTCACCTCAGAACCCTTTCAGGAAAGCTGCTTCTGCTTCCCAGTCAGCCCAGCCCACTCCTCAGAGGCCAGCCCGTTCTGATTTCCTCCAAGTATGATTTCTGCCCTCTAAGGTACAGCTCTCGCCTGGGACCCATGAGCAGGGCCCGCATTTCAGGGAAGTGGCTGCTTCTCGGGAGGTGCTGCAGCTGCCGTCTCCCGTCAGCATTCATTCCTTCCTCCGCCTCAGACCTGGCCACGGCTCCCTGGAATTTTTTTTTTTTTGAGACGGAGTCTCGCTCTGTCGCCCTGGCTGGAGTGCAGTGGCTGGATCTCAGCTCACTGCAAGCTCCGCCTCCCGGGTTTACGCCATTCTCCTGCCTCAGCCTCCCGAGTAGCTGGGACTACAGGCGCCCGCCACCTCGCCCGGCTAGTTTTTTGTATTTTTTTTTCAGTAGAGACGGGGGTTTCACCGTGTTAGCCAGGATGGTCTCGATCTCCTGACCTCGTGATCCGCCCGTCTCGGCCTCCCAAAGTGCTGGGATTACAGGCTTGAGCCACCGCACCTGGCCGGCTCCCTGGAGTTCTGATCCTCTTCTGTGAACTGGTATTGCCGTTTCTCCAAAAATTAAAAATGCTCCAAGGATTATAGGTTTTCTCCCCTTTCGTATGTTTGGCTCTGAGACACTGCTTCTTGGCAGTTTTTCGTTGAGAATCCTAAAAGCCACCTTTCCATACCAAATTCCTGTCTGTCTCTCCCAAATTACCAGAAAAAGAAAAAATGAGAAATGGAGGTCTCAGATTCCATCATCACAGCAGGTAGAAATCACTAAGTCACCGAATCCATCAAATTAGAAAGCATACCCCACTGTCGGTGAACTTAAGCTGATCAATTATGTATTCAGTTTGAGAAGGCAAATAACACAATTGCAGAACATGTTCAAAATGCGAGTCCTACTGCTGTGGTGAACAAGCTCAATCCAATCACAAGCACCTTTGTTTTGGTCTCCCACTGTCTAAGTTTCCTCTCTAGGGCTTGTTCTCCTGCTGTCTCTAGGCGATATGTAGGGCAAGCCGTGCCCTGGGCAGATGGAGTCCCCGCCCAGCACAGGAACAACTCCTTTGAGTCCTTCGAGCTGCATTTGGAGAGAGGCCGCCCCTTCCATTGTGGGCCGCAGGGAACCTCGCGCTCTGCAGAGGGAGAGCAGCTTATGTTTGGCCTCGGCCTTATTTTATTTGCCCACCTGGTGCTGTCACTCTTTTGCCCAAGTTGCTGAGAGGGGCACGAGTGGGGAGCAGTTCCTGATTCGCCGATACTGCTGTGAACTGATTTCAGCCGTGGTGCATTTTCCTGAGCTTTCACAGGCATGCCCCCTGCCCTCTTCTGCTGGCAGCTCCCTCACTTTGGAGGGTGTGCTCCCTCTGGCCGGCCCTGTCTATCTTTGGCTCCTGACTCTCAGGGCCTCCCCTCTACACACTGTCTTCTGTTGATTGGAGGTGAAGCAGAAACCCCACCGCCTTCCTCCATGGGTGGTAAGATTCATAGCTTCTCAGTGGCCTCTAAAACTCATCCTCAAACTTCCAGCTTCTTTATAGACAACATTCCCAGCAGAAGCGTGAGCTCGCTTGAGACCACCTGGTGTCACAGCCCAGGTAGCTGCTGGTCCTGCTCCTCTCTGTGGCATTTGGCCCATGGACTATGCTTTGGGGGGTGCTCAGCAGAAACTAAGATGAAGATAATTCAACTTCAACCCCCTAGTTCACAAGAAATATGTTAGTTGCTTTCCCTAAAAAAGGCTAGGTGAAATAGGGAATTTCATGATTTTTTAGTGGGGGATGGGGGGTACGGAACCTCGCTCTTTCACCCAGGCTGGAGTGCAGTGGCGTGATCTCAGCTCACTGCAACCTCTGCCTCCCAGGTTCCAGCAGTTCTCCTGCCTCAGCTTCCCAAGGAGCTGGGATTGCAGGTGTGCGCCACCACACCTGGGTAATTTTTTTTGTGTTTTTAGTAGAGACAGGGTTTCACCATGTTGCCCAGGCTGGGCTCCAACTCCTGGGCTCAAGCGATCCTCCTGCCACAGCCTCCCAAAGTGCTGGGATTACAGGTGCAAGCCACCACGTCTGGCATATTTGATTTTTAAATACTACAAGTATTTGGGTAAAAATTAAAAAGTTTGTAATAATCTAACAACAGGCTATAATATAAGCCAGGGCTTCCCAGCCTTTTTCTAATGAAGTAACTGAAGAATGAGCGTTATCTAGAAGTCCAAGGTGAATCTGCCGGAGTCATCCAAAGAGAGCCCCCTGCAAACATGAACCTGCTCTCCAGAAACGTACACGTTTGCATCCCAGCGGCTCCGGGGAGAATGTGGAGCTGAGTGGAGTCAGGAGCGCAGGCAGCCAGGGGAGAACTGATGGCGGCTTGGGCAAGGGCAGTTTCATGGTGTCAGAGTGGGGATTCTGAAGGGAAAGCACCAGAACTTGCTGGGGAGGGTTGGAAAGTAAGGAAATGAGACATCAAGGGAGACTCCTTGGTGCCTGCTTGGGCAACCAGGTGCTGCCTTTACTGAGAAGAGGCTGATTAGGGACTTTTGTGGGGGAAAGAGCACCAGCAATTTGGAAATGGCCTGCTTAATCTGAGCCTGTTAGATACCCATGTGTTTAGTTAGAATGTCGGATGGACTGTTGAATACCCAATTCTTCCAGGCCTTGCTAGACATAAGAATATGGAGCTGTCAGCCTGTTACTGGAATGTAAAGCCAAGGAGGTCAGGCTCAGTGGCTCACGCCTATAATCCCAGCACTTTGAGAGGCCGAGGCGGGAGATTCACTTGAGCCCAGGAGTTCGAGACCAGCCTGGATAACATGATGAAACTCAATTTCTACTAAAAATACAAAAAACAGCCAGGTGCAGTGGTGAGTACCTATAGTCCCAGCTACCTGGGAGGCTGAGATGAGAGGATTGCTTTAGCCTGGCAGGTCAAGGCTGCATGACGCCACTGCACTCCAGCCTGGCCAACAGAGTGAGAGACCATGTCTCCAAAAAAAAAAAAAAAAAAAAA
>NW_012112475.1:64608-65921 GCF_000951035.1 Colobus angolensis palliatus | reverse complement strand
ATTTAATAGAGACAGGGTCTGGTTATGTTGCTGACATGGTCTGGCTGTGCCCCACCCAAAATCTCATCTCGAATTATAATCCCCACAATCCCCAGGGGTCCAGGGAGAGCCCAGGTGGAGGTGACTGAGTCATGGGGTGGTTCCCGCATGCTCTTCTCGTGATAGTTCTCTTGAGAGCAGATGGTTTTCTAAGTGTTTGGTAGTTCCTTCTGCGTTCATTCTCTCTCCTGCCGCCTAGCAAAGAAGGTGCCTGCTTTCCCGTCACTTTTCACCAGGATTGTGCGTTTCCTGAGGCCTCCCCAGCCATGCGGACCTGTGCGTCAATTAAACATCTTTTCTTTATAAATTACTCAGTCTCGGGCAGTTCTTCACAGCAGTGTGAGAATGGACGTGTACGGTTTCCCAGGCTGGTCTTGAGCTCCTGCGTCCGCCCTAAGCACTGAGTTTGCAGGTGTGAGCCACCGCACCTGGCCAGAGTGAAACTTTGGAAGGGCCTGATTGTTCAGAAAGGCGGGGATCAGTGTGCCCAGCCTTGCTTCTGCAGGGGAGGCACACTGGTGAGGTGCCGTCTGGGGCAGGTGAGGGAGGGGGGTTCCCAAAGCAGTGACAGTGGAGAGGGGTGGAAGGAGACAGATGGGCTTGAGAGGACTCAGGACTGCACTGGCGGGCGAGGGGGAGTCCAGCTGGGCCTGGGCCAGGTGATGGGATGAGAGGAGAGGGGGCGATTAGCTGGAGGCACAGTCTTGGGGAAAGAGGTGACTTTCTTTGGATGTGTTGAGTTCTGAGGCAGCCTTTGTTCCAGAGACAGAGCCTGGACCTGACAGCTGGAAGCCAAACTGGAGGTGGGGATTGTACGTCACTCATAGTGGATGCACTGGTGGGTGTGGACAGAACCCAGGACCCCATGAGTGGCTAAGGGGAGCTGAGGAGCAGCTGGAGGCTGCAAAGGCCTTGGGGAGCCAACCTCCCCAGGTGACCAGCCTGCTCTGAGGGCTTGAAGTCACAGAGGGAGGGAGAAGGGTGACAGCCGCAGCCCTCTCACTCAAGGAGGTGGGATTAGAGCTGGAGAGGACTGAGCACACCCCTGGCTCGAGAGGACAGATATGCGGGTGAGGCCCAGAGGAAGGGAATGGCCAGGTCTGAGGCCCTGCAGGGCCAGTGGGGTTAGTATTCTCAGCCTCCACTTTCCCAGTGAAAGCAGAGAATCTGGGAGTGAGGTAAGGCAGTGTGAGCTCGAGACCTGTGGACCCCTTAGTGGGTCTCAGTCCCTACAATCTTTGGAATGTTTCACTTCGCTCTTTTTTTTTTTTTTT
>NW_012112475.1:55254-63432 GCF_000951035.1 Colobus angolensis palliatus | reverse complement strand
AAAAAAAAAACCAGCCGGTGGTAGAAAACAGCTTTATTGAGGGGTGGCAGGGTTAGAGCTGTGGCTGCCCCTGCCATGGGCAGTGTCCTGAGAGTAGCAGCCCAGGGGCAGATCTGTATCCGTACTTACACCCATTTTTAATGACTGCTAATTCAGGGGGCAGGTTATTCAGAAATAGCTAGAAAATGGGCAGTAACTTCTGAGTGTTGCCATGGCCAGAGGGGGTAACTTCCAGGTATTGCCATGGCAATGGTAAACTGCCATGGCACTGGTGGGCGTGTCTTCTGGAGAGGTGATTTCGGCACTTCTGGTTCAGCCAGTCTTCAGTCTGGTCCAGAGTCAGTCCCTCCTGCCTCAGTGCTGATTGCAGGCCCTGTTTCCCCTAGGACTCCATGGCTTCTGAGTTGCTGACGGATCCTCCACCTCGGAGGTAGTTCTGGCACTGTCTGTTTTGCAGATGACGATGAAATTCTTCAGTTCTCCATGTGGAAAAGCAGCTGAGGGCCCAGGTCCGTCTGGCCCACCTGCCGCTGTGTAAGGAGCTCAGGGCCTCTGATCTGCCCATACTCGCACAGTCAGTAGTAGCCAAACAGGCCAGGGTTGCTCTGCCTTGTGCCGGGCCAGCCAAGGCCAGCTCTCTACTTTTTCTCAGGCCAATAGGTCCAAGTCAGAAGCCACAGAACAGCAGGAATGAGGGATGGGAGCAGAGTGGCGGGGGTGTGCTTGACCGTGGCTGAGACCCCCTGAGCAGAAACGACTCCCCCAACCTCTGCTGATCCCCCTAGCATGCAGCAGCAGTGCTTGGCACAGACTCTGTCCCTGCACGTGGTCTAGAGGGGGAGATATACCTTTTAGATGGCAAATGGCATGGAGAGATGACTGTGGGGACCCAGGGGCAGGGTCACTTATCCAAAGAATATTTACTGAGCACCCACCATGTGCCACACCCTAAGTCCTGGGGTGTAGCAGGAACCAAACATATGAAAAACTGTCCTTCAAGGACTTGCATTTTAGTGAGAAGGAAATAAAATTTTATTATAATAACTGTAAACCACAGTGAGATAGCACTACACACTCGCCAAAATGGTGAGACAGAAATGAACACCAGCAAACACCAGCAAGCGCGGCAAGGAGGCAGCGTGCCCGGAACTCCCACACATCACTGATGGGAGTGCAAAGTGGAACAGCACTGGGGAAGGCCTGGCCATTCCTCAAACACACATCTGCCCCCAAAGCCAGCAATTCTCCTATTGGTCCAAGTGAAACAAAAGAACATATCCACACAAACACTGTCACAACAATGTTCAGAGCAGTTTTATTCACATCACCAAAAGCTGGAAACAGCCCAGGCATCCATCAATAGAAAAATAAACTGGTACATCCCTCCATGGGAACCTACTTAATAGTTTAAAGAAATGGCCTACCTGGGCGCAGTGGCTCATGCTTGTAATCTGAGCACTTTAGAAGGCTGAAGTGGGTAGATCAGGAGGTCAGGAGTTTGAGACCAGCCTGGCCAATATAGTGAAACCCTGTCTCTACTAAAAATACAAAAAAAAAATTAGCCAGGTGTGGTGGCGTGCTCCTGTATTATACAGGATATGAAATTATACAGACTCTGTCTCAAAAAGCCTACTGATACCTGCAACAACATGGGTAAGCCTCAAAACTTTATACTGAATTAAACCAGAGGCACAAGAACACATGCTGTATGATTCTATCTATAAGAATTTCTAGACCAGGCCAGAGTAGGGTGAGAAATGAGAACGGTGCCTGCCTCCATGGGGTGCAGGTGGACTGGGGAGGCCCAAGGAACCTTCCAAGTTGTCTTTTTTTTTGAATCGTAGTCTTGCTCTGCCACCCAGGCCGGAGAGCAGTGGGACAATCTCGGCTCACTGCAACCTCTGCCTCCCGGGTTCAAGCCATTCTCCTACCTCAGCCTCCTGAGTAGCTGGGATTACAGGCGCCACCACCATGCCCAGCTAATTGTTTGTATTTTTAGTAGAGATGGGGTTTCACCATGTTGGCTAGGCTGGTCCTGAACTCTTGACCTCAGGTGATCTGTCCTTCTCGGCCTCCCAAAGTGCTGGGATTACAGGAGTGAGCCACCATGCCCGGCCATGTTCTCTATCTTGAAAGGGGTTTGGGTCACATTAGTGAGTGTATTTCTCAGACTCACCAAAGAGTACACTTGACACCCCTGCATTTCATTGTATGTGAATTTTACCCCAAAAGAAAATACATGAACGTGAAAGGCTGAGGGGAAAGTGAACAGATGTCTGCAACTTTGAAATTCAAAAAGGGGCCGGGCGCGGTGGCTCAAGCCTGTAATCCCAGCACTTTGGGAGGCCGAGACGGGCGGATCACGAGGTCAGGAGATCGAGACCATCCTGGCTAACACAGTGAAACCCCGTCTCTACTAAAAACTACAAAAAACTAGCCGGGCGAGGTGGCGGCGCCTGTAGTCCCAGCTACTCGGGAGGCTGAGGCAGGAGAATGGCGTGAACCCGGGAGGCGGAGCTTGCAGTGAGCTGAGATCCGGCCACAGCACTCCAGCCTGGGTGACACAGCGAGACTCCGACTCAAAAAAAAAAAAAAGAAATTCAAAAAGGGAAGATGGACAGAGACGTAATAAGGCAGATGGAGCCACCTGTGTTTGACACGGAGCCTTGCTCTGTCACCCCGGCGAGTGCAGTGCACGATCTCGGCTACTTCAGCCTCCACCTTCCAGGTTCAAGCGATTCTCCTGCCTCAGCCTCCCGAGTGGCTGGGACTACAGGCGAGCACTGCCACACCCAGCCAATTTTTGTATTTTTAGTAGAGACAGGGTTTCACCAGGCTGGTCTTAAATTCCTGACCTTAGGCGATCCGCCTGCCTTGGCCTTCGCAAAGTGCTTGGATTATAGGCGTGAGCCACTGGGCCCGGCTGAGCCAACTGTTAATGGCAGGTGTAAGGGGACCACTACCATTATTTCAAGTGTTGCAATGCTTTCATAATGCCCAGAGAAATTGTATAGCATATGGAAAGGCTTCCCTGAGGGGACACTTGAAGCAAAACTCGATGTGAGGGTGAGGGATACAGAGATCCTAGGGAAGGATGTTCCAGGCAAAGGCCCTGGGGCATGAGCCTGACAGGGATTCCTGGAGTAGCCAGGAGGCCAGAGTAGCTGTGAGGCAGATCCCACGGCCTTCTGGGCCACCATCAGCACTTGGCTCTTACTCTGAGACGGGTATGTGAGGACAGGACAGCTGTGGTCACTGTCCTGAGAATGGACTGAAGGAGGCAAGGCCAGGGCAGGAAAACCAGCAAGGAGATAATGGCAGCAGTTCCACAAGATGTGGTGGGGACTCTGGCCCTGGTGGCAGTGCTGAGCCATGGTCAGATTCTGGAGAATCTTGAAGGTGGAACTGACAGGATTTGAGGATGGATTGGGTGTGGAGCAGGAGTGGTGGAAGGGGGTGGTAAAGGAAAGGAAGGAGTCAAGAATGACTCTGAGGGGGTCGGGCACGGTGGCTCACACCTGTAATCCCAGCACTTTGGGAGCCCAAGGCGGATGGATCGCCTGAGGCCAGGAGTTTGAGCCCAGCCTGGCCAACATGGTGAAACCCCATCTCTACTAAAAATACAAAAGTCGGGCATGGTGGTAGGTGCCATCCCAGCTACTTGGGTGGCTGAGGCAGGAGAATCACTTGAAGGAGGGAGGTGGAGGTTGTGGTAAGCCGAGATTGCTCCATTGCACTCCCTGCCCAGGCGACAAGAGCGAAACTCCATCTCATAAATAAATAAATTAAATACATAAAGGTTTTTGGCCTGAAAAAGGGAGACAAAAGATTACAATTGGAGCACATTTTAGGGGAAGATCATGGGTTTGTTGTGCAGAGGTCAAGTTTGAGATAGATGTCTGTTAGACATTCGAGTAGACACGGGAAGTAGAGGCCAGGCCACTGGATTCAGGGGCGATGGGGCAGGGGAGGGACTGGAGGGCGAGTCAGGCCTGCTGACTGTCAGGCAGGGGCAGAGCTCAGAGCTTGGGACTTGGGGCCCTCCTCCTCCACCCTGGCCTCGGCTCAGGACTGAGTCTGACAAAAGACAGGTGTGATCACTTCCCAAGGCCGTGGCTGACCCAGTTCTTTGGCTGCTCTCAATGGCCCTGGTCACATTTAATCTTCTGTGGCACTGTGTGTGTGAGGTTTGTCCAGTTTGACACACAGCTCTGGATCAAGAGTCGGCAAACTAGGGCCCTCAGCCAAGTCTGTCTGTTTTAGCACATCAAGTTTTATCCAGATCCAAACCCATTCAGGCTGTCTAAGGCCACTACAGCAGAACCAAGTGGCTGCCAGAGACCAGAAACCATGTGGCCTGTAAAGCCTAAAATATTTACTCTTTGGCCCTTTAAGGGAAACGTTTGCCGACTACTCTCCATCTTTCATTAAACAGTGTGTGGTTCTGTTATGGGAACACACGGCAAGCTATTCAATAAGACATTAGGTGGTTCCCAACTTTTTGCTATTATGAAAATGTTATAATAAATGTTCTTACCCTTGTTTCCGTGGGCTCCTGGGTGCACACACTGGAATTCCTGGGCTGTAGGAAAGACATGGGCATCTTCAGTTTGGGTCAATTTTGCCAAACTGCTCTGCAGTGTAGCTGAGGTCGCTTACACTCCCAGCAGCAGCGGAAAGAGCCTGTCTTTCCACGTTCCTAATAAGTGTCCTCAGCCTTCAGCATTACCAGTCTTTCACTGTGTGGAGACTGTCTCTGATTTCCTGGCTGTGAGTGACAGGTTTACTCCTTTTTTTGTTTTGGTGCTCTGGACCCCCCCCCAATTCAGAACACAATACTGAATTGTGTTCACTGGCCATTTGTTCCTTTTAAGAGAATATTTCATGTTTCACCACATAGTATGGTGTTTTACCTTTGCGTACATGTTTACTGAAGGTTGGGATTTTGTTTTTTGTTTTGTTTTTTTTTGAGACAGACTCTCGCTCTGTCACCGAGGCTGGAGTGCAGTGGCGTGATCTCAGCTCACTGCAGCCTCCACCTCCAGGGTTCAAGCAATTCTCCTGCTTCAGTCTCCCGAGTAGCTGGGACTACAGGCATGCACTACCATGCCCAGCTAATATTTGTATTTTTAGTAGAGATGGGGTTTCACCATGTTGGCCAGGATGATCTTGATCTCTTGACCTTGTGATCCGCCTGCCTTGGCCTTCCAAAGTGCTGGGATTACAGGCATGAGCCACCGTGCCCGGCCTGTTTTTGTTTTTTGAGATGGGGTCTCGCTCTGTCGCCAGGCTGGAGTATAGTGACACAATCTTGGCTCACTACAACCTTCACCTCCCTGGTTCAAGCGATTCTCATGCCTCAGCTTCCCAAGTAGCTGGGATTACAGGTTCGTGCCACCACACCCAGCTAATTTTTTTGTAGAGATGGGGTTTCACCATAGTGCCCAGGCTGGTCTACAACTCCTGGGCTCAAGTGATCTGCCTGCCTTGGCCTCCCAAAGTGCTGTGATTACAGGTGTGGGCCACCATACCTGGGCTATTTTTTGTTGTTGTTTTGTTTTTGTTTTCAGTATTTTTTTTTTTTTTTTTTTAAAGACAGAGTTTTGCTCTTTTTGCCCAGGCTGGTAGGCAATGGCACAGTCTCGGCTCACTGCAACCTCCACCTCCCGGGTTCAAGTGATTCTCCTGCCTCAGCCTCCCAAGTAGCTGGGATTACAGGCGTCTGCCACTATGCCCAGCTAATACTGTATTTTTAGTAGAGATGGGGTTTCACCAGGTTAGCCAGGCTGGTCTCGAACTCCTGACCTCAGGTGATCCATCCACCTCGACCTCCCAAAGTGCTGGGATTACAGGTGTGAGCCACCATGCCTGGCCTGTTTTCAGTATTTTTTGTTGTTTTTCTGAGACAGGGCCTCTGTCACTCAAACGATCCTCCCACTTCAGCTTCCAGAATAGTTGGGACTATAGCTGTGTGCCACCAAAGCCAGCTAATTTTTTCTTTTCTTTTCTTTTTTTTGAGACAGTCTCACTCTTGTCACACAGGCTGGAGTGCAGTGGCACAATCTCGGCTCACTGAAACCTCTGCCTCCTGGATTCAAGCAATTCTTGTGCTTCAGCCTCCCAAGTAGCTGAGATTACAGGATGTGCCACCACACCTAGCTAACTTCTGTATTTTTAATAGAGACGGGGTTTTGCCATGTTGGTCAGGCTGGTCTTGAACTCCTGGCCTCAAGTGATCTGCCCACCTCAGCCTCCCAAAGGGTTGGGATTACAGGCGTGAGTCACTGTGCCTGGCCTAATTTTCTCATTTTTGTAGAAACGGGGTCTCACTATGTGGCTCAGGCTGGTCTCAAACTTCTGGGCTCAAGTGATTCTCCAACCTGGGCCTCCCAAAGTGCTAGGATTACACTATTTCTCCTTTTTAAATTTCTTTGACACTCTGCTCATTGATTCTCTGTATTTATTATCTAAGTAATACCTCTATGTAATAAGGCTATAAATCTGAATTTTTTTTTTTTTTATTTAAGAAATGGGTCTTATTTTGTCACCAAGGCTGGAATGCAGAGGTGCAATCACAGCTCACTGCCGCCTTGAACTCCTGAGCTCAAGCAATTTTCCAGTCTGGGCCTCCCAAAGTGCTGGGATTACAGGTTTGAGCCACCACATCCAGCCTGCTATGGGCCCCCCCTCCCAAGTTTTCTTAATATACGTATCCTCATTTTTTTTATCTAAATAATTTTTACTTATATATGAGTTCATATTTAGAACAGGTTTCAATTTCCACACAGTTGGAGCTTACATGGTTTTCGCCTGTGGCCAAAGAATATGGTTGAAACTGATTTGATATCTGTTGAGATTTGTCCTGCACCCTAGTAGTTGGGTCATTTTTGTAAATGTTCCTTCTGTGATTGAAAGTAATGTGTTGGTCCCACACAGGTCTGAAATTTAAATTTTAAACGTTAAAAAATTAACATGTCAGGTTCAGGATTCTATTGGGGTTCACCGATCGGGATTAGCAACTGTATTAACATCTTCTATGTCCTTAGTTTTTTTGGTTGTTTGGTTTATTAGTTACTCAGGTCTTATGTCTCCCACTGTGATGGAGGATTTGGAAATTTCTCCTTGTATTCATATATATATATATAGAGAGAGAGAGAGAGAGAGCGACATAGACAGAGTCTATATATATAGACAGAGTCTCGCTTTGTCGCCCAGGCTGGAGGGCAGTGGCGCAATTTCGGCTCACTGCAACCTCTGCCTAGCAGGTTGAAGCAATTCTTGTGCCTCAGCCACCTGAGTAGTTGGGATGACAGGCGTGCACCACCACGCCCAGCTAATTTTTGTATTTTTAGTAGAGACAGAGTTTGCCACATTGGCCAGGCTGGTCTTGAATTCCTGGCCTCAAGTGATCCGCCCACCTCGGCCTCCCAAAGTGCTGGGATTACTGGCATGAGCCACTGCACCTGGCCTATTTTCAGCCTTAAAAACCCTGGAACATAGAAGTTCAGAACTTTCCTGTCTTCACAGAGCTCCTTGCATCATTTCATGGTGATCCTTTGTCCCCAGTGTCTTCTGCCTGAAGGCCTATTTTGTCTGAGTGAATTTCTATAGGTACATCTTTTGGTTAGTTTTTCTCTAGTACACCTTTTTCCATCATTTTACTTTTGGTGCCCTTAGATTTTAAATGTCCTCTTGTAAATAGCATAGAGCTGCATTTTATTTTTTCTTGGCCAATCTGGTCATCTGGGTTTCAAGAGGTGAATGTAAACCACATTTTCTACCTCTGGTTTTGTACTATATATTTACCATCCCTTTTACTTTGCTTCCTTTTTCTCCTTTTCTGGCTTCCACTATAGTTTATATTCTTTTGATGATCCCTCTTAAATATCTGAAATACACACCTGACTTTACAAAGCCGGACAATACTCAGTTTCTTTATCCCCCTCTCAAATCGAACTTCCTAAAACACCTTAACTCTGATTGCCCTCTCAGTCTCCCATGTTATTCTGTCTCATGCATCTTGTTTCTGTGGCCCACAGATTATCCATCATTTCATGTTGCATATTAAATACTCGTTTAGATTTACTGACATGTTTACTAATTTGCTCACCATTTTCTTCCTTTTGGGTTCCATGTCCTTGATACTGAAGTATATTCTTTTTTTTTTTTTTTTTTTTT
>NW_012112475.1:54168-54843 GCF_000951035.1 Colobus angolensis palliatus | reverse complement strand
TGTTGATCTTCGGTCTGTGCATTCTGCTCTGGATTTTAAGCATCATTTCTGGCAGCTCTTATTCAGGAACTGCCTCTGCAGGTCTTTCAGTGCTCACCTCTGGAGCTCTGCTCCGGCCTGCAAGTTCTCCTGGCGTTGCCATCCGTGGCCTTTTCCTTTTTCCTTTTAATTCTCCATCACCTGTCCTCTGGTAAGCTGCTTCCTATCCGCCTCCAGGTCCACGATTTCTCTTCTGTTGTCCTGCTCTGCCTTCTCGCCTCATCCTCTGAGACCTGAATTTCGATAGCTCTACTCTTCAATTATATTATTCTTTTTCAAACCTGGGCGTTCATTTCTAGCGTCTTGCTCTATCCTGTATCTGACTGTGCCTCCCGCACCTTCTCCCTTCTCTTGCCTTAAGCCCCTTGAAGGCGCCGGGCCTTTGGCTCCCGCTGTTTCCCACGGTGCCCAGAACCGCCGGTCAGTCCTGACACAGACTCGGTGAGGGCGGGAAGTGGTGCCGCGGGGCTGCAGCCTGGCCTGCCCGCTCCATCGGCCCAGGGCGGCCCCACCGCCCTCCGGGCCTCACCAGAGTCGGGGCCACGGGAGAGGCTCCCGCGCTGCCCATGACGTCACGGAACTGTGACGCGCCCAGGAGCCCCGCCCCTCGCGTCCTGGCCCGGGGACCCAGGCTCT
>NW_012112475.1:24532-53448 GCF_000951035.1 Colobus angolensis palliatus | reverse complement strand
CTGGCCGCTGTCCGCAGCCGACCGCTGTAAGGAGGTACAGCAGATCCGCGACCAGCACCCCAGCAAAATCCCGGTGAGTCCCGCGTCCCCAGCCCTGCCCCAGCCCCGCCTCGCGCGTCCCCGACACAACCCCCTGCCCGCCCGCCCTGCTCCCAGGTGATCATCGAGCGCTACAAGGGTGAGAAGCAGCTGCCCGTCCTGGACAAGACCAAGTTTCTGGTCCCGGACCATGTCAACATGAGCGAGTTGGTCAAGATCATCCGGTGCGTGGGCAGCCGCTGCCAGGTGGTGGCTTGGGTCGGGAAGGGAGTCGGGTTCCCGCCGAGAAGGGGTCAGGGGTGATGGGACCGGTGGTGGGCCCCTGTTCTGGGGCGGCTGGCAAGGTCAAGGTCGGGGCTGCAGTTGGTGCCGGGTCAGAGGTGACAGGTGGGGTGAGGATGGGTGTGAAAGGCTGGGAATCATTCTGGGGGTCAGGACTACGTCCGCCCCGCAGCCAAGCCCCTTACAGCCGCATACTCTCAGGCGCCGCCTGCAGCTGAACCCCACGCAGGCCTTCTTCCTGCTGGTGAACCAGCACAGCATGGTGAGCGTGTCCACGCCCATCGCGGACATCTACGAGCAGGAGAAAGACGAGGACGGCTTCCTCTACATGGTCTACGCCTCCCAGGAAACCTTCGGCTTCTGAGCCAGCAGTAGGGGGGTCGGCCTGGGAGTGGGGGGGGGGCCCAGTCAGGCCCTGCCCAGGGAGCTCCTGGTTCCTGAACTGAGCTGCCTCTGCCGTGGTGGGCTGGGCAGGCATGTGCCCCCCTAGTCAGAGGGCAACCCACCTACTCTGCCCCTGGGTGGATCCTGGGCTGGTCCTGTTAGGGTTGTCCCTCTGGGTGCTGGCTGGGATGGGGGAGGGTGGGGAGCAGCCCCCAGCACCCCCCTGTGTGGTTCATCTTTTTTTTAGGCCCCTGCCTGTCTGCCCATCTGCCCCTCACCCACCCGAGGCTCTGCCCACGCCTGGACCTGCCCACCCCTGAAAGACTGGCCCCTGGCTCCCCGCCCCTCGGTCTCCACATGGTGTATGGATCTGTGGTCATTGTCCCTCTGCAGAATAAAGATTGCTCAGGCCTGCCTGGCCCTGTGCCTCCAGCTGCTTGCTTGGGAGTGGGAAGGGTGCTGGTAGGGCTGTCCGCACCATCCCCGGGCTCTGGCGCACAGACTTGTGTTCTGTGGCCTCAGTGCTGGCTCTGGAAACCCACACCTGTGTGTAGTGTTCCAGAACATTAGGGGCCACCCCTCTAGGAGTGCAATGCAGATGTGGTCTCAGGGTAGACTTCATAACAAAAAACATTTATTAAGTAGCTACAACCTAACAAGCCCTGCTCACCTGCCTCTTCTCCTTCCTGCCTGGGAGGGGGCTCCTTGGTATGCAGAGCCACGAAGTGGGGGGTCCAAGTTGGGGAGCTCCCTGTTCTTCCCCACAGGCCTTACTATCAGCCATGGGTCTCTTTTGGTACCAGAGACTTGTGACCTTGGACTCGAACCTCTTCTGCCCGAGCACTCGCCTGCTGGCAACTCTGACTGGAGGGCTTGGCCCAGCTTCTGGCCCCTCAGCCCCCTGAGGTCCACAAAGCCCTGTGCCAGCCAGGCCTACTTGAGCACAAGCATGGCCTCTGTGCCGTCCTTGGCGGTCAAGTAGAGGCCGTGTGTGAGGTAGTACTCCCGCCGCAGGAAGGCATAGAAGTAATCAGAGATGAGCAGGATCTGGGGGGAGAGAGAGGGTGTGAGGTGCTGCAGGGTACCTCCCCCTGAGCCCAGGATCCCTGAACTGCTGGCATACGCTGGAAGACAGGAGAGCCCCCGCCTGGCTCTGGATCATAATCACTGGAGAGGTCCTGCCCAGGACCCCCACCTCAGGGCCCAAACTTGATCCCGCAAGGTCTGCTGGCCTCTCAGAAGCTGTCCAGACTCCCCTGGCCACCACCCATGGTCTACACCTCCATCCCAGGCTCTGGTCTCAAATGCCAGCCTGGTGTCTGTGCAACCAGAGGCCTCTGCCCCCTCTTCCCACAGCCACTTCCACCCCAGCCAGGTCCACATCAAACTCCTCACCTTCCCTCTGTCAAATACACTTCTCCCACTGGGCACCCATGCCCCCATCTTCCAGCCAAGTGCCCAGGCCACAAAATTGCCCTGACACTTCTCTCATACATCAAGCCACCATGACCTGTCAATTCTACCCCTTAAACTCAAATCCACCCTTTCGATCCATCCCCAGTCACTACTCCGGACAGAGCCATTGTCACCTCCTAAACTACAGCAGAGCTTGGTCCCTGGGCTCCCTGCCCTCACACCCACGCCCACCCCATTCTCCCTGGCAGCCAGAGGGAGCTTTTCAAAACCTACATCTGATGGTGTTACTTCCAGTCTTCAAATCCTCCAAAGGCTTCCCACGCCTTAGGGTGAAGCTCGAACTCCCTGGTGCTCTGAGACCTTTCTAGGGTCCCTGCCCACCCTCTCCCGGCTCCACCCCACCCCACTGCAGGATCTTTACTGTTTCTTCTTCATGGAATGTTCTCTCCCCGTTCATCTAGTCAACAGCTGCTTATGCTTCAGGTCTCAGGAAGGATCACTTGCCCCCCAGATTAGGTCTTGGCCCCACTAATCTCTACTCAATAACAGACTCATCCAAAGCATAATTTTTCCTTCAGCTGACAGCCTGACTGTGCCTCCTCCCCTGGCCCAGGGCCTCCATCAGGGCAGGGTCTTCGAATGGTTCTGTCACTATGGTATCTCTGTGCCTAGCTCAGTCTGTCTGTCTCATTCTGGGCCACACACAGAATCAAAGGGGGCCTAGAAGCTCAGCCCACTGTCTCTTCAAGGAGGCCCAGAAAGGAATAGGGATTTGCCAAGGGCCCTGTACACCAGACCCAGAGTCTGCGGTCTCGGTCAGCCAAGCTTCCCAAGACCACTGGTCCCTGGAGCAGGTTGGGCAGGGCCCAGCCTCAGAGAAGGATGAGCGGACAGGCTCACACTGCAGACACCGCAGCTCTCAGGCACCTGGAGGCCTCAGAGGATTGGCACCAACCACCTGGCACAGATGGGGAGACTAAGGCACAGAGCACTTGGCTATGGTCTTGGGGCAAGACAGGTTGAGCTAAGCCTGGGATCTAGACCTCCAGACCCTGTCCTGGGCAGCTTCTCACTCACCTGAAGGTAACACAACAGCAGCTAAAGAGAGATCAGAGGCGCCTGGAGTTCAGGAAGGTGTCCTGTCACCAGCAGCTCTGATGGCCTCAGGACAAGTACCTGCCATTCTATCACCACAGAAGCCCATCTGGAAGGTTTAACAATCCTCATCTTCAACATGGGCAAACTGAGACTCAAAGGGTTCAATGGTTGGCCTAAGGCTACACCTGGAGCACTGGACTAATGGCCATGGGCCCAGAAAGGTGGTCCGCCTGGGGCCCAGATCCCTGAGGAGCACCAGATTGGTCACAGTGTCAGAAAAGCAGACAGAGCTCAGGCAGCCCCTAAGGCCTGGCCCCCAGCTGCCCAGCTGGCAGCTCCAGGCTGGCCCATTGGGGGGCAGTCATCACAGCAAAGGCTGACCTCATACCCCGCAGCCCTTTCTCACCCAGGCCCGAGATGCCATCTGGGCAGGAGGAGCCCAAAGCAGGGACTGAGCTCAGAGGCTGATCCCTGAACCAGGTCAGATGAGGGGCAGGTGCAATCACAATCCACAACAATCAAAACGAAGCAACTCCATGTCACACAATAATCATCTGGACAAGCCGGAGGAAGAAAAAGATGAGGTTACTAGGTTGGACCAGATGAAATTGCCATTTTTGCAGATAAAAAAAAATGGTTGAATACAGGCAATTTCATACGATCCAACCTAATATAAAATGGAAAAAAGAACACACAGAAGAGTAAGCACATTATTTAGAAGCACCAGCAGAAATGACAGTAAGAATTGAGGTAGCTATTCTTTTCCCCTATAAACCTGAACTTTGCAAACTACATACATATATTCCACTGACAAAAATAAAACTTTGGCCAGGCGCAGTGGCTCACGCCTGTAATCCCACCAGTTTCGGAGGCCAAGGCGGGGGGATCACCTGAGGTCAGGAGTTCGAGACCAGCCTGACCAACATGGAGAAACCCCATCTCTACTAAGAATACAAAATTAGCTGGGCGAGGTGGCGCATGCCTGTAATCCCAGCTACTCAGGAGGCTGAGGCAGGAGAATCATTTGAACCCAGGAGGCGGAGATGTGCCACTGCACTCCAGCTTGGGCAACAAGAGCGAAACTCCGTCTCAAAAATAAAAAATAAAACTTCAATTAAAACAAATCAGCCAATACATCAATGAATCAATACATCAATGGGGGGAGGAGATAAATCTTCCTTCCAGAAGAATTCCAAACAATGTAGGTAGTTATACCCCCTCCCACAGAAGGAGTTTAATTTTTGTTCACTCTGCATCCCCTAAGCCTCGGGTGGTCTAAACTTGGTTACTCACTTCCTCCTGAGGATCAGGGAAAGGGAAAAGAGTAACTTCACAGTAGAGAAATCTGGCCAACACTATCTTAACCACGTGGTGGAGGTTAACATCAGCTTGAAATCACATGGCTAGCATGTACCCCCAATAGATGTGATTCCTTCTAAAAACCCACAACCACAGGATAATCCTAAGAAAAGCATCAGACAAACCTAAACTGGGGGACAAACCTAAATTGGGTGACATTCTACAAGATGCCTGGCCAGTGGTCCTCAACTGTCAAGGTCATGACAAGTCAGGAAAGACTAAAAACAAAAGCAGAAGACACTGAGGAGGTGTGACCTTAAATGTAACGTGGACCCTTCAATGGGGTCCTGGCAGAGAAAGAGGATGTGACTGCAAACATAGGAAATCCAAATCCATTCTAGTGTTTCAGACTAATAGTAATATATCAGGGTGTCTTAGTTTTGACAAACATATCATGGTAACATATAAAATGTTAACTACCTAGGCAACTAGGTGGGGGCTTACAGGAACTCTGTTCTCTCTCTCCAACTTTCCTATAAATCTAAAGTGATTCTAAAATAAAAAGTGTATTTAAAAAATAAATGAACTAGCTGGGAATGGTGGCTTGTGCCTGTAATTCTAGCTACTTGGGAAGCCGAGGCAAAGGGATCACTTAAGCCCAGGAGGTCAACCTGGGTGACAGAGCAAAACCCCAGCTCTTCAAACAGGAAAAAAATTAACAGCAATGACCTACTGTTACATGTAACAAACTCAAAATATTTTGCTGAGTGAAAGAGGGCTTTGGCAAATGTACACATAAGATTTGCACTTTTCCCTGTATAATAAATTTTACATAAGAAAAATGTAAATAAATAGTGAAGTCTAGTTGATGATACACATGCTGAAATATTTAGCAGCAAATGTACTGATGTCTGCGTTTCAATTTGAAATACATTAAAAAAGTAAGAGGGACTGAGGGATGATGGGAGAAGCACAGGAAGATGTCAATAGTGGACTCCCGCTGGTGGGTATGTATATGGGTGTCCAACGCTAAAGCTGTCAACTGTGCTGTGTGTGTGGAAATCTGCAGGATAAAGGGGGTGGCGGGAAGAGCCCTGTGAGCGGCTTGGGCACACAGCCCTGGGTGTCATCAGTCCTGAGTGGGCACCCTGCCCCTAGGGAGAGGACACCAGGCTGGCCCAGTCCTGGTCCTTTCAGAGGGAAGCCTGTAGCCGGGACAACCTCTTCTGACCTTGGGGCTTTCCATTTGGGCCGTGAGGGGGACAGGGATTTCCCAGAAGCCCTAGGATGCAGCCAACACAGCAGCTGCAGACCCAGAGCCCCTTTGCCCTGTCTGGACAGGGGCAAGTTGGGCAAGGGGCTGTGGAATTTGCATGGGCAAGTCTGGCTGTGTGATGTTAAGTCTCTTCCTGTCCCCTGGGCTGCATTTTCCTCATCTGGAAAACGACAGTAATAGGCTCTAGCTTGTTACCAACAATGCTGGGCTCCTCTAGTTTTTTTTTTTTTTTTTGAGTGCAATGGTGTGATCTCAGTTCACTGCAACCTCTGCCTCCCGGGTTCAAGCGATTCTCCTGCCTCAGCCTCCCAAGAAGCTAGGACTACAGGTACATGCCACTACTCCCGGTTTTTTTTTTTTTTTCGTTTTTTGTTTGTATTTTTAGTAGAGATGGGTTTCACCGTGTTAGCCAGGATGGTCTCGATCTCCTGACCTTATGATCCGCCCACCTTGGACTCCCAAAGTGCTGGGATTACAGGTGTGAGTCACCGTGCCCAGCCGGGCCCCTCTAGTCTTTGTGCCAGAGTTAGGACCCCAGAACATGTCTGTCTCTCTGTGTCCTCAGGTCTCTGGATCCCACCCAATGTGGCTGAAATACTGCCTAGCCAATCCCCTTCTCAGACTTGCCCTCTTCTCCTTCCACAGCCACCTCCTGCTGGGAGGCCCCCCTCATCTTCTCTGGACACACACATGCACTCACACACACACAGGTGCACACACATACACGCATGCTCACACTGCTCACACATGCTCACACACACACATGCATGCTTGCACTGCTCAGACACGTGCTCACACACACACAGGTGCACACACATGCATGCTTGCACTGCTCAGACACGTGCTCACGCACACACAGGTGCGCACACATGCATGCTTGCACTGCTCAGACACGTGCTCACGCACACACAGGTGCACACACATGCATGCTTGCACTGCTCACAGGCTCGCACTGCACTCACACAGTGACACATACACACATGCTCACATACAAAGGTGCACACACTGCTCATACATGCTCGCACACACACAGGTGCACACACATACATGCATGCTTGCACTGCTCAGACACAGGCTCGCACTGCACTCACAGGTGCACACACACACAGGTGCACATACACGCATGCTTGCAATGCTTAGACACGCATGCTCGCACACACACAGGTGCACACACACGCGAACTCGCACTACTCACACAGGCTCGCACTGCACTCACACAGATGCACACACATACACACATGCTCACCTGCTCAGAAGTTCCCTGGCTCCCCCTGCCCTGCTCAGCAGTGCTGCAGCTCCCACCTATTCCTCAGAGGCTCATCTCCTGCCAGGAGTCTTCTCTAACCCCACATTGTTACATGGACCCTGAAGTTAAGTCACTGCCCACTGGCCTCCCAAGGAAATGGGGCTGCATTTGCTCCAGTTCTATGGCCCCAGACCCTGTACGGGGCCAGCTCTCTCTGAGTTGTCTGCTGGTCTCTACCTTCTCAGCGCTGCCCCCAGGGACGGCTTGGTCCACATTCCTCTCTATGGCAGCCATGAGGGCTCCAGGGCCGCCTCCTCCTGGGACCATGATGGAGAGTTCATGGGGCAGCTAGCTGATAAAGGGGTGACCAGGGACAGACAGGAATCAGAAGTAGAATGAAACCCTCAGAATATGCTCCAGTACAGGGCAGGACAGAGAGACAGGAAATGAACATCTTCTGAGTGTCTGCCCTGGGCCAGGCCCTTTAACAGAAAAACAATATTGTCCCTTTCCAACATCCCAGGGTAGGGCTGACAATGCCCACTTAGAGAAGGGAAACTCAGGGGTTATGGGCCCTGCAAAAGGTCGCATGGTAGGAAGTGAAGAGTTAGGGGCCAGTCCTGCCTATCAGAGGCCCAACCCTGAGTTCTTCCACACCCCCCTAGGGTCTGAACCCACATGAACTGAGTCCTGCTCAGAACTCAGTCCTGCTCCATGCCGGGCCTGTGCTGACACCTCAGGTACATTTACACCCCGCGGAGGCTGCTGTCCCCAGTTCATAGCTCTGTCACTCAGTGGAGAGAGAAAGAGATTGACTTTTTTGTGAAAAGCCAGTAGAGGTTGTTAATCCAGTGTGTCGTGAAACTGCTAGGCTCAGGACAGCAGCCTTGGCCACCACCAGGGCTGCAGATTCCTAGAGAAGCAGGTGCTATCACCCAGGCATGTCCTGGTTCCCCAGGCCTCCTGCTGCTGTTGGGGACACTGACATTTGACAGCCAGCCCGCGCTGGGGAGGATGCATGTGGCCGTCACAGTTGGCAAGGTGCAACAGCCTCTGCCCACCTGCCTGGGATCCAGGAAGCTGGGAGGCAGAGGAGGCTGGCGGCTGACTGTGGAGCTGGACAGCGCTTTGGCATAATCTGGCAACCCACAGGCCAAAGCGGACATTATGTGGGAGGAAATGGTGGAGGAGAAAGCTCCACCCTCTAGCTCTGAAGATGCAAAGTAACAAGTGAAATCTCTGGACCTCAGTCTCAGGGGCTGCAAGGTCACAAGGTGAGACTGAGGACGGGGCTACAAGTAACTGTCCGTTACATGGCACTTTTCAATTCACAAAAACTTCTCCACATTCAGTCCTCACAACCACCTCCCCAGTTTGAGGAAACTGAGGCCACCACCACCTCCCCCAGATTTCAAGGCCTCCTCCCGGGTGCTCCAGATGCCAGGCTCTCACCTCTTACCTCTGCTCTTCCCAGCAGAGTGAGGTTTTCAGAGCATGGATCTGATCACATTTGTCCTCAGCTTAAAGCCAAAGGCGCAGCCTGGACCTCTGCATAAGAGGCCCTTGAAGGCCATGTGGTCTGACCACTGCTGTCTGAATTGGCCTCATTCCCTCTCAAGCGGTACAGCCAGTCCCACTGAGCTCTCAGCAGCACGGTGTTCCTCCCTTGCTCCCTCCTTCCTCCTCCTCCTCTTTCTTTCTCTCTTCCTCCTTCACCCCCACCCAGGTCTTGCTACCTAAAACCATAGAACCCAGTTAGATCCTACCCATCCCTCAGGATCCCACTTAGAGGCCACCTCCCCCAGGAAGCCTCCTTAACAGCCCAGCTGTGGGCTCCCAGCAGGTCAGGCTGCCCTGTCCTGCCCATGTCTTTTCCTTTCTCTCCACAGACTGAGGGCTCCTTGGAAGCACACCTCTGTCTCATTCACCCCTTGCAGAGTGCCTGGTAGGTACCTAATTAATATTTGCAAATAAACAAATCAGCTTTCCAGGAGTTATGGGATGTGCCTGAGGCCAGCAAGCCAGGACAGATAGGGCTGGAGTCGCTGTAGAGTGTGGGCTTCCAGAACCCTGGCCTTCTGTGGCCTTTGTCCTGCTGTATGCAGCCTGGGCTCTTCCTGTCACTCTGGTTATGGGGAGAAGAGGCTGGGAAGGGCCTGTGAGGGACAAGCTCGGGATGCTCAGCACTGGAGGGACAAAGGAATGAACTAAGACCTTGACAGAATGCCACTAGTTGGGAAAAGCAAAGTAAACACGCACATCCAGCTGGATGAGGACACGGGCTCCAGCCTGGCCACAGTCACTGCATGTCAGGAGGAACGAGCCTTCCCACACACAGACCTGGGATCTTGCACAGCCCAGGCCACACACAACCTGGAGGAAGAAACCTGAAGTGGGTCTTGAGCCATCCCCGAATGGGGGCTACACACCACTCAGCCACTAATGACCCACCCAACACGTCTCCAAGCATTTCTTCATAGGTCCCATTTCCCAGAATGACACACCAGGTCAACTGAGAGGCAACTCCAGGAGACAGGATTGTGGTTTCATCCGCGTTGCAGTGAACAATGAGTCCCAGGCAGGGGAGAGCATGCAGGAGGTTGGTGTCAGACCTTGGGCTTCAGGCCTCACTCAAAACAGAAAGCAGAATGGCCAATGCAGGGCCAGCCCAGTATCTGAGCGTCTGCAGTACAGGGAGGGGTCAGGGCTGGCCCCTCATAGCAAACAGGCAGTGGCCTGAGGAGTAGAGTTCCAGATGATCCCGATCCTGCTTGGAAGGGTGGGTGGGTGGTTGGCTGGGTACGGCAGCTGACACCTGTAATCCTAGCACTTTGGGAGGCTGAGGCAGGAGTTTGGCTTGAGCTCAGGAGTTCCAGCTCGTAACAACATAGCAAGATCCTGTCTCTACCAAAAATTTAAAAAGTAGCCAGCTGTGCGGGTGTGCCTATAGTTCCAGCTACTTGGGAGGCTGAGGTGGGAGGATCTCTTGAGCCTAGGAGGTTGAGGCTGCAGTGAGCTGTGACTGTGCCACTGCACTCCAGCCTGGGCAACACAGCAAGACCCTGTCTCAAAAAGAAAAGAAAAATGAAGTAAAATTAAAAGAAATTTTTTTTGAGACAGCATTTTCACTCCTGTCACCCAGGATGGAGTACAGTGGTGTGATCTCGGCTCACTGCAACTTTCGCCTACCGGGCTCAAGCCGTTCTCCTACCTCAGCCTCCTGAGTGGCTGGGATTACAGGTAGCATGCCACTGCACCTGGCTAACTTTTGTATTTTTTGTAGAGATAGGGTTTTGCCACGTTGCCCAGGCTGGTCTCAAACTCCTGAGCTCAAGCGATCTGCCCGCCTCAGCCTCCCAAATTGCTGGGATTATAGGCGTGAGCTACTACAACCGGCCTACTAAAAAAAAGGAAGGGCAGGCAGACGAGAAGTCTGTTTTGGATGTAGACACAGGGCAGGAGTGGGGCTCTCAGGCCAGCTACCGGGATACAAGGGGAAGGGGGCTCTGGCTCTGACTCCCTAGGGATCCAGTAGACCAGCCATAGGCCCAAATCTGACCAAAACAGGGATTGGCACGGGGAGGTTAGGGTGTACAGAATTGTGTTAGAGCATTGGTCGTAAGATGTGGTTTCTGATGCCAGCTCATTCAATTTGTCATCAATAATTAGTCATTGAATATTCTTCTTGGTGCTGGGGATACAGCCATGAAGAAGACAGACCCAGGGCTCACCCTAATGGAACCCACAGTCTACTAAGAGGATCTGACAAACAAGACTGTGGATAAACACACCCCTTCACAGCTTTGTGAGTTTGGTAAGCCTCTAACCCTTCCAAGCCTCAGTTTCCTCATTTGTATCATGAGATAATAATACTACTTCCTTCAAAGGGCTGTTATGAAGAGTAAATTTCTTATAAGAAAAAAAGGAAAACAACGTAAAGGGCTGTGAGTAGAGTAGTTACGTAAAGTGTGGTGAGTTCCCATATGCGAGACTCAAATAGGAGGTTCCTCTCTCACATATGAGCAAACATCACCAGGACATTTTACTAAAAGGGAAAAAAGTCCCACTTTCATCATCATGTCAATAATAAAACACACATACTCACACACAAATAAGCCTCTTTCTCCATGAGCCTGTGAGTTTATGTAAACGCACAGAGAATGCTTCCGAAGGCCATCTGAGCATATGATCAGAAGATTATAGGGATCACGTGGGGCCAGCCCCTAGTAAGCTCTCTTGAAACATGAGCCACTGTTTTTTATTTTTATTTTTATTATTTTTTTTTGAGACAGTCTCGCTCTGTCGCCCAGGCTGGAGTGCAGTGGCATGATCTCGGCTCACTGTAACCTCTACCTCTGAGGTTCAAGTGATTCTCCTACCTCAGCCTCCCGAATAGCTGAGACTACAGGTGTGTGCCACCACATCCAGCTAATTTTTGTATTTTTAATAGAGACGGGGGGGTTTCACCATGTTAGCTAGGATGGTCTCGATCTCCTGACCTCATGATCCCAAAGTGCTGGGATTACAGGTGTGAGCTACTGTGCCTGGCCGCATGAGCCACTATTAATTATAATTTTAGGAAAAGATTTTCTTACGTTCTCTGTTTTTAAACAGAATGAAGGTAAGTGTGACACTCTGCCCTCCTCTTTTAAAAAAGCTAAATTTAAACAAGTTCCTTTTCATTTATATGTAATCCTTGATTAATATTTTCCATCTGCTGGTCACTGACTCACAAAAGAAAAGGGTTAAAAAAAACTGCTTCCCTTGGTTCATGGACTGTTTCTCCAGGAATCTGTTCTGGGTATTTGAAGAGCATGTTGCTCTTGCTATTTCCCATGTCAACACACATGAGTAATGGCAACAGGACTCTCAACACCCTGGAAGCTGTGGGTCATCATCCCGGTTTTTGAGATAAGGAAACTGCAACCTAGAGAAGTTAAATCACTTGAGGAAGTGGGGAGGCCCTCAAGCAATCCACTGGTCTCAATCCCTCCTTCCTTCTCTCACACTCAGGCACACCCCCCACCATGGATGGTTTACTGTTGTCATTTCCTGTTACTGACTCTGAGGAACAACCATAATTAGCAAATGCACCATGCCACAGGCAGAAAAATAATAGCTCCCAGGGTAAAGGATGGGGCCTTAGTCACTAGTTTACCTGCCAGTATAACTAATAATCCACACATAATTTGCTCTGTAATAGGGTATGGTACTGAACAACTCAAACAGAGCAGGATTTAAAAAGCAATCCATAAGCCAAGATGTTCTCTATATTCAGCTCTTGATTTCAGCAATGATATCAAGGTTCTAGATACTTCCTTGAAATCTGTACTCATCTGGTTCCTAGGAGAGCTCTCTCTGCTCTGTCTTGCCCAAGGAGGAGAAAATGAGGCAGGTGAATACCAGTACCTTCCTAGCTCACAGCAGGATATGGAACTGAGAACATGTCCCTAAATGCCATATGTCTCGATGGAAGACACAGAAGCAGAGGATGAGCTTGGGCTGTGCATGACATGCAGGGCTGAGAAAGTGGGACAAGGGGACCTCATGAAGGGTCTCTATGAGGATGTGACACTGAACTCTTAGTAAAATTCAAAATGTCTCATTTTGCACTCTGAGACTCCCAACAGGTCCAAAGGCAAGGATGGCATAATTTTCGTGAAGAGAGGTTCTCTTGCCTCAGTCAGTGCTCTGGGACAAGGATATGCCTTGAGTGACTGCCTCAGTGAGCAAGTGGCCCCATCTGACGCACTCTGTTAGTGATCTGGCAGCAGCAGCAACAAAGTCCAAAGCCAGCAGCCCCAGGAAGTACTTGGACCCCCTGCTGGGAGGCCTATAGGTTGATACGGCCTGCCTGAAGGGCAACTTGGAAATACCTGCCAAAGGCGCACAATGCATATGCCCCTTGACCCAGCAAATCCCACCACTTGGAATCTACTCTACAAAATACCAGCATGTGTGTACAACAATATGTGGAGGGATATGCAAGGCTCTTCCATTTTATTTATTTATTAGTTACTATTTATTATTTATTTATTATTACTATCTATTATTTATTACTATTGACCAGGCTGGCCTCAAACTCCTGACCTCAAGTGATCCTCCCATCTCAGCCTCCCAAAGTGCTGGGATTACAGGCATGAGCCACCACACCTGGCTGCAAGGCTCTTACATTTAAAGTGAAAAACAGGCCAGGTACAGTGGCTCACACCTGTAATCCCAGCACTTTGGGAGGTCGAGGCGGGCACATCACTTAAGGTCAGGAGTTCAAGACCAGCCTAGCCAATGTGGTAAAACCCCGTCTCTACTCTCTACCAAAAATACAAAAATTAGGCGGGCGTGGTAGTGCACGCCTATAATCCTGGCTACTCGGGAGGCTGAGGTGAGAGAACTGCTTGAACCTGGGAGGTGGAGGTTGCAGTGAGCTGAGATCACGCCATTGCACTCCAGCCTGGGCGACAGAGTGAGACTCCATCTCAAAAAATAAATATATAAATAAAATAAAGTGCCAAAATAACCAAGGGCAACCTCAATGCCCGTCAGCAGGGCTATACCTAGTCCAAACCATTGGATATTACAGAGCCATTAAAAAATTATCTCAAGACAAAATCATTAAGTGAAAAACAGCAAGCCAAAGAATGCTACTTAAAGGAGAATGCCATTTACCTACATAAACAAACACAAAAAAACTCTCTTTATGTATCTGTGTATACAGCTGTCTATAAATGCACAGAGGAAAGTCTGCAAAGATATACCAAACCGATCCAATGGCTTCGTCTGCAGAGGGGTAGAAAATGATGGGAGCTCAAGCAGATCTTTTCTTTTCTTTTCATTCCATAGTCTTTTTTTTTTTTTTTTTGGTAGAGATGGGGTCTTGCTATGTTGCCCAGGCTGTTCTTGAACTCCTGGCCTCAAGTAATCCTTCTGCCTCAGTCTCTCAAAGAGCTGGGATTACATGCATGAGCCACCACACTCAGCTCATTCCATATTCTTCTATTTTGTTTGATTTCTTTCCCCCAGCAATAATGAATTCATGCATTACTTGGTGATTTTAAATACATTTTAAAAAGAGATTAAGAAAAAAAAAGGTAAGAGATCATGCCAAGAGTCCAGCTGGTTTCTTTCAGCTATGAACACACTTGATCCACCTGCCTTTGGTTTCCATCCCTAACCCCAATCCCTCTTTCCAATAATTCAGTTTCTCCTGCCTTCAATGGCACCTGATCACTTGCAGACACCCCGCTGTGCTGCTTTAGAGTCCCTTCTCTCAGAAAGGCGGCCACAGAGATGAAAGCTGTTATCTGGCAAGCTCCATGGATGCTTCATAATCACTGCAACTGTGTTTCCAGACCCAAACTTAAGACTTAAGCCTCATGACAAGACAACAGGCTGTGGACTATTTCTGTGGTGCTTGCCAACCTCCCTAGAGGCCCAGGGCAGGCCCAATGCCCTCCCATGCCAGTCACCACTGAGAGGTAAGGAAAAGGAAGGAGATTCCAGAAAGGTAGGAGAGCCAAGGCAACCTTCTGGATTCCTTCAGGATATGCAGTTGAGCCCTGCAGAATTCTGCCTGCGTGGGTCAAAAGTAAGAGGGGCTGTGCATCTACCATCCCTAACTACAGTGTGAGAGACAGAACAGGCCGTCCGGCTGGGCCCCACCCAGGCTACAGGGCCCTCCATCTCTCTTTCTTCTGTTCACAAATCAAGACAACTAGCTGGGCTGGACATTAATCCTCCAGAAATGTCCATGCAGGAAACACCATTCCCATCACTCACTGAGAAAGCCCTAACTCTTTTCTTTTCCCGCAGCTAACCCTGGAGGCAAGAATTTCCCTGGGGATTATTCACTGGCATCATTAGTCTTTCCAGCCAGCCTGCTTCCCATCCAGGCTATTACACATAGGAAATGCCTGGCTGTGCCAATGGCAACTGAAATGGTAAATAGTACAAGTGATTCTCATAAGACTTCCACTATGAGGCCAGAGCCTGACCTAAGAGAAGGCAGCACGTGGAGAAGGGAACTTCCAAGAAGGGTGGGTGAGTCCACCTGGAGTTTGCTAGACCCGCTGCCACAGAACCTCTGGAGAGCTTATTAAAAATATAAATTCCTGACTCTGTATTCCACATTGAATCAACATTTCTGGGAGTGGGATCAGAGAACCTGGCATTTTAAAACAATCAGAGCCATGTAAGCGGGACGGTTGCAACACAATTGCAGGGTTTAAAGCCTGTTAACAGGGAATCTGCTTTTTTTTTTTTTTTTTTTTTTTGAGACGGAGTCTCACTCTGTCGCCCGGGCTGGAGTGCAGTGGCAGGATCTCAGCTCACTGCAAGCTCCGCCTCCCGGGTTCACGCCATTCTCCTGCCTCAGCCTCCTGAGTAGCTGGGACTACAGGCGCCCGCCACCTCGCCCGGCTAGTTTTTTGTATTTTTTAGTAGAGACGGGGTTTCACAGTGTTAGCCAGGATGGTCTCGATCTCCTGACCTTGTGATCCGCCCGTCTCAGCCTCCCAAAGTGCTGGGATTACAGGCTTGAGCCACCGCGCCCGGCCGGAATCTGCATTTTTAACAAGCTCCCTCTGAGGATTCTGATTGAGAATCCTGCTCTGTGGAACAGAGGGACAGGCTTGCCAGCTCAGGGAAGTACCTTGCTGGTACTCCTCAGCATGTGACCGCAGCCTCCTCTCCACCGCTCCCAGCCGCACAACTGATGCTCAACTCCTCACCGGCCCCCTTCTCATCTGCCTGCCTTAGTTCCTGCTGTCCCGAGAGTCCATAGAGCCTCTCCTCCCCTTGCCTTGCCCTCTCCCCCTCACTCTGTGTACTCCCTATGGGTGCTGGAACCACAGGCACCATTACAGAAAGGGGTGCCTCAGAAATCAAGCCTTATGTGAATTTTGTCCTTGGCTCCTCCAATGACCTTTGACAAGAGATGACCTCTGCCAAGCCTCTGTCCCTCATTTGTAAAGTAGGGATAACACGCCGGTCTCCCAGGCTTGCTGAGAATTCAGCGTGGCTATGGCTCAGTGTGGTGCCCAGTACCTATCTGCCAGGTTCAGTCTTACACTGCTCTTACTTCCTCTCTAACTGGGAGCTACTTGAGGGGAGTAACTGTCCCTCCTTCACATCTACACCCCCGGTATGCAGAATCCAAGGCCATGGTTGAATGCTTGAGGCTGCAAAATGAATTTCTGTCCCCAAGCTGACCCCCATGCTGTCCCTCTTACCTGCCCAACGTTGAAGGTCAGTGTGATGGCATAAAAGAAATTAGAGTTGGCACTTCCTGCATAAATCCAGAGGTGCCACAGGACAGGGAAGAGCAGGGAACAGACGATGATGATACAGGTGAGGACAAAGATGTTTCTCAGAACTGCAAAGACAGAGGGTCACAGTTAGCCTGACGCGCTCTCTCTGGCACCCTTTCCCTGCTGCGATGGCCACCGGAATGGAAAGGCCCAAGGTGAGCCCCACGTAGCTCAAAGGCAGAGCACTGCCAGAGGTACTAGAGTGCCAGGAAGCAAACCCCGGACACTTGGCTGGCTGAAGACCAGCTATAGTTAGAAATGCCATGAATGCTTCAGGGTACCAAACAGGGCATTTCAGGAAGACATTCCCCTCACCTCCTAATCTTGGAGGGTCCAAGAGGATCCCTCTCCCCAAGCAGGGTGCCATCTGGCCATGGGGGATGAGGGGTGGGAACCCCAGCATGAACCGTGACGAATAGAGCCCCACCGTGGGTCTCCATGGGGCCACAGCCCTGGGTCTTAGGAACATGGTCTCCATTATCCTTAACTGGTGTCTTAGGACCCCTGCCTTGCTCTTCAAACATTCCCAACTCTCCCTTAGATGATCAAAGACCTCTTTTTGACACTGTCTCTCACTCCCTGTCCCTAAGGGAATACCGAATCCCACCAGGAGGAAAGCTTTCCCTGAAGTCTCAGGAAGGACCTGCTACTCAAGGGTGGTCCAGGGGCAGGCAGGCTGGCTTCAGCCAAATGGGAACGTAGCATGGCAGCCAGGTACAGATCTTGGTTAAAATCCTGCTCTGCCATTTATTAGCAAGTTTCTCTAGACCTCAGCTTCCTCATCTGTAAAATGAGACTATATAACTAGTATGTACTCATAAAAATTAAAAATTAGGGTGCGCATGGTGGCTTATGCCTGTAATCCCAGCACTTTGGGAGGCTGAGGTAGGAAGACTGCTTGAGTCCAGGAGTTCAAAACCAGCCTGGGCAACATAGTGAGACCCATCTCTAAAAAAAAATTTTTTTAATTTAAAAATAAAAAATGGGCCGGGCGCGGTGGCTCAAGCCTGTAATCCCAGCACTTTGGGAGGCCGAGACGGGCGGATCACGAGGTCAGAAGATCGAGACCATTCTGGCTAACACGGTGAAACCCCGTCTCTACTAAAAATACAAAAACTAGCTGGGCGAGGTGGTGGGCGCCTGTAGTCCCAGCTACTCGGGAGGCTGAGGCAGGAGAATGGCGTAAACCCGGGAGGCGGAGCTTGCAGTGAGCTGAGATCCGGCCACTGCACTCCAGTCCGGGCAACAGAGCGAGACTCCGCCTCAAAAAAATAAAAAATAAAAAATAAAAAATAAAAAATGTTTAAAAATAAAAATAGAATGGGGCTAAAATGCACACTTCATTTGGATTAAGCAAGATGACATGTGAAAAATGACACAGACATATCACTGGCTACATTAGTTTTCCATTGCTACTGTAGCAAATTCCCACAAACTTAGTGATCTAAATAATATTCTTATTATTAAACAGTTCTGGAGGCCAGAAGTTCCAAAATAGGTCTCACAGGCTAAAATCTCTAGAGGAGAATCCCCTGCTTGCCTTCTCTAGTACCCAGAGGCCTCTGCATTCCTTGGCTCATGACCCCCTTCCAGCTTCAAATATTCAGCAATGGTAGATTGAGGCCTTCTCACATTGCATCACTCAGACCTTCTCTTCTGCCTCCCTCTTCCATCTTTTTTTTAATAGACTATTTGAGATGGGATCTCACTACATTGCCCAGGCTGGAGTAGAGTGGCTGGATCATATCTCACTGAAGCCTCGAATTCCTGGGCTCTAAGGATCCTCCTGTCTCAGCCTCCTGAGTAGCAGGGACTACAGGCGTGCACAAACATGCCCAGTAGACTTTATTTTTTAGGGCAGTTTTAGTTTCACAGCAAAATTGGGCAGAAAGTACAGAGATTTCCCATATTCCCCCTGCCTCCACCTCTTCCACTTTGAGGGACACTTGTGATTACACTGGGGTCACATGGATTGTCCAGGATAATCTCCCCTTCCAAGGTCTTAAAGTCCCTTTGCCATGTAAGGCGATGTATTCACAGGTTCTGGGGATTACAACGTGGACATCTTTGTGAGGGGAGGGCTACTACTCTGCTTACCGCACTGTACTTTTTCCCCCCGTTTCAACTCTCTAGGGGTTATCAGACAGCAGGATTGTCTGTTACTTCTCTTTCTTTACACTTTAATCATATTTTTAAAAACTAACAAATATTATTTAAAATAATTAAAAGAATACCTTTTTGAAAAGAACTTAGCGCTGTGCCAGCTTCCCAGCAGACACTGAATGGAAGTTCCCTTCTCTCCTCTGATATTGACCTTCAGGAAATCCCTTCTCCCAAGTGAGAGTTTTGGAAGACTTACAGGGTGGAGAAACTCCCAAACATTTAGGCCACTTGTCTTAGTTGTACAACAACTTAGTAGAGATGCTATACTGGGGGCTCATGCATTGGAAGGGGCCTGGATGATACAGATGATTCTCAACTCCCGCTACAAAACAAAGTCACAGCTGGGAACGGTGGTTCTCGCCTATAATCCCAGCACTTTGGGAGGCCGAGGCGGGTGGATTACCTGAGGTGAGTTCGAAACCAGCCTGGCCAACGTGGCAAAACCCCGTCTCTACTAAAAATACAAAAATTAGCCAGGCGTGGTGGCAGACGCCTATAATCCCAGCTACTCAGGAGGCTGAGGCACAAGAATCGCCGGAACTGGAGAGGCAGAGGATGCAGTGAGCCGAGATTGCACCACCGCACTCCAGCCTGAGCAACAGAGCAAGACTCTGTCTCAAAACAAACAAACAAACAACAAACAAAACAAAACAAAATGAAATCACATGGGGAGCCCTCAGACTAAGTCAAAGTCTCTAGGGTGGGGTTCAGGCATCCATATGAGGTTTTAAAAGCTTCCCACATAATTCCAACACGCAGTCGAGGCTGCGAACCACTGGATTACAGCTGCAGCCCCTTAACAGTCTGCAGCAGAGATGCCACTGAACTGTGTCAAAGGGAGAACAATCAGGACACGGTTGTTCACAGTTCTTTGTAAAGCTGAATGTTTTTAAGTTAGAGTTCATTCTTTATTGAGAAATGATAGGTATCATTTTGTTGTTGTCATTAAAAAGTTCTTTATTTTATAACATTGGGAAGAATGGCTGGTAGTTGTTTTAATGTCTTCAGCAAAATAAAAAGCTGGCAAGTCTGTCACCTGTGTTTATTGAAACATTAGTGGTCTGAGATATCCCACAATTTAGACACCGGCCTGGAGGGCTTGCAAGATCCTCTTTTCTAATCTGAAGTTTCTGCAATTCTGGGTCTTCAAAGATGAGAAGTCAAAACCCTGACTCAAGCCTCCTGAGACCTCCCAGGAACAAGAAGTCTTGCTAAGGGACATTTTCACTGAGAATTACTATTATTATTAAACCATGTTACTACCTCAAGAAAGGAGAACAAATGCTTCCCACTCCTCTAACCCAACATCACTATGTACATTTCTCAGTGGTTCTTTCTGATCCCCTGGAAATTATTTTGCTGAAAAGAATATAGACTATTCCAAAAAATAAAATGCTTGCGGCCTGCCAGACCAGGTGGTTCTTGTTCTGTGCCTCCAGCCAGTGACACATATTTCAGACAGGGTGACAGGAAGGAAACCAAGTGCAAAGAGACGAGAGAGGCTCACTGGCAGCCTCTGGGTGCTATCTCAAAGGGCTGCAAAGATACATTCCCATGCGGCTAGAGAACCGTCACTAGCATGCAGTTGGCTTCTGACCTGTGGTGACCTCTGCAGGAACAGGGAGCTGCTATTCATTCTTGCTGGCTGACAGGCCAGAAGATTAAAGCAATATATGCCAGAGCAGATGGAGCTGGAGACCTGGGGTACGGGACAGCTTGTTCCAGGCACCAGAAAGCGTCAGAGGTGACCAGGGCCTAACAAGGTGAAAGGGTCCACCCTTCATCAGACTTGCGAGGCCAGATGGAATCAGCTGCCCCACCACATTCACCGGGTGGCTTATCCAATCTCTGGCACCATGACTGATGAACTGGAACTTCAGGCAAGCCACTTTCCCTTCTGAGCCTCAGGCATTCAGAAAGAAAATCTCACCTGAAAAATCCAGTCCCATGAGAAGGGGAATGGAGGGGATCTGGGGACTTCAAAGGCCATGGTGATATTCCCTTTCTTAAATGAGGTCCCAAAACACATGGGAATATATTTTATCATGCTTCTTTATATGTGTGTCTATCAACATTCTTTCATCACTATACAATAGTAATAAAAACAAAACAAATACACAAATCCAGCCCCTTGGTAACTGGCTCCTTCTGCTAGACCGTGCAGGCTGGCATGGGCTCTGCCAACAGGCTGTTCCCTAACACCACAATTGTGCGTCTGTATGACTCATCCAAGCTCCAGAGAACCCAGTGTCTGGGGCCTACACTCAGGGAGGGGCCACATTCCTTTTCACCTCTCTACTGTATGGGAAAACAGAAAGGTGAATGTGCAAGCACGCATGTTAGCGCTGACAACTAATGTTTAAACGGAATTCCTAGCCACATTAAATATCTTCAACGTAGGCTTAAACACATCTCAACACATACATCCCACTCATAGGTCCCAAGGACCGGGGCTGATGCTGCTCCTGGCTAATGATTCACAGTTGTCAAGCCCCAAGCAGGTTCTGCAAGCACGTGTATGCCCTGCTGCAGGAGCAGTGAAGCAAAGGCAGATAGCCCCTGTTCTCTGCAGGATCTTCAGCCAACCTGAACCTGCAGACTGTGTGCCCAGTCGGCCAGCAAAAGCAACTATTAGATCATTCAGGTTTCTGGAAACCCCATCCTTCTTTGTGCCTCCTTACCCCAGAGGGCATAAAATAGTTTATATATTGAAAAATATGTCTTGAAAAATATGTTTATTCTAATGACTCTGGCTACCAAGCCCGAAGCGCCGATCACGGAACTGTGAAACTCCCCTGCATAATTATTACTCACGATACTAACTGCAGTGCTATTTACAGATATTCCTTCTCAAACTTAACACACTCATGAAAGTTATTCTCTTTGATTGATGGAAAAATCAGAGGCTCAGAAAGGTTAAAGGATGTGCCTGAGAACACGTGGGGCTCGTAATGGGAATGCCAGGATTCAGAGTCAAGTGAGTCTCCAGACTGCTCAGCAAATGGGATGAAAGACAGTCACTGAGGGAGAGAATGTGCCCAGTGTGGGATGGGCAACCACAAAAATCCATTCTACATTCTTGAAATCCACTGTCACAAACTGAGGCGTGTCTACATGTTTTGGTGGTCTCATGATTTGTCACTGGTCACTCTGCCCAGGGGCCCCAAGCCGACTCTCAACCTGCTAGACTGGGTGACTCTTGTCTGAGGAGAGACGATGTCACTGCAGAAGACACTGCTTCCTCCTCCCAGTCAGGCCAGATGGGTCATGGCCCCACCAAGCCATCACCTGCAGGAGCAGCTCTGGCTCAGCTGCCCACACCACTGTTTACCTTCACTCAGAGGCACATTCCTATAGGCAGGCTGCTTCCCACAGCTGGTCAGTTTCACTTCCTGGTTAACACCCAAAACAACAAAGACTCACTTCCTCTGAAGCCTGCACTCCCTAGTTCATTCTTGACACCTTGCTGGACACCCACAGCAGGCAAGGAAAGTTCAACAGCTCCCTTCCATGCCTTGTTCAGAGAATCAGGTGGTGCTGGGCCACTGACACTGCCTTTTTATTGGGGAGGTTTAAAAACCCACTCCACAAATGTTTGCAAGGTCTTCTGTGTGTCAGCTTCAGTCCTGAGTGCTGCAGATACAAAGTGAATGAGTTGTGATATCTACTCTGAGGGAGCCCCCAAACACTGAAAAGAACCCACAATAGGGGGTTAAGAGCACTGGGGGCCTAGGCAGCACAGACAGGTCACCACTAAGCCACCTCTGAGGAGGGGATGATTAGAGCTTAGAGGGGTTGTCACAGTGGGCAGGGAAGTCTAATGTTGCCCCTCTGCCTTGTAGTAACCTTTGGGTGCAGCGCTGGGGAATGCTTCAAAGCCCAGGGTATAGAGTTCTGCTGTCTAGTATGGTAGCCTAGCTATATGTGGTTTCTGAAATTTAAATTAAAAATTCAGGTTCTCAGGCATACAAGGGGCTACCCTATTGAACTGTGCAGACAGAGGACATTTCCATCATCATAAAGCCCTGCTGGACAGCACTGGGTAGGGGTTCACAGATCTGGATTCCAATCCCAGCTCTTCTAATTAGAAGTCACATGACTTTGAATGACTAGCTTTATCTTTCTGTACCTCAGTTTTCTCATCTGCAAAATGTGGATACTTACCTCAAAGACTGGTGTGAAGATCAAATGAGCTAATTAATGCATGCAACACTGTGATAGCCCCAGTGGCCAGGTATACAGTAAGTGCTCAATAAATGGCAATTATTTTTATCATCACAAGTCCGCAGCACCTAGAAGCAGATATTGTGCCTCATGCCTCTGCTCCTCTCCTAGTGCTGCCAGCACCACAGGTGCCTGGTAAATGCCTATGAATTCCTTTTCCCCGCAGCAGTCTCACCCAGGCCCAGGCTGACGCAAATCTCTGGCAGAGGTAGGAGTACTCACATCTGTAGAGATGGTTCCACACTGGGAAGAAGGCCATGTAGAGCGCCACGTCCCCCACTGTTGGGTAGGACTTAAAGATGGCGATGATAGCGATCTGGATAAACATGAAGAAGATGGGGTGCTCCCTGGGGCAGGGCAGGGGAAACAGAGAGAGAGAGAGGTAAGTCAGGGACCTACCCTAGAGACTCCTGACTCCATCCTTTGAACTAAAAATAATCCTCCGGGGACTTCAGGAAGAGGCTAGCTCTGCTATCCACAAGACATGGGCCAGGCCCCAGCAGCAGAGCAGAAATACCCAGAGATGGTGAGAAGGGCCTGGCAACCACTAGGGAAACAGCCCACAGAGACATTTCCCATCAACAGCCCCCCTCTGCCTCTACCAGCTCTGGGCCTTCCCCCAGGAGCCACGGAGGAAGAAAACAAATGAAGTCAGCATTCTTTATGACTGGGCTTAAATGACTGCTTGGCAGGGTAATTAGGCAGCCTCCCTTGCCAGAGGCCCCTCTGACAACTGGATGCAAGGCAGGAAGTGCCTCCTTGCTGATGCTTTTTTTCTCTGACAACATGGTCAGCAGGGTCTACAGACCCACAGTGCAATGAACTTCTTTCCAGGAAGAGAACTGTGAACTGCAGAGAGCTTTTCAGTTCTTAAGGGCAGGGACTATTCTTGTTAACTTAAACTAATAGCAGTTTCAATTATTATTTTAACCTAATAATAAGTGCTAGCAATGGGTATCCTCTTCTGAACTCCCTCTGTGTGAGGTCCTTTTCCTGCATCCTCTCACATGATCCTCACCACACCTCAACCGCCCCTCAACGCAGGCAATCCTGGGCCAGGTGCAGTGACGCACATCTGTAATCCCAGCGCTTCGGGAGGCCTGGGAGGCTGAGGCGGGAGGATGGCTTGAGCCCAGGAGTTTGAGACCAGCCTAGGCAACACAGTGAAACCCCATCTCTACAAAAAATTAAAAAATTAGCCGGGTGTGGTGGTGCATGGCTGTAATCTCAGCTATTCAGGAGGCTGAGGTGGGTTGCTGACACCAGGAGGTTGAGGCTGCAGTGAGCCATGATCAACCACTGCACTCCAGCCTGGATGACAAAGTGTGAGACCTTATCTCAAAAAGAAAAAAAAAGTAGGCAATCCTCTCACCTGTACTTCACAGATGAGGAAACAGATTCAGAGAAGTGCATTGACTGAGTAGGTTAGTAAGCGATGGAGTTGTCTGTCTCCAGAGCTCTTAATCACGCCCAATACTGTTCTCCTGAGTGCTGATCACACTTCGAAGCTCTGGTCAGGAGAGGGTGGGGGGACAGAACTCAATCTCAGTGCCCCTCCGAGAGCTGACCAAATGCTAAAGGGAAGCCAACAGGAAGAGACTGGATCTATATCCTCCTCTGCTACACTTCAACCACATGCGCGTGGCCTACTTCTGCACAGTACCTGGATGCCTAGCCCATGAAGTTTTCTTCAGAGATTAATGACCTTTTTGTCTTGCAGGTCAAAGGTCAGGGTGACTCAATGGGTGTGAATCTGAATCTGAGATGTGCAGACAAACATGTCCACACCCAGAACACTCCAGTGCTGCTGTGCAGCAAATGCCTCAGAAACGCAGCTTGGCAAAGGTGCGCAGCCCTGTAGCCTCTAACAAGCGTCCAGCTATACAGCTCAGTGTGAACGTCTTCCTAAACACAATCCAAATCACTGGCTTCGGGCTTTCCAGGTAGCTGGTAACAACGGCAACATTTCTATGAAAAGGCCGGTGAAAACACAATGACAAAAAAACAGACTACAGCCTCCTGCAGCACTGCACAGGGACTGGGGTGGCCTGAAGGGCCCTGTTCCTACAAAGCTGACACTGGAAACAAATCTTGCAGGGGGCAGGAGAGCTTAGGTGGAGCTTCATACGCAGGCAGAAGAGGAGACAGCAGGGAGAGCAGGTCTCTTCATATTTTCTGTCCCCACAACTGTGTGGACCTGGCTCAGGTCATAAAATGGTGACATTATTGCCTACCCAGGAGCAGTGTGTGGCCTTGCATGCAGACAATAAAAGCTGCTGGAGAGCTGGCTGCACAGCCAGTGAGGAAAGGTGCCCTGGGCTCCCTGCTTCTCTTCACCCAGTGGCTGGGCCTAACCAGAACAAGGACAGGGAAGGTGGACCACAGACAGCTGGAGAGCTCAGCCGGGCAAGGCTGCCAGAGTTCCGAAGCCTGCCAGGCCATGGAAGGAGGGCGTTCTGTCAGATGCCAGGCCAAGGCTGTGTCATGGGAAGGAAGCATCAGCTTTTGAGGTTTTACAGAATGAGAACCATGTGCACTGGTGCACGGACCATGGAGAATGGCAGGAAGGTTAGGACAGAGAACTCGAGCTCTTGAAATCTAAATCAAACTCTCTTTCAGGCTCCCTGGACCATCTAGGCGTATCTGTAGCTGTCTGTGCCTGTTTTCCCTTTTCTAAAGCTGGATAATAGAACCATTTCCGGAGGCTACTACAAGCAATCTCTCAGGAGCTTGGCATGGTGCAGGGGGATAAGCATAGATTCTGGAGCCAGACAAACCTGAGTCTGAATCCCAGCTCCACTGCTTACTAGCCGCATGACTCTGGGAAAATCATCCCACCTCTCTGAGCATCGATTTCCTCAACTATAAACTAAGAGTGATAAGAATCTAACGCCTACCTCCAGGAGTTGCTAGGTTAGGCATGATTATGTTTCAGAGGGTCTAGAAAGGTGCCTGGCATGGAGCAGGCCTAACATCTGTCAGCTCTCTTAGACTGCAGAAGAGAACTCCACAAATCCTTTGGAGGGAAACAGATCAGGAGATTAAACAGTTGCAGGTGGCCAGCCTCCCAGTTAGACCATCCAGAGTCCCTGTGGACAACCTGTCACTGGGCTGTTGATGGAGACATCCCACCAGATACACTTTTTCCAAACACACTACCCTCCACAACCCCTGTTTTTTTGTTTGTTTGTTTGGTTTTTTTTTGAGACATGCACTTCTGCCTGTCATCCAGGCGTAAGTGCAGTGGCACAAGCAGCTCACTGAAGCCTCAAACTCCTGGGCTCAAGTAATCCTCCTGCCTCAGCCTCCCAAGCAGCTGGGACTACAGGGGCACACCACTACACCTGGCTAATTTTGTTGTTGTTGTTGAGACGGAGTCTTGCTCTGTTGCCCAGGCTGGAGTGCGGTGGCACAATCTCGGCTCACTGCAACCTCTGTCTCCTGGGTTCAAGCAATTCTCCTGTCTCAGCTTCCCGTTTTGGCCTCCCAAAGTGCTGGGATTACATGTGTGAGCCACTGCACCCAGCCCGCCACCTGGCTAATTTAAAAATTTTTTTAGATATAGGATCTTGCTATATTGTCCAGGCTGGTCTCAAACTCCTGGCCTCAAGTGACCCTTCTGGCTCAGCCTCCTGAAGTACTGGGATTACAGGTGTGAACCACCATGCCTGACTACTGCCTGGCTCTAGTCCAAAACAGTGAGTGCGCTCAGCAGCAATGTGGGCTTTGCAGCAATGTGGGCTTGAGTACCTCAGAGTGAGGCCAGGGAAAATGCTGGGGCTCCAAAGCACTCACACTGCAGTCTGCACCCGTGTGACTCTACTGCCTGCTATGGCGCTGGCAACTGCGGCAACTGAAGGCAGTTTCCTTAGGTGAGATGCTCTAAACCTGACAGCAGGTGTTCCACATTTGAAGGCCACCCCCAAGGCTACTAGAGGCAGGGGCTTCTCGGACAGCTCTGTGGACACAGCAGCAGCAGGTCCAGCCACTTACTTTAGCTTTATGGCTAAGGGGATGGTGTAGAAGAAGACGTTGATCTGAAACACACATACAAAGAAGAGGCTGAAGTGCTCAAACATCTCTGCAAAGAAGTACCAGAAAAGACCAATGTTTGGAGTGAGATCTGGAACAGAAAGTCTGGAATTAAGAAAACAAAGGGAGAGAAAAAAGACAAAAGTTATAAATTGTCTGCTTTGACCTTGATTTCTCCTAAAGACTTTGGTCACTGCTGGGCAGCCAAGGATGACTTTCTTCCTAGAGAGATCAGGATGGGAAGGGCTCTCTAGGTACTCTGGATACAGGTAATTAACAAAAACGAGCAGAGACATATAATGATAACCCATAACAAATATTAGCTAAGCCAAACAATCTGAAATGAGGCAGGGATTCATCCTAGGAATAAAGAAACTCACCCCTCTTTTACTGCGCAAGACAGTTTAAAATCAGGAGATACCCAGCACTGAAACAAAGGAGGAATGAGTTTTAAAACACAGTATCTATTTTGGGCATTCTAAAGACCTGCCTAGAGGACCACGCTCAAACATCCGGCTCCTCCCCATTCTTACTCCACACCCCACAGCAGGAGCCAGAAAACCCAGTGCCTGAGACCGCCGTGAGACTTCTAGGGGCTTTAGGAACAATCAGTGGGTTCTGGCTAAGATCCCCGGGGTCCTAGTCTTAATTGAGAAACTAGGGTTTAACTGGAAAACCTTTTGTCCAGTTAAATCAGACAAATATTTTACTGCAATTCTGGCTCTTCTAAAGTTTACATTTTTGATTTAAAAAAATATGAAGTTGAAACTGATCTCAATACACAATTTAAAAAAGACAACAAATAGGGCACACAGAGGGAGAGACGGGCGATGGCTCTTGGTCAGATTTCCCTGACTGAGGCCTCCGCCCAGGTTAAGTTTTTCCTCTTGCTGTAACTGTACCTCCTTTTCTGTGAAATGAGGTAAAGAACACAATCCGTGGCCAGCAGAAAGAACTCTTCACCTGGCATCGCAACTCCTATCTAAGGCAGAGCATGAAGAGCTGAAGTTACCAAGTCATGGTTATGCTCAGCCAGGATTTAACACAATCAAGCAGTCCAGAATCCCAAATGGAAGTTCTGCCGCTCCAGATCCCTTCCCCAACTGCACAGGTTTAAGAGTCTGTCACCCATTGGGCTGTGAGCTCCTCAAAGCTTAGGAGCAACCAAGTCTTCGACATCCACACAGAGCCTGGCACACACAGGGCATTCGGAAATGTTTATAGAATTCATGAATATACACTTAGGCAAGCCTGCAATACTCAAGCCCATTTGAGTTTTCTCTCAAGGTTTGACGTGTGGCAGGTGGCATTATTTTGAAACCGTCAGAGGCCCTCTTGCAGTAGAGGAACACATCCATTTCTGTTTGGAATTGAGCCCAAACCTCCCAGTTAGAGGCTGGTATTTGCTTTGGATGTTCCCAGGGAGTGCTCTTTAACACACTTATGCTGGAGGTTGCAAATTTTTTTTGTGTGAAAAATCAGACCTTGGCGATGACCTTGAGCAGCAGGACGTAAATAATTCCCACAAGCTTAGCGTTCCAATAATGGAACACTAGGCATACTGGGTTAATCCCACTGTATCAAAGGTGTGCTTTAGAGTACAGATTCTCAAAGTGTGTTCCCTAAACCATCAGGCCAACAGCATCGGCATCACCTGAAAACTGGAGAAATGCAAATTCTTGATCCCTCCCCAACATCTACTTAATCAGAACCTCTGAGGGTGGGCCCAGCAATCTGGGTTTTAACAAGTCCTGCAGGTGATTCTGATGCACCTTAAGGTTTGAGAACCGTTGCTATTTAATACAAAGGCTTCCTGTGGTTACTCACCCTCTGAGTCCAGCTAGAGCTATGAAAATCAAATTAGCTTCCAGAGTTTTGTGGGGGGGGTTTACCTGACGATATATAGTTGTACGAATTTATGGGTGATTTTACGTGATATTATGATTTCTGAATACAATGTAGAATAATTAAATCTAGCTAGTTAACATTTCTATCACCTCAAATATTAAACATTGTGGTGGGAACAACTGAAATTTACTCTCTTAGCAATTTTGGTATGTACAATACTATACCTATATTTATAGTACAATACTATAGTACAATACTATACCTATATTTCTTTTCTTGAGTTCTAGCACAGCATGGTGAATAT